>NW_026555337.1:3809155-4409155 GCF_029017545.1 Prosopis cineraria
TGACAAGTCTTTTGTGGGTGTGTCCGCCACTGGGGCTTAGTTGCTCAAGCTCATGATTGGCCATAAATTTCGAAAATTAACAAAGCAAATTAGGATTTTTTAATTTAGATTTAGAGCGATCTATGCAACTTGCAGGCTCAAAATTGAATCCAGATTTGCTAAACAGCACAGCAGGTTTTCTCGTTTCAAGTTGCTGGATTTATATTCGTGAGACTTCTGAGTCAATTAATTAAATAGTCCCTCTAATTTTATTGCCCCATGCTTTTCAACTATTTGACATATTTTAAATAAAACTAATTTTTTTAATATCATAAAAAAATGAAATGTGCTTCTTTTTTATTTTTAATTTTTAATACTGTACAATTATGTTAAATATTTTCATGTTAATTAAAAAAATGTAAAATTAATTAAAAAATAATTTAAATATTACAGTGTGTTGTATTTTAAGTTAAGAAAAAAATTATTTGTAAAAAGTGTCATACAAATAGATCTGAAGGATTGGAGGAGTACATATACATGTTTTTAGTACCTACACATTGTTTTATTGGGGACCACCGACCTGGTATTGAATTAAAAAGGATGTGTCCTTTTCACTTTAGTGTTTTATTTTGGATGTGTTCCTTTAAATAAGAATTCCTCATACATGCATAATCTGTGTAAGGTTTAGTGAAATTATTGCGCGCTTTATTTTAGTAGTTAAGGGATGGTACTGCTATAGAAAAGCCTCTTTTGCTATTTCCAACCAAAATGGCGTTCGCATATATACATGGAATGTATCGGCATAGAGCCATAGATACATAATAAGATAGTTTATGTTCCAAATAAAATTTATTTAACTTTTAAGAATCAATTAAAGAATATTTTTTAGGATAATTGCCAAACAAGACTACTTCTGGTCAAAGAAAAATTAACCCTTACACATTACTCAAAATACAAGATTAGGCTGAGGCAAATTTCACATCGCGGCGTGAATGCGCGCGCGCACGTGTTGTTTTACGAGTTCCAGATTAATTTTGGTTATTTTTTAAAGTTATGAACATTATCCTAGCTTGTTACGAATTACTATTACTAGCATAAAAAAGAAAGAATTGCAACAACATTCATGATTTTTCTCGGAGGAGAGATAGTGTTTAAAATTTTATCGATAACGGTAGTAATTGCAGTTAAAGTCATGAGGCTATTACATTTTTTCTGGAAGTCCGATCCAGTAGAAAACACGGTAAATTTCTTAAAATGTTGTAGGCCACTTTCCCTCTGGTTTGTTAAACTCGTCAAAGATTGAAATAGTCTCCAAAAATATCCACAATTCATATAATTAATCCCTCTTCCTTTATATTTAATTACAGAAAAAGACTTAAAAATTATGGAAAATAATCATATAAAGAAAATATATATTAATCAAGTCCTTTAATTTATAAATAAATCTTAATAGACTAATGTTATTTCTTATAATCTAAATATAAGACAATTTTAGATAAAATTTTATATACCAATAAACCTCATTAAATATTTACAAACTTAACATTTTATCTTTTCAAAATAAAAATATAAACTTTTAAAAATACTCATAATTTATACATTAAAAAAAAGGGATTAAAATTAATTATAAAGAGAGAAAGAATAATATTAAATTATTGCATTTAATGAAACATTAATATATTCAAAGTGTTTTATATTTTAGAATGAAAAAACTCCTTCAAATATGTCTTATAATTTGAGATGAAAAGAGTATCATTTTAAAATGACACAAGGACAAAGAAGAATAAGATACCGATCCAAATCTTGGAATGAATTTTAAGAATATGAGGAACAAGATTTTCCAACAATACTGTTAAATTAAGAAATTAAGAGTGGAATTGAAATAACTGAAGTTGCGACACCAAGATAATCACATGAAAGGGTTCAGTGTATGTGCCAATTTGGCCCAAACGATGAAAACAAAGGTACATGCAATGCAAATACAAATGTCATTCTGAGACTGTTTCTGGCTTTCTGCATTCATCTTCTATGTCGGCATGAATCGGCTCGTCTCACGACGTCGACGACACGACGCTATCGACTGCATTGCGCTGCATGCGCTATCTTGTTCATTTATCTAAGTCTGATTTATCATTTAAGACCTCGTCTCTCAAACTTGCGTTTTTTCAATTTTCATCTTCTCTTTAGTTTGATAATGTATAAATACTTTATATATCTTGCTAACCTTCTAATTTTTATTTCATTTCACTATCAATTTCAAGAGAGAAGTGACTCACATTAAACTAAGATTCAGACGAGATTGAAAAATATAAATAAAATAAAGCCGAAAGATTATAATTAAATACTGTATGTTTACCTTATTAAAATACGTTGTTATTTTTTATGTGGAGGAATCTTGCTGCTGTTATGTGTCAGCCGCAAAACTGAACAATATAATACTGCAGCCGCCGACAAACTTTTTTCCATTCTCAAGAAAACAAAAAGAAGCAGTTCTGAAGGATTACTCGTGATGCGGTGATGTGATGGCGTTGCGGGGTCGTTGTTTATAAAGATCCTCTGAAAAATACTAATGCTAGATTTTCTCGGCTTCCAATAGATCTTCGAACTTCATTAGCGGGCCACTTCTGGTAAGTAATTTGCGAATTTTAACTATAATAATGATAGTGGAATTAAAATCGACGTCAAACTCTTGCTCATTTCATGGCCGAGAGAACAGCCGTAAAAGTCAAATTTAACTCAAAAGGCAAACTTCCAGACAAAATGTTTGACTGCAGACGAATTCGCGAGGCGAGGTTACGGGCAAAATGTTTTAGTTCCGGATAACACCGGTTAAAGTTAATTAGACTTCATGAATAATATAATGTCATGACCTTATCAGGAGGTCAAAAATTGTACAAGTGGGCTCGGACCTTTGGTTCAAATGACGTGCGTGTTGAACACGAGTGTTATGGAATAACATTAGAAAAGTAGAAGACAAGACTGAATTCAATTGTACATGTCGATTAATTTGGGATGAACATGAATGCATAGTAGAACAAACATTGATAATTAATTTAGAGAGTAAGTGGAGCCCACGGGGCGACGACGGAAGAACTGGAAAAAATGAGTACATAAGACGAAAAAAAGTGGAGCTTTCAGCTGTAAGTTGCGTGTGGGCTTGAAAGCTACGTTCTGGGGTTGGGAATCGCGGATAAGCATCATTCACAAACAATACACACGCATATTGCAAAATATGAACAAAAAATGGGGCCGACGTTGTCTCTGGCTTGTAGTGTTGTTGTTAGCTGCATGTGACAGGAGGGTGGTGAGAAATGAGAGAATAGCACAAACTGGTCACATCCACTTTCATTTCAGACTGGGATTTGGCTGAAAAAGATTCTGTCCTTCTTTTCAACGCTAGGCTGAGATTAAGGGAAACCTACGCGTCATCAGAGGGAAAAAAAAAAATTGGGAAAAAGAAAGCTTATTAATTCTTGTGTCTACAATTTATGGGCGATAGAGTGAGTGGTACTCATAAGGTCGCGCCGATCCATCGACATGGAAGCCAGCACGACGCATGGATTCCACGTTTAAACAAAGCCCAACTTACCATTTACACTCTTCTGAGTTCTGCCATTCATTCAACCTTCTTCTTTCCGATGTAGTCCGCGTATAAATTATGCACGAGTATTCTTTTGAAATATCTGTACGTGTATAAAATATCTTTTTATGCCCATCGGATTAGTCTGGATTTAAAAAGAAAAAAAGAAATGCTACCGAAATGATTAAAACAAAAAACAAAAAGAAATTGCACTTAGGATAGGCACTCAGAATCACTGGGCAAGTCACCAATATAACTCCTTAAACCAGGAATAATGATAAACAGATATAGATTCAGGACTGATATGCCAGCTCTTCTGATGAATCCACGTATATTATTACAATCATTAGGTTACTAAGTGTTCAGCCTTCAAACAAACATGTACAGCTCGCCGTCATCATAATTCTTCCACGATGTATTAGTCTTGATTATCGTAGTTTCAGATTCGAGAAAAAATATTTTATTTTTTGTTAGGGGGAGTGCTAGGCCGGCTACACAACATGTATGGTTTTTAAATTTGCTTGTGGAGTCATCTTTGGATGAACGATTAGGAATGCGCGGCGGGGAGCAAAAATCAGTTGTCGTATTAACAAAACGTGATTATTAATTAATTAATATAAAATGAATTTAAAATAAGAAATCAGTTATCTTAATAAACTTGAATTGGTAGTACAGACTATTCCAACCACAATATAGAACATTTTTTAGAAGCCTTGCTTAATTTAAATATAAAGTATTAGCTAATTTTTACAATTGTTTTTCTAGCTATACTTATATTCTATTTATTATTTTTTTAAAATAATGCATTAGAATATTAATTATTATCATCAAAATCTTTATATTTAATGAAGGTAAAATTAAAAAGGTATAATTTCTTTAAAAATTTAAATTTTTAACTAGTAATTTTTTAAAATGATTTTTTTGTCAAATAAAAAATGACAAATTAATTACTAATATTTTATATGTTGGTCATGAAGAAGCATAGGAGAGATGTAAGGTAACACCAATTTAGTGTGTGTTTGATTTTAATTTGTTAAATGTCAGTTTGGTAAAAGTTCATTTAACAAAAGTCAGCTTGGTAAAAGTCAGTTGTTGTAATAAAATTTATATTTGGATATACATTTTTTAAAAGTCAGTTTAGTAAATTAAAAGTTATTTAGATTAATAAAAATTTATACTTTTAAAACGTACTTTTAAATATATAATGATAAAAAAGGATATTATTTATGATAATTAGTAATTTTTATTATACAAATATAATATATTAGAAATGTTTAAAAAATGTCAAACAAGTTTAAAATAACATAAAATTTAAGATGTTAAATAATAAGAATACAAATATAAAATTTAATATTGAGAAAAATTATGTAATAAATAGTTAAATATTTATTAATATTGAATAATTATATAATTAACAGTTTGATATATAATATACAATCTAATTTCTAATCAAAACTCGAACCCCATTCATCTCTCTATCAAAAGCCATGCTTGAAATTGCACCTAGAATTGATGGTAAACATACATGCTTGTCATTATCATCATTAGTATTAATCATATTTCATCCTCAAAACATTTAAAGTCAGAATCAGTTACAGATTTTCTTATAACAAAATTATGTATAGCTATTATTGCACCAGCTATACGAACTTACGTCACAAATGACTAACTAGGCACGTGTTGTAAGATTGTCAATCTTTTTTTTTTTCAAATCTCAAAAGTCATTTCAATCATGGTCCTTAAATTTGAATGATAATAATTGAAAATCTCATTATTGTTTGTAAATCTAGATGAACGCCTGAAATTTAGGAGGTGATACTTATAAAATCTATAAGGACCTAAATATTCATGTGGAGTTAGATAGGCGGCATCCAGCAAATAATATTTAGCTACCAATAAAAAATAGAAATTGTAGGATCTCAAAAAATATTAAAAAATTATTTTAAATGAGATAAATATGAAATATACCTTGAGGTGGATATGACAAATTTATGTTCAACCTTGTAAGTGCATAGTCAAATAAACAAACATCATGGGCAATCCCTTTCCATCCAACTATGACATAAGTGGAGCGCATATTCCAATCACACGTGGCCACTATATTTTATGTTAGAATATCTCTCCTTTCAATATATTTCCCTTTCTTTTTAACATTGACCACGTCCGACATACATGTTCCATCAATTGCTTCTTTAGCATCTTTAAAGAATGGCCAATATCACGAGCCATCTAAAATTTTTGGATGTATATCTTAAAAAATGTGATCTTTTGATTGGATATATTTCTTTGCTAGTTTCTCGCAAGCATGCAATATATTTTTAAAATATCTATAAACAGTCTCTACTGAATGTTAAAACTATTTTTGTGTCATCCTATTCCCTACCCCATGTCCAACAATAGTTAAGAACATACCAACCATTTCATGAATCCATATTCTTTTGGTTGGACGTAGAGTATGTGTAACACACCAAATTTTTTTTAAATAATTTAACTCAACCATAGTTGGGTTACAGTCACCCAACACATTTTTATATCAATAATTTCAATATCAAATATTTTATAATTGGTTTCAACTCACACACTATAACATTTTAGATAAATTTTTACCTCCCACATGCCATTAGGCTAAATCACATTTGTCCATCCTTATACTCCCAACAAGTAAACTAAATCACATTTGTCCATCCTTATACTCCTAACAAGTAAGATAAGCAATTTATTAAATTTTCAACACAAGCCAGTTATTTGGCCTTATAATCATGCCATTTTAACCAATCCAAAGTAAACCAAATATTAAAATTACAGTCATCCAAATTATACCAAAAATAGAAATAGTTTGAAAAGCATGATTACATTTATATATTCATATAATTGACAATAAACAAAAAGCCCTAATATTGGCAATATAACACATTATAAATCATAAATTAAATACCCAAAAGAGACAGTGGATCTATACCACTAAGCCTCTGGGACTCCTCCACATGTCACTCGTGGCTCTTCTCCTGAAAATTGTTAACCACATAATGAGACTCAAAAGTCCCAGTAACCAAAGCCAATTTATGATAATGTATACAAACAGTTAAGTGTGTGCTTACTAAGTGAGAATTAAAAATAATATAATTCCAACAAATATAAGAAATATTACAATACGCACAAACAACCATCCTTATATCCCTCCATTAACCTCAAGCCGTAGCCCTCACTCGGTGCTAAATTACCCGGCCAAAGGTAGATTAACCCGAGCCCTTACAAGCCACATATTGAGCTCCAATAGGGGCGTACCACGTGGCACATAAATATAACAACAATAGCAAGTCTCCCAACATCTCCCACAATAATCAAACAAATTCATAATAATATTGCATAATTATACAATATTACAAAATTCATAATTTTCTCAATAATCACCCAATTAACATGAAGTAACACTAATCACAAATTAAAAGCATGGTTATCTCGTGACTTTTTCAATAAATTATTCCTTAAAATTTCTCTCTCACCACAATCTTCACCAGTAATACAATCTACAAATAACATATTATTTATAAATATTAGTTTCAATTTTTGAAAATAATAAAATAATTATAATAATAGAATTAAAAATATAACATAATTTCTAATCTCAATATTAATACAAATCTAGAGTTAATACTATTAAGTAAAATTTTTAACTCCTCTTTTAATTATCAATAAACATTAATAATCTAAAAATCAACTTCTAAACTAATTTCTATTATCAAAATTTTCTTTTTATTTTATAAATTCGCACCTAAAATACCCAAAAATTAAAAATTGAGTCTCTAGCTTAGAATCACAATCCTATAGCCATAATAATTCATTTCTCATCCCAAATAATTATCTAAACTTTAATAAATCAACATATATTTCAGATCTAGTTTAGAATTTGATCCATAAGCCATAAATTTAAAGATCATCAACAAATTTATACTCTAGAACATTTCTTATACTATTGACAACCTCAAAAACCATATTTATTCAACATAAATTTATCCCTCTTCCAGACCTTAAATTTTCTACCACTACAAACTCAGAAACCAAAGAAGAAGGATGACTAAAAATTTTTTTAGAACACTTACTTAGTCTTGAAAAGCTTAAAATCACACCCTAAATATCCTATTAAAAACTCTTACCTTAAAACCAGCACCGGTGAACTTGGCTCAGACGCTCTCTCTGATCGCACATGAAAGAGAAGAGAAATGAAGGAAAAATGAGAAGAGAACGGTGGTTTTTAAAAATGAATGTGGGTCCCATAATTTTTTTCCCTTTCCTCTCTCTTCTTTCCTTTTCTTTCTTTTTTACTATTTTACATGTAATCATTGCGGCGTCGAAAGCAAACTCGTTTTTCTTCTTCTTCTCCCTTTTTTTTAAATACCTTTTTTTTTTTTATTATAATAATAATTTAATACTATTTTTTATTATTTTTTAATTAATTTTTTTAATAATTTTTTTAAATTTTTTAATTTAGAATTATATCCTAAATTAGATTTAATAATCATTTTTTACTAATTTTCTTACCTCTTAATATTATTTTTTTAAATTTTTATTAACCCAAATTAACTATTAAAATTTAAATTGGGATGTTACAGTATGTTACACCAGTTCATCATAAAGTTGAAGAAAAATATCTTTTCCATGTGAAATATGTCATGACAATGCTGAGAATGCCCTTATAAAATTTCTTACACCTATAGATGACTTGATTTTGAACTGGTTCTATAAGGCTTTTTCAATAAATATGTTGAGTAATTAGATCTATTACAGTCATAGCTTCAACCTCATCTCCTTCTGCATGTATAAGTACTTGTAATAAGCAAGACTACATGCTTTCTCTGTAAAAATTACATGACATAATTTAACAACAATTATACCATTGTTCATAACTTAACATAAAAACACATAAAATAAGAGTTAAATAACACAATCAATTTAAAAACAAAGTTAACAACATAGAAAGCAGTAGCTAGATTTAAAACATTGAGAAGGCAAGTAAGAATTGATCTAATCTGATTTCTTGCCCAATCACTTTAAATAAGCCATTAATGCTCTTTTATTGTCCCTGAGCCCAATATACATCTCCCTTATAGTCTTATATAGCAAGGTCACAATATATTGTCCAAGAAGCACTTCATCATAAGCAATTTCCTTGATTTCATAAAGTTCTTTTATAACATCCACCACTTGATCAACTAGTTTTGTTCTACTCTCCATTGAATTAAGAATTGACTTTAGTATTGTAACCCTATCCTCTTATGTATAAACCAAATGACTCACCAAATCAACCATCATAGATGTAAGATGTTTTTTCTTTTTATTTCGACCATTTTCACCTCTTTTTTCCTTACTTTCTAAACTAATGCCATCGCTGCATGCATTATTCAAGCTAACCTATCCAATTTTTAAGAGAGCTCCTCCGCTATTTTTTCTTACCTCATCGTTGTCTCTTAATCCTTCATTCAAATTCAACTTAGGCCTATACACATCTTGTGAATCATCAGCCACAGGCGTCCACATGTAAGTTCCCCGTGTTGCAATTGATTGGAACAACTCTATCAATTCATGTATATATAGAAGTGGTTTATGTTTGATTTTTTTTTACTCAAGATTCTCTTACACATTTTCAAGAACTGAGTCCAATATATTTACAGAATAAAACATCAAATGTATAACATGACATATTTAATTCACTTTAATCTTTTAATTCCACCAATCCTCTAGTGCTAATATAATATTCTTTTTCCTATCCCATCCCAAATCGATCTTTTTGTTCAACAATTTATCCCACATATTCTAGTCTTTCCTTAAGCTGTCCTATTTGTTTTTTAACTGCTTCTTATCATAATTTCTTGAGCTTAATCAATCTGTTGAATTGTTGCATTAGCACCTTCGGACCCTCCTTTAATAGGGTAGAACCTTTATGCTCATTTTTCCTAACTTTTTGCAGAGCTAATTTGATAAAGAGTTCAATCTCTTTGGTAGTCCATTGTGCCTTCTCCTTACTCATATTTACTATCAAAATATCATATTCTCAATAATCAATTAGCATACACCATATAAACTATTGATAAAAATATAATAATAAATATCACATAAACTATTTATACATTCTTACCAAACACATTCCTAACAGATTCGAAGACATGGATGATGATTACAATTAAAGATTAGGAAAATGTGATGTGAGCATAGACACAATATTAAAAAATAATGTAATTTGTCCTTGTCAATATCCTTGTTGAATCACATGATTTCTTAGGCAATTGATATTATTTGAAAATAATATTAATCATATAAAACTATCAATATCAGGTATGTAAAAAATGAATTATGATAATTATATCTAACAAAATTTTAAAAATAAGTTGAATTCAAATATTTATAAATAGCTATTTTAATTGCAAATTAAAAGTCATATTTGAAATTTAAATATATAACTTGAAATTAAAACTCTTCCATTTACATTTTTCTACTAATTTTTTTCAAAAACAATTTGCTGTAACCTGAATATCATCATTGGATTGAAGTTTTTGGTGTTAAACAATATTACTATTGTATACTCAATAAATATTACTACAAATATCAAGTGTAGAAACTTTAGAGAAAGTGATGTACTTCTACAGTATTGATAAATTTGCTGAAAGGATTCTCCTTTTCCATTTCTGTACGACATCAATAATTAAAAACATCTGAACTTGACCTCACTAATAGTTGAAGCTATATTACAAGTACAGCTTTTGAATTTTTTGATCCAAACCTTAGGTGGAATATTTCTATAAGAAAATGATGAATCTGAATCTACACATATGCTTGAACTATTTGTGAAAAAAATCCTAAACTTGAGTTGGTTCTAAGCTTACCAATAATCTACCATTTGCACTTTGAACCACTTTTTGTTCTTTCAATTCTAAAATTAAGCTCTTTCAATGCCACGTGTATATATTAGAATGCTGAAGTAATGCTTAACGACCAAACTTCCTAGTTGAAGGAAAAAAAATAGAGCAGAATCAAATCTAGAACGGCATAACCAAATTTCCCAATAAGCAAAATCAAACAAGTAGAACCAAACTTCCCAACAACTCAAATCAAATGAGTAGAACTAAACTTCCCAATTGAAGAAGAAAAATAGAGAGCATAACCAAACTTCTAAAAAAAAATCACCGGATCCAAAAAGAGGACCACCAGATCAGAGGAGGATATCATACCTTGCTGATGGAAAAGCAGATCGGAGGAGAAGGTTTAAAATTGGAGACGACGATTGTAGATTGGAGAAGGAGGTTACACTTGTCGATTGTAAATCCAGGTGTTTTGACTTCTTTTAGCTTTCAAAATGTCATTTAAATTAGGCAAGGTGCTTGATTCGTAATAGATTTTGGTAGATGGTGATAGTCCACTACGATTTGCTTCTTTAGAATGGTAGGCGATGAACTCAAGAGGCTGATGAAATAAGAAACCAACCTCAGGGTAGGAAGAAATGGAGGGACTTGAGTTTGATCTGTGACCAAATGATGGAGGAGACGTAGAGAAGAGATGGAGCAGCAAGATGAGAGAGCTCGAGCAAAAGAGATGGGAGTGACAGTAATGAGCCTCCGTTATACACAACAAGAATGAAAACAATAGAGGGTATCATGGTTAAATACAAAAGTAAGTACCAATCATTAATGTTCTGCTGATCACATTCACATTAGAAAAGCTACCTAATGGAGCTTTTAAAAATTTGCATTTCACCCCATCTCAGAAATCCTTTCCAGATGTCCTTTTTGCTTTGAACAAAATATTCCAAATAGCTTTTCACATCCCAAAAGTAAGAAAGTGCTTTTAGGATGTGAAAAGCTACTTTTCCAAATGGTAATTAGACGAACACAAATGTGTTGGCTTTGGCAAGTTCAAAGTAATGATAAGATAGCAGTGCAACTAGAAACTTCCCTCCCACAAAGAAAAGCAATTATAAGATAAGTCATTGTTGGCAAAAAAAAAAAGTAATGATAAATCATACAAGTATTGTTTCTACTGGTGCACAACTCAGTTATGAGTATAATTGAAATTAACAAAAAAGTATAACTCAATTGATAGGTTATTGAACACAGCACACGAGAAGAAACATTGATACAAATAGATATGGACATGAGTAATAATATAAAAGGGGAATTTCAAATATCATGACCTTGATGAGTACTGCATCTACTTTGATGATGATGACATTTAGTGCCTTAAGGGATATGGCTTACACTAACAAACCCACTGTCTTAGCCCGCAGGGGATGAGATTCCATTCTATGATTTGAAATTAAAGCTGGTAATTTGGATTAAACTTGAATTGTCTGAAAAAATTTAGGGCCATCCCAAACAAATATATATTTTAAATATTTGAGCTTATTCAGGCCAAGTCTAATCGAGTTTGGGCTTGGCCCAAATATCCAAATAATTATTTTTAAAATATTCTATAAAATATAATAAATATTAATTAATTATTTCAGTTTTATGTTATTTTATAGTAAAATATCATATATTTGAGTACATTACTATAGTTATTTAAAAAATTAAAAAAATTTATATTTTCATTATTTTTAATCAAATAAATATCTCAAAATAATATTTAAAGCATATTTTAATATTAATTTTTATATTTTAAGACTCAATTATTTTCTTAAAAAAATTTGAGTTCTACGCATTATTTAAATATCTAAAAAATATATTATATATTTTTTATAAAATAAGACAATTAATTTTAAAGTAAAAATTAAATTAAAATAATTTTAAAAATAAAATTCAGGTATGTATAGATTTTCAGTTCTACTATGAAATAAATATACTAAATAGAATAATATTCTTAAACAATAATTTGGCTATCGTTCATGCTAAACTTAATTAAAAATTAAGAATAAACTAGAGTAAATATTCTTTATATGTAGGAGTTAAATAATATAAAAATTTAAAAAAATAATTAAAAAAAAGTATTTTATTCATAATTAAATGATTTTATTTTATATAATATAAATATGACTATTTTTCTTACATTCTTAAAAATAAAAAGTACAATTTATCTAAAAATTATTAAAAACTTTGAACTAATCAAGAGCAATAATTTTAAATT
Organism: Prosopis cineraria; assembly: GCF_029017545.1. Taxonomy (NCBI): domain Eukaryota; kingdom Viridiplantae; phylum Streptophyta; class Magnoliopsida; order Fabales; family Fabaceae; genus Prosopis; species Prosopis cineraria. The sequence goes on from NW_026555337.1 coordinate 3,821,826, forward strand.
AGTGGTCTAACCATGATTGAATTAAGATTAATTTGATCACAATTTAATTAAAATATATAAAATATTTATATATAATCACGATAAGAGTAATATTTAAACAAGTAAGACATTAATTTACAAGTAAATAAAATATTTATGAATAAATTATACATAATATAACAAACAATATCAAAGTTGCTTAAGTATAAAGTTGATGAGTTATTATTCTTTATTTCATTCTTTTAAAATTAAAATAATATTTTAAATTTAACAGAATCATTTAAGAACTAAAATTAGTTGAAAAAAAAATTTCTCTACCAAAAAATAAAAAAATTTCAAAAGTTTCAAGTATTTAAACCAACCCAAATAAGTCCAAAGCTCGAAGTTGTTCAGGTTAGATTTAGTTATATGAGATTTTTATATAGAGACTTTAAATTTGATTTAAATAAACTCGACCTAATTCGAATTACTAACTCTAATTGGAATCATCATCATTAATATAAAAGCATGAATGCAGAATCACTTTACAGGCCTAAGCCCATAATACAGCTAAAAATGGGCTACTAAAGTATTTTCAGCCCAGCACAGAGAACCAATACTACAGGCCCAGCCTGCCCAATATATTTTTTTAGAAAAAAATATGTATTGTGATCTGACTTCACCTATTGTTTTCTCCACCAAATTCTTCTCTGCTGAAATGTCTAATTTTTTTTTAGGCCCCTTTTAGAGTTTCACCATCCGAAAAGGTTCCTCTTTAGTCAGTTATCCTTCATTAGCCTCTCCGCAAATATAAGCTGAAATGGCAGTATTACGTTCTCAATCAATAGCATGGGATAGGGCTATATGTCAAACTTGTTTGATTCTATTTTTTATTTTTTATAAAATAATTTTAGAGAATAACTTTTTAAAACAAGTTTTAAAAACAATGATCTAACAATATGGGGCCCATGACTGGGCCAAGAGGAAGCCCAAGAGAACAGATATCCAATATACACAGAGCCGGAAGGAAATCGTGGTCATGGTCATTCTCTTCCAGACTCTTCTGCTGCTTCCTTCTGAGCCTTCTTCTTCCTCTGGAGACTGATTCTCTTATTTTTCCTTCATGTTCTATTTTATTGCTGCTCTTTCCTTTCGATGTCGGCCTGGCTTTTGGGTGACTGTAACTACATTCGTGGATCGTTATTGAAAATTGTGATCCATAACAAAAAAATCAGTTAAATTAAAACAATAAGCAACTGAGTTAATTTTCTCACACAAAAATGGCAAAAAATAAAAACAAAAGGAAGCAGAACGACTTTACTCTTAAGCCCTGCTTGTTAGGTTGGAATCAAAAAAAAAAAAGAAAGGGAAATGGAAATGGAATTCATGGTCATGCTCGTTTTGTATGTTGCATTCATGATTCTAAAGAATTCTGATTCAGCCAAAATTGACAGAATCCGGTTCCATCATACACTTCATGGAATCCGATTCCAACGCCCCTTCTCTCCATTTTACCCCCTCTTCTCTCCCTAACCCTTCTAGCCAACACAAAGGCTGATTGACGATGGCAACAGGAGCCTTTTCAGCAGCGACGAATGGCGGCATTGAAAGCACCCCCTTCCTCCGATCTCCACCAGTCTCCCCCGGCCACCACTTTTTCGGTATTCATCGGTGAATGGCCTCGAGGATGTCGGCCACTGCTTCCCAGCTCGGCGGTGTCATGGCTGCCTGGGTTTTGGTTATCAACTTCGCAGCCATTCAGCTCTCGTTGTCGCCGACGTTCTGGCTCGCCAAAGTTAGTTTGCGTTGTTGCTATGGGCTAGTGTTGTGTTGTTATTGGTGTTTTCTAAGAATTCTTGCTCTCATCTCGCCCAAGTTTGAATACACTTGCAATACAAGCTTCAACACGCTTCCAGAAAAAAGAAGAAGAAAGCACTGCAGCCGAGGCTGTGAGTTGCAATTTTTTTTTTAAATTAGAAGCATTTTGGTATTTTTTTATTTAAACTATATATAATTTTTAAAATTATATTAAAATTTTATCTTCATACTAAATAAATTTTGAAGACTTAATTTTTTTTTTCATTTCAATTCCAATTTGAATTTATAAATTTTTTTTTTATCATACTTGACAAGATCTTATTAAGAACAATTAAATTCTCTGCCCCCTCTCTCATGATCTCATCTCCATTTAAGTTCAAATTCTCACACCTGCCCACGCTGGTAAATCACACTTTAAAACTTATAATATAAGATATGTTTAAATAAAATTACACATATCAATAAAATTTATAAATATATTTTATAATTTTATTTTTAAAAAATAAAAATATAAATTTTTAAAGGTACTCTTCATTTTAATACTCCATTTAAAAAAAAATATATATATTAAAAATAGACAATGTAATGAAAAAATTAATATTAAAAAAGCATCATCAACAAAATATTATATGTATTTTGAAATTTTGAATCTCCTTCAAAAAGTGTAGGTTTTGCATAATATACATAGTTGGTTTCATTTACTTTATCCTTCATCATCAATTTGAGCAGTTTGAGGGATGAATTCTTGACGCAGTTGACAAGGCCAGGACTGTGGACATTCATGAAATAGTCGCCCCAGTCGATACTTTTGGGATCAAACTTTGAGTTAAATCCGACATCCTCCAGCATCTTTGCCGCTGTTCTTAATTTTTCTGTGTGCGTGTCATCAAAGCTGTTGCATTTAAACATTAATTCCAAGTTAATCATTGTTTCAAATAGATACTAGTACATACAGATCACAAGCATGCCTAATTTTCAATGAGGAGACAGAAAGTTAAGAGACATACATGCCATAAAGAACACATAAGGTTTGTAAAGTTCAACCATTCATATGACCATTTTGATTTTTCCGTCATTCTGGTTGTAAGAATCTTGGAAGATCTGGCAACACACTTTGTTCACCAAATATAATACCTTAAACATATAATACCAAATGATGCAAAAGATTAATTAGTATTGAAGCGTACACTTGACGATATGCACGAGATCTAGGTTGAGATGATCTTTGAATTAGTTACCTTGAGGGCAAGCCTGCATTGTATCATCATAAGTGAGTGGAAACTAGCTATACTTGTCAACGAAACTCCCTCGGGCACAATGATTGGCTTCCCACTTCCATCAGTGCAGGGCTTGTTTTTGAAGTACAGATGCGTGAGATCGTGGACATGAGAAATTCTAAGATGAACCCACATGGTATATTTACTTGTCTGAAGCTTTGTTCCAGTTATCACCATTCCAGTGTATTACCATTTTTGCCAACATGCATTTTATCAGCATATCCGCAGGTATCTGCAAATTCTCATATCCGTATTGTCTGTAAAATATGATTAATTTAAAGAGCAGTGCCCCTTAAGAACCATGGTTTGGGTCCCCCCCCCCCTCATATCCAATATGAGCAATTAATATCGAGTGCGTTACCATTTCTGCCCACACGACTATTTAATTAATATATAGCTGTAGCAATTCGGCTGTCTGTATTCTCATTAGTAACAGCTATACATGTGAACCAGAAAAAGAAACCCACAGCATTTTTCTTTTTGATGGACCTGACAAAGACGCTCTTTATACAAAGTACATCTAACTGAAGACACGCACCTTATATAGTAATTAATAAAAGGGCCTATCAAAACTTACAACATCTATAATGGTCTTGGGATGACCAAGAAAGTACGATATTTTTCCTTTCCCATAGCCCCCAATTACACTATCAAGTTCTGCAAAGCGCAAACCAGGTATACATAAGAACAGCCGAACTTGTACATATAATATAGTACGAATGGCTCAATACTGAGTGAAAACTAACTAGAAGGGTTTCATATTTGCTGATAATATTGGGCACAAATAGATTGACGAAATTAATATCCGATTTGCATTTGAGGAATATATGGGGTAGAAGGTTATATTTATACCTCAGACCTTCAATCCATCTGTAAATGGTTTGTGTATGTTTTTATAATAAAAAAGCTTGCATCTAGTTTTTTTTTTTCCAAAAAAAAAGGAAAAAAAAAAGAAAACCAGATACACAGGAAATAACATGGATGATTAGGATTATTTGAAACAACCTCTTGATTCCAAATTCTTTCATCGCAGATCCAATGGCCCTTTCGTCGCCAATGAACTGTGATCTGAGTTCTAATTTTGTCTGCATCAATTTCTTTTCTGCTTCAATGTCTGATATTTTTTATGCCCCTTTCAGGGTTTGACCCATCTCAAAAGGTTCCTCTTTAACTAGTTTTCCTTCCTTAGCCTCTCCACAAACATAAGCTGAAATCAGCAGTACATACAAAGGCAGTAGCATATATATAGCAAGGCTTTGGAAATCTATAGATGTGCAATGCCCAAATCAAATTGCTCAAAACAGAGCCTATATTGCCATGTGTGTCATGTCGGTTCGATTTTTCTAGATTCACAAAACGAATAATTGATATATGATACATTAAGAGGGAGAGAGAAATAAATAAAATAGCTATTGTGGTGGGTCTCATACTTAAGTATGAGATGCGGGTCATATATACAACTCCATTCTCGTGTGTCTTTTTAATAAGTACTTTGTGAATAGACCATATTCAAAATCATTTTATAGAGATTAATTTGTCCGGATTCTACTTCATTGTTTTGCATATATGTGCAAAGCATTTGGCTATGGATACTTAATTAAAAAAGTGGAAACAACTTTTCATATTAATAATATTGGATGAAGTATCCAAGTGAGTAAGAGGAACCAGTTTCAGTGACAAAGACATATTACACCTCGTGTGTTTAATTAATTCCGTGACTAATACATATTAAACCTCATGTTTTAATTAAGATCTTGAGTTAAAGATGTAGTATCAAGCTCAGTTATATTTCTACTCCCAAAAATTATTAATCAAATAAAAAAGCTCAATAAATCTCCTTGATATATACCAACGCTCTCGTGCCCGTGGCATAACTCTTCTACCATTTCCCTCCACTTTCCCTCCATTACTTTAAAATAAAATCTTGATCATTCAAATTTAAATTTTTTAGTTTATATCCTTACTTTATATTTATTAAAATAAAAATTAATTTTTTTAATAAATCTAATTTATCACCAATGTGGAGAGCCTATATTTAGTGTGAACAGTAAAATTTAATACTTTCTCCATTAAAAAATGTCTTACATTTTTTGAGGAGTTGGATGTTAAAAAATATAAGGTATTTTTAGTTTTTTGAGGTGTAATCGTTGTCTTTTTTTAAAAAGTACCCCTATTAATAATGTCTTTATATTTATTGTAAGGTATTTAATAAAGGTAAATATAAAAACATAGGGTTAGTTTGAAAGTACAATATTGTTTTATTGAGGGGTGAGATTTAATTAAAAATACCTTATATTTTTAAACAAAAAAGTATTATTTTCAATAAATTTTTGTTTTGGTAAATACAATATCAAGAATATTTTTTATAAAAAAATTACAAATTAAAATTTTTAAATCTGAATTATCTAGAATAAACTTAGATAGTCAATTTATAAAATTATAAAAATTAATATTAAATTTGGATCATTCATAGTAAATTTGAATGATGTATATATTAATGATAAGGCAAATTTATTAAAAAATTTTAAATTTTTATAAATTTTTATGTTAATAAATATAAAAATTTTAAATCTAAATTATTTATATTAACTTTAAATAGCCCAAATTTTATTTTAAAATAGACGAGCAGAAGCGGAGAGGAGAAAAGCAGGGTACAACCCCACCACTTTCAATTTGAGGAGGACTTGCGGGACCAACTCTTTTGCATGTTCAACGACTCGATATTGAAGGTGACACTCGTGTGTCTTTATCTTATCTTTCCTAAGTAAGATTCACCCCACTCTAGTCCATACATCTCGGCTCCCAGGGAAACAAATAATATAATAATGATGCAGACTTATGTCTGTCAAAATAAATAAGCTATAATTTACAGCCAAATAGATGATATCACTGACACAATTATCCAATTAACTATATATCTTTTTGGGTCGAAATTACCAGTTGAAACGTGGTGAAAAACATGTACGTTATAGTAGTTCCTTGAAAAGTTTAAGACATGCAAAGGTCCCATTGTGTTAGTACCATTGCAATGTCAAGTCTGCATTGATAATAATTGATCCTCGAACAATTGAGTACCCTCTGGCCATGTACAAGCACTTTTTTTTTTAATCCAAAAACAAGAAAATGTTTCCTGTAATACCCTTTCATCAAATTCGGTTGCTGCAGCGAAATTGACAATAATGTCTATTTCTTGGCACAACTTTTCAAGGTTTGCATCATTTAGTCACATGTTGACCAGAGACACATCTCCCGCAACCGCACTCGCCTTCTCTGATATCATGAGAGTCAAACTCAGGACCCCATTTGTCTCGTAGAACCCAAAACAAGTCCTTCATTATGTGATCTATATATGTACCCAGCCATAACATATGGTTTTAGCCAGATCCATCATCCATGTATATAGTTCCTCTAGCTTAAATCCAAAAAGCATTAAAAAAACTTGACAGTTTAATTATTACTTACCTCAACGTGCATGCGTCGAGTGGCAGTGTCGGTGTCAAAGATGCTAGAGAAGAAGATACAATTTCTTCAAATCTGACTGAAACCTCAATAACTTCTCCACAAATAATGTGACATAGTACATTTCAAATTATTAATTCGTTGCCTACAGTCTACGTACAAGACAGCATACGTGCACAGAAATTCAAAAGATGCGATTCATATATATACGAACCTCTTCCCAAGAAGCCTGTTGCACCGGTCATCAGTATGGTCTTTCCCTTGAGAAACTGGTGTAGACTTCTGAACTCCATTTCGAAGAAGAGGATCAAGTTAGTTAAGTCCGTAGCTATATGAAGACCTATACAAAAATATATTCTTCCCAAAGATGTATTTATAGCCGTTGTTTGAAACATGATATAATCTGCTCAACATGAAATCACGAATCAAGGCTGTTGATTATTTTTTTAGTTGGTTGGGAGATGAGGCCAGTTGATAAGGTTATGATCGTATAAAAACGCTCACACATAAGATATTTTGTTCGTACGACGACTGATGAGGCGCATTTCATGTTTTTTTTTAATATATTTAGATGATTTAAAAAACCCTCAATTAGCTGGGCTTTAACACCTCAATTCAGTTCCCATTTTTTTTCTTCATACTTGTTTCTCAATCCCTCTAGAATCTAGAAGAAGCGGATTGACAATTTTTATTCTAATTAACTCGCTTATCTAATTTTATTTAAGAGAGCGAATGCTTTGATGTTGCTGTACAGGAACAGATAATGAAGTGAGTTTAATTTTTAGGCTTTGACGATGATTATTTTCCTTTCTTCCCAACTTAACTCGGTTCAAAATGCAGTAGTCCAATTTAATAATATCTAAACCATTTAAATATTTTTCTTCTTATCTTGCCCTTCCATAAAATTAAACATTAGGAGTACGCAGTCCAGTGTTGCCGGCTCTACCATTCAAATTAGTAATTTGTTCAATCACATGTATAGACCTAATTAACTTGAGGTGATCCCTTCAATAATGAATACTACATGTGAGTAGTGTTGGAGTGAAGAGAAGCGTGAGGCGCATTCGACAATCGACCAAGTAGGTTCCCTCTCATTTTGATGCAAAATAAACAAATAAATAGGTTCCCTCTCACGCTAACTTGTGGTCTCCTTCCATTATTGATGGACCACACCTTATCCATACAATCCCTCAACTACGTTTAATTTAACAGATTTATGTCTTGTTTAGTTCAAAGAGAAGGAAGCAATAGAAAGGATTGTAATGATAGGGAAACGGAAATGAATGAAATGATCATGACTATAAATTTATTTAGTAAAATACTTAAGTGTGTATTTCGTTAAAAAAAAAAACTTAAGTGTGTAGGAATATGAAGTTTATTTACATTATTTTTAAAGAGAAAATAACAATTAAGAACTTTATAAGACCATTAATTATAATTAGGGACCCCAAAATATTGATATCACAGTAATAGACTATAGTCTTTATTTAGAATTACAAGCAAATATGAGTTTACAAAATTCCCCTCACTTGAAAAATAAAAAAAGACACTATTGGAATTTATTATAATGAGTTGGAACTATTATTAATGTTAGTTTGAAAAACTAGGATCCACACTTGGGAATAGGTGTTTCCTAGTATAAAGCTAAAAATTAATTATGAAACTTTTAAAAAACATTTATGAATATATGATAGTCACTTAAAAATTTACCAAAGTTGCTTTTAAAAATAAAGTCAATCACTTTTGAATTTTTATGCTTGTTAATATAGATAAACCACTTGAAAAATAAAAAAATACTACTAAAATTACTATTTTAGGTTAAGACTAATTAACAATAGTCCCAATCCATAATAGTATTTGTAATACTCAAGGATAATTTTGTAAACTCATATATGTTTTTAATTTTAAATAAGGACCATGATCTATTATTGAAATTTCAACAATTCGAGGTACCTTATTGTAATTAATTATCTTATGAGATTCTTAATAGTCATTTTTTCTTTTTTAAAAACCATAATATTATCACCATAGTAAGACAGAAACAACAACCTTTTCTTTTCTTTTTTTTTTTTCATGTTTTTATGCAATTGGCATTTTTATTTTCCTTTGACATTTTTTTCATACAGGTTTATATATATATATAATATACCCCCCCCACACACATTAACGTTTCTTCCAAAAAAAAAATCAAACTATTTTAAATTTAAATTTTATTTTATAAGAGAGAAAAATTAAGAAAGATAAATACCATCCACATGGAATTAAATTTTAATTTTGACTAAATTCAAAGACCTCTTAAAGAAAAAATATATTTTATAAGATTAAAAATATTGGATCAAAAAATATTTTTATATGATTAAAAGTATTGAATATGAGACAACAATGAAAAAAAAAAAACACGAGGGAAACAAGCATAGACATGAAAAAGTTTACAAGGACATTTTGATTAATATATATATATATATATATAGTGAATTTTAGGCTGGTGACATGATCCCTCTCATTTTTTAAGAATATCCCTACTAAAAATATGGTAATCCCCATTTTTAAGAAAGGCCATTCTGTGCCTTTTAAAAGCAACCAAACATGGATAATGAAAGAATGGAAACGTGATATATTCTATGTTATAAACGGAATTATAAAATAAAATAACGATGAAGTTCGTAGCAAGACAATAAATATGCTACATAAATCAAATAAATTCCACCCCACTGTTTAATTTGACAGAGTCGCTTAGCAAACTTGACCGGTTATTTTCCATATTAAAGATCGAGTTCATGGGTAAATCATACACTTCTGGGATTTTTCAGTTAATTAATTAGTTCGTCAAATATATCATTAATTGCCCCCCCCCTAACAGCTTCATCCGTGTCTGGGCAATTTGGGAGATGAATTCATAGCGTAGTTGACGAGGCCGGGAATGTGTACATTCATCAAATAGTCAGTCCAATCTATGCTTTTGGGATCAAACCCCAAGTCAAACCCATCATCCTTTACCATCTTTGCTTTTTCCCGCAATTCTTCTGTGTTCGTGTCGTCAAACCTGTGATATTAAATCATTAACTCGAACTTTGCCGCTATTTCAAATGTAGCATATACACATGGATAATAAATGTGCATAATTTCAAACGAAGAGAGGAAATTAAAGTTAATAAGGAACATACAATGCCTTGAAAAACACATAGGGTTTGTAGAGTTGAACGATTCGTATCACAATTTTTACTTTCCTGTCGTTTCGATTATAAAAGTCTCGGAAGCTCTGGCAAAACACTTGGTTCACCAGATACAGTGCCTTGCACAGTTACCAAATCAATACCAAAAAGATTAATCAATTAGCATATATACAATTAAACACTTCAAAATTACAACAAGTTTAGGTACCAAGTTCAATTATACCTTAAGTGGGAGCACAAATCGAATCAACATGTAAGCATGGAAACTAGCCATACTTGACAAAATGAGTCCCTTGGATATGATGGTTGGCTTTCCACTTGTGTCAGTAAAGGGTTTGTTTTTGAAATAAAGATACGAATTATCATGGAGACGAGAAATTGTGAGAGAATTTCTTAATGATGAGCTAACATGGTATATGTATTTGTTCGAGTGAATTGCCATTGCCGCCAGAATACAATTTGTCACCATATCCGCTGGTATCTACACATTATTATTATATCGTAATACAGTCAATTTCACCACAATAAAGCAATTGCTCTGTTAAAATAAATAGCCATTACCACTTGTGTCAGTCAAGGGTTGTGTGTTTTTTTTGGGGAAAAATAACTAAGAACTTAATCAAAAATTTGGTTCCAAATATGCACTAATTATATCTAACTTCCCTTGATATATTATAGAGAAATTAATAAAAAAATATATGATCAACCTTACCGCATCTAAAATTGTCTGAGGATGACCAAGAAAGCATGCTATTTTTCCTTTGCCATAGCCACCAACTACGGCATCAAGTGTTCTGTAAAACCGAAATTATATTAAATATTGTATTATTCACATTTAATTTGGAGTGTTTAATTTATTGTGAGAGTAAAAAGGAATTTATATTATGTATACACACATACCTCAAACCTTCAATCCAACCAGGGAAGGGTTCCTTGTAGGTACTTGTGATCATGGTAGGGCGAATAATAATTAACGGAATCTCACATTTATATCGTGACAGAAGCATCTCTCCCATTGCTTTTGTGAATACATAAGTGTTTGGCCATCCATACAAGTTTGCTCTGTGTTTAGTGTCAAAATACAACAAATAAAATAAATTACTTTTTCTAGTGTTAGTTTTATTGTAATTCAAATACGTGTTATAAATAAATTTAATTATTTGAATGTAATAATATGAAAGATAAGATTGACTTTTTAATTAAAAAAAACAGAGTAAATGATATTAATAAATAGTTGTAGTTTTAAACAAAACAAACAGGACGTGGTTTTATTATAGGTTAAAATATACTTTTGCTCTAATTTTATATAATATTTTAATTTATTTTTTAATTTTATAATGTATTTGTTTAGTACTCTAATTTTAGCACTGTTAGTTTCAAATAATTATTTTATATCAATCATTGTTATTTAAAAAAATTAAATTTTAATATATTAACATTTGATAATATTTTATCAATATTTAAAAATTTAATGTAAATTCTTTTTGGGTAATGTCAGGATTAAAGAACTGAAAAAATAATTTATAAAATTAAAGTATCAAAATGAAATATTGTATAAAATTAAATGATTAAAGGAATACTTTAGCTTTTACTTTATTAATATGTAGTTATAATTTACCTTCATGATACTAGAGTCAGTGTTTACATACAATGTTATAAGAACCAGGGCCATTAAATTGGTTGAAACACTAGTTCATGATCTAATGGTCAAATTAAGGTTAAATAGTAGTTGGATCGGTTGTAATTAAACTAAAACATTTAAATATGATAGAGAAGTTTAAATTAATTTTCTTATCTTTTTTGGAGTTTCAGAAAAATTGTAATTGATTTTTTGGAGATGGTGATTACCTTTTTTAAAGGAAACAAGAACTAGATTTGTTTAAAAAGATATGTAAGTATTTGGATATATATATATATATATATATATGAAAAAGATGTTTGCATGTAGGAAAATAAGTTCAAACAATCAAATAAAAAAAAGACATATCTTGAAGGTTAGTTTCTAAAAACATCTGTGTAAATATTTAGATATTTGTTGTAGATATTTTTATGAAACACTCTAGAGGATAAATGTAAATTGTGAGATTAGATTGATCTCTACTGTCCATTAAGGAGGTTGAAATTTTCTAGAAAAAAGAGGAGGCTTAGAAATACCCACAACCCCTCATTTGTAAACAATAAGGAAAGTAATCAAAGTTCTAAGGTCTCAAGTTCTCTCATCCAAGCTCTCTCCTCTCTTGTGTTCAAGTTTCCTAGTCCCTTTGCCTAAATCTTGAGGGTTCGGTTGATTTAGTCAAAATCAGGAGGTTCATCAAAGCTAATGCCAGCAAGGTTCAAGGAAAGGGAAGTTCCAAGATCGGGACAGACTGCTTTAAACAGTTATGGGCCTATAGGCCACAGTGAAGTTTTCTACCTTGACAATTTTTACAGTCAACTGTTTTAGCATTTTTTCTGGTCGGATTTCCTGACTGGATTAGATACTATTTTTCGATTAGACTGGGTTTTTGGTGTTTGGCCAAACCGGATAAATTGGTTTGATTGGGTGGTAAAATTTATATATATTTAATTTTATATATTAAAAATGTTTATTTTTAATTAAATAAAGACATCTAGATTTTTTATATATTATTTATTTTATAATGAATTCTTATCAATAATATTATTGATACTTTAAATTTTACTTATTGTCATTTGAAAAGAAGTGTATTAAACATATAAGATTAATTAAGTAACTTACTCTTCTCCTCATATATGTTTTCATAACAAAATTAATGCTTTATTAAGTAATTTCTTAAAAAACAGAAGATTATTTCCCAAAAAAAGAAGAAACATATATGAACATGAAAGGAGATGGGTATATAATCAATTAAGATGCATGTGAAAGAACCTCTTGATTCCAAAATCTTTCATGGCAGATGTAATGGCCACATCGTTGCCAGTATATTTTGATCTGAGCTGTTCAATTGTTTTCTGCACCAAATTCCTTTCCGCGTGAATGTCTAATGCTCTGAAGCCCTCTTTTAGGGATTCACCCATCCGGAATGGTTCCTCTTTAATCAGTTCTCTTTCCTCAGGCTCTCCACAAACGTAAGCTGAAATTATTAGTAGCATGTAGTTAAGTTTTGTAGTTGCAAGGGCACGGAAAAGTACTTAGTAAAGTGATGAGAGTTATTTTGTTGATTATTGTGATTCAATCAAGTGATCGACTAGCTTGATGGCTCGTACGATAATCAAACATACCAGTTGATACGTGAAGAAAAACCTGTATCTTATGGCAGCTCCTTGCAAAGTTCAACACATGTAAAGCCCCCATTGTATTAATCTCCATGGCGATGTCATATCTGCATTAGTTACCTTATGATCAAATTAAGTACCCTCTGGGCAATTATCTCACCTAACAAGGGATCTAGAAAATTTAGTAATGGGGGCGATATTTATACCAAATATAAACATTAACATTTTTTTTAAAAATATAATTTTAAGTAATAATAAAGTAATATATAAATAAATTATATGAAAAGTTTAAAAATATATCTTAATTTCATTTACATCATAAATTTATTTTTATTATAAATAAAAGGGGTAAATAATATTTTTAAATATATAAGCTTGATAGTTTTAAAGAAAATGTGGGGAAAATTTATTTGTCATGGGGGCAATTGCAATTTCAAAAAGAGGGCAAGTGTAATTTAAATAAAAAGTAATGTAATTTTTGCTAATTTCATAGGAGCAATTGCCTCCTCTATCCTCAATATGGATGATTATCTCACCCAGACCATGCTAGGACCTTGGGACATCATCGAGCGCAATATTTTTAAAATTAATAATTTAAAAATAATTTAATAATTTAAAAAAATATTGTACTCTTCATAACTTTATATTATAAAATTGTTAAGCAATCATTTCATTGTCAATATAAAAAAATATCTTTTTTAATATAAATTATTAGATAATTATTTTTCAATGAATCCCCCATACATTCACGGTCAATCTTTCACAAATTTCATAATAGAAAAGGCTTTTAATTCATGAAGCAAAATGTTACTAAACAAAAAAGAACGGTTATCAACAAGTCTAATGGACTCGATGTTTTAATTAGTTTCGAAGAGTTTCCTTCTGGTAGTTGACCATCTATATTTGATAACATGCATACCTTTCATCAAAGTTGGTATTTGCGGCAAAGTTAGCAATAATGTCGATTTCTTCCCACATCTTTTCAAGACTCGCATCTTTAATACCCAAATTGGCAAGAGAAACGTCTCCGGCAACAGGAACTACCTTCTCTGCTATCAGAGATTCAAAATCTGCACCCCACTTATCTCGTAGAACTCTAAACAAGTCCTTCCTTATGATCTGTACACAGCCAACTCTTGTTTTAATTCAAGATATGAATTATTATATTTTAACTAGCTTTTTACTGTATAATATTTTGTTTAAAAAAAAAACTGAAGGATCAGTTGATGTACCTCGTCGTGCAAGCGTTGTGTGGCTGCCTCAGAGTCAGAAGCTCTGAGAAGAAGATACAATTTCTTCAAATCTGATTGAATCCTCAACACCTTCTCCACAAATACTATGCATTTCAAATTATCAATTAATTTAATCTGTTGCCCACATATATGGTATACGTTTATATTAAGAAATTTAAAGGCTGGAGATGAAACCTTTTGCTAGGAAGCCTGCTGCACCGGTCACCAACATCGTCTTTCCCCTAAGAAACTGTGGCACACTTGCCACCTCCATCTTGAAGAAGCAGACTTTGTTTCTTTTTGTGAAGATGCGATGTTCTGCTCTTCCAACACTGTATTTATAGCCAGCTTGTTTGGGAACCATCACAAAGGTGATTAACGCCGAAACTGGAACCCATCTTATTCTCTTTGATACTGAAACACCCAACTTTCCTGCCCCACCGATCCGTCAACTAACTTTATTGAAGTCTGGAACTTGGAGACGATAGGACCCTATTACTTTGACTTATTGATGTTTATATTTTGCTCAAATGCAAGGATATATATATATATATATATATGCGCGCGCGCGCGCACAAGCACAAGAATATTGGATCATACCTTAAACATTCAACAGAAGAAAAAATACCCTCTTGTTCATCTTCCTTGTTCCCATATAAACGTTGTTTCTTGTCTACGATCATCTTACTGCAGTTTCTATTACATCTACGCCCCAAACTTTAATTTCGGTCCCTTTATTAATTGAAGCATGTCATATATATGGTTCCTCAGGTTCTTAATGATATAGACAAACTTAATCAAACGCTTCTTAAGAAAATGATAATCATAGTTTATAAAAAAAATGATAATCATATTCTTAAAATTGTTAAAATATATATCATTTTTCATTTTGTCCTTCTTTGAAATTAATGACCATCATATATTAAATTGTTGTTTTGAAATTCAAACAGGGGTAAAATTAGAAAAACAATTCATTACTCTAATTTTGCATTATATTTTAAATTTTGCCTTAAATGAAGAATCAAATGGGGTTTGCGTGTGTGACAATAATGTTACTAGATTTTACACATAATTGCCTACTCCATCCTTCCAGACTTTAATATAAGGTAAATTTTGAAAGTTTTTTCAGTTCTTAATATAAAACAAAGTTTGAGTAATTAATTTTCTTTTAATTTTAAATTTCACCTCTTGTTTATTTACATTGGTTTGAATCTTGAACATCAATTTATTGTTGTTACTGACTGCAAAGGATATAAAGTAACATTAGAAAGTTACATATTTTTTAACATTTTTTAAAATATAACTAACGTTAATTCTCAATAAATGGGATGTTGATTAAATTTATCTTATATTAAGAGATCAATTATAGAGTGTTTAATAAATATCAACGAGTACATATATTACACGGTTAATAATTGATATTCTGGGCAAATAATTTTTTTTTCTTTTGCATTTAGTTGCATCTAACATTGCCAAGATCGGATTCAACCCTGCCAACTCCAATTAAATGTAATACTTCATACCAGCATTTTTTTTATAATCTATAATAGTTAAGTCTTCAATGTTATTGAAACAGGAATTGAGTCCTTTAGTTGACCCGGTCCCGCTAACCATTATCGGGGGAACAAAAAAGTACATTGATTATCTCGATTTAGAGTGGGGGTGGAATTTATGTGTAATACTTTAAAATTTTGTTCTGATTTTTCATGAAATATGATAAAATAATCAAATATTTACTATTAAACATTTATTGTGGCAAAAAAGCATCTACCATATAGTAATGAAGATTAAAACTATTTTTTTTTCAAAATACTATCATGATAAATAATACTCCTCTGATCCTATTTATAAGTCACTTGCAACATATTTCACCAGTACCAAGGAAAATCTTAAAATTCATTAACTTTGTCTTAAAATTTAATAAATTCTAAACTTTATCCTTATTAAATATACACACTTCAATAACATATTTTCTCTCTCCAACATTCAATGGAGGGTAAAAAAGAAAATTTATAATAAAAATTTAATGATATGACTTATAAATAGGACTAAAATTTTTTTTCTCTTTCTACCCTATAAATAAAATTAGAGGGAGTAAAGGTTTATACCATGGTAGATAGAGTTTTGGATATCATCTCTAACTCTACTATAGTAGAAAAGGGCCATCATAGAAATTAAGAATTAAAATCATTTTTATAAGATTTATAATAGTTGAAAAAGCTTTTTTTACCATAAAAAATTTATCCAAAATGGGCTACCATGGTAAAAAAGAATCAACAATGGTAGAAAAAGGTTTAAACATAATAAAATAAGCCTACAATGATAATTTAGGAAATAAGCAACATAAGTAAGATGAAATAATTAGTATATTACGTTAATTAATTTATACCTAATGGCATACCATTGAAAATCAATAGTTTAAAATTACTAAAATAATAAAAAAGGGTATTTAAGAACAAAACATGGTTCCCAAGAAACTAATTTATTTAAAAAAACTCAAAAAGAAGTGAAAAAAATTAACAAAGGCAATTCTAAAAAACTTTTGATCCACATGCCGAGGAAAATTCACCCTTTATGATGTATGCCATGGCGGTGACACATTAGCATGTTGACAACATAAACAATGATTAAGAGCTTCAAACAAACATAACTTTTTTTACAAATATTCAAATTGAATTGTTCAAATGTCGACATGAAGTTTATTAAAAGATATAGCTAATGGCTTTAGTTTTGGTGTAAAATTCCTCCATATGAGAATTTTATCTACCAAAACCTATTAAGGATTAAAATGTACTTTTTCACCTCACAAATCCAAAACCAAAGCCAATGGCTAATGTGTGGGACATTTGACCAACTCAAATCTATTCCAAACAACCATTTTACATTAACAAATTGACACATGCATATACAATTCTAGTAATAAAGTTACAGCCACTCAACACAATATATATAATGCTATAACATGTGGCATAGGATCTTTTTTTTTCATTCAAAATACCTAAAGAAGCATCTTAGCATATCAATGGTCATGAATGTCATCAAAAACTATTTCATGGAAATCATATAGAAAGTTAATCAAAAGTGTGAGTTACATGCTCATTTGCAAAACTAATGCCCTAATGTTAGAAATTATACATAAATTAACCAAAAGAAGGCAGATGAGGCCTAATGGTATCTATTCACATCAAGCTATGCTTTTGATGTTTCTTTAACTGAACTCTTTTTTATAAAAATATTAACTATGAGGAGTGAGACACAAAGGTCTCAATAACCAAAAATAATATATAATGATGTATGCAATGCAACTAATCATATGATTATTAAGTGGGCATACAAGATTATTTTTCAAACAAATATCATTCAAACAATTCGAACAAAACAGTTTGCATGATTACACCATATATATATATTTTCACACAAAACATAATTTATCTAACATAATAAAATTACACATAATCAATCACACACACACACATATTGTCACACATTAACAACGGTTTTCTTTGCCCCTTGCTGATAGAGCTTCCTTAATAAGTAGACTATCACCTCCAATGGCATCAAAATCATGATCTACAAACAATGTGATACTGATTATTGTTATGCCAATTATAGCTAAACAAAGTATCTATACACTAATCACACTCTAATACTAAAGTTAGGTTAATTAATCTCATAACCTTAACACACTCTCATATATTTAATCACCAAACTTAGTCATATTTATCCTCATTACACCTCTTGAACATAAATTTAACTTTTAAAAACTCAAATCATAACTAATCGTCCCTTAACTACCTAGGATTTTTGAATATAATCATCCCCTTAGCATAAGCAATATCAAAATTACCTAAACGACACTTATATAGCTTCAAAACATCCATTATATTTTGACCTAAGGGTTAGATATCCTTAAAAATAAAACCCTAGCTATACTAATCACAACATCTAGCTCAAAAGGAAGATTAGATAGTAGGAGAGTGATTAAATAAGTTATCTTAGATAATTGGGAGCCTAAATCTGTGCATAGTCAAAGCCTTAAACTAAACCCTAACAGAGCATTCAATTTTTGTCCTTAGCCTTACCAAAAACCCTCACTTTTGTTTCGTCTTTCAAATAGAACTATAAATCCTTAAAACATGTTATATGCCATGGCATACGTGCACATGTCACAACATATGACACAGTGTCAAAAATATTCACTTAAGCTCAATAATTTGGCCCAAACCAATCCAAACTTATTTTGAATCCTAAATAACCCTAGTACATGATCTTAGGCCCAATGTAAATCATAATTAAGAGCCTAAATATTTGATTAACATCCATAAGCTTAGATCAACATAAATTCTCAAATACACAAATTTCCTCGATTAAATCCTTAAGTGCCCAATTTCATCATTTAAAATAATTCCTCAAATTAAATTCCCCCAATTATCTACAACTTTCACAATTAAATCCCTACATAAAATTTAGGATATTATACTATGCATATATAATTTAACAACATATTTTTTAATTTAATGAAAATAAAATAGAAAACTTCTTATATAAATATAATAATACAACTTATAAATATGTCAAAAAATATTTTTCACTAATTTATAATTACTAAATATCAGAGGAAGAATAATTGATTACTAGTATAACATATAGGAAGGGGATCTGGTTTTAGTGTTCATCCAAATGGTGCCCATTATCGTTGATGAGATTTGAAATGTCTAAATTTAATTTAGATGGTTTAAATTTAAAATTTTTATTTTTAGTTTTATTTTATATTATTAAATTTAAAATTCTAAATTTTATCAATTTTTTTAATAAAGCAATTGACAACCAATTTAGACAGCATAGATTTAATCCAGATGATTCAATAAAACTTATATTTTTTATTAGTTAACTATCTAGATGTACTTTGAATAGTTTAAATTTAATATTAAATTTTTTAAAATTTTCTTTTAATAAATATAATATTAAAAATAAAGATAATTTTTTAATTGAAATTTTATAAAAATATTTTATTTACAAAAATTATAAGTTAAAAATTTTAAAACCGAAAGGTTCGGTGTAAATCTAATAGTTAATTTATAAAAAAATTTAATATTAAATTTAAATGATTTAAATTAAATTTAAATTATCCAAATTGGTAATAAACAATTATAAAGCAAAATTATTAAAAAATTATATTTTTTATTTTTATTTTAATAAATAAAAAATAAAAAAACTTTAAATTCATATTTAATTTGGACAGTTAAAATTTAATCTCGTCAGGACCACTGTGCCCATCCCTTTAATGAGAGCACTTAAACCGGATCCGAACGAGCGATTAGAAGTCAAAAGTGAAGTGGTGGTTATTTGATTGCCACGTAGGGGTGTTCACGGGACGGGACGGGACCGGGACACCCCCGTCCCGTGTCCCGTCCCGAGAAAAAGATCGGGACTGAATTTTGGTCCCGTGTCCCGTCCCGTCCCGAAAGTCGTCCCGTCCCGTTAAAAGTCGGGACGGGACCGGGACAAGATCGGGACGTCCTGCCGTCCCGATAAATGAAATAATATCGAAAAAAGATCTGGATAATAACATTCATTAAAATTTTAAATCATATAATTTATTAAGTTTAAAATCAAAACAACACAAGTACATAAATAACAATAATTTAAAATCAATTATTGAATCATATTAATCATAACTACACATTATAATAATAAACACAAATGATCTTTATACTATAAGATTAGTAACAATAGATAAGTCAAACATAACATCAAATCATTGTTCTTCTACTTTAGTGAAGATGTACTAAGCTAATTACTCTTCTAAAAATAAGCAAAAAATACATTGTAAATAAAAGTTATTAAATAGATATATATAAGAATAAATTATATTAATATAATTAATATATTATAAAGAAAGATATTGCCATGTTTACTCCATGCCATTAAATTTATCAATATAAAAAAACTTTAGTTTTAAATAAGAATTGTAAGTATTAAAATTATAATTGATATAAGTATAAATTATATTAATATAATTAATATATTTAAAATAAAAAATAATATATATAATATTCGAGATGGGACGGGACGTCCCGATGGTAATCCTGTGTCCCGTCCCGTCCCGAACCTCTTTCCTGTCCCGTCCCGTAAAGTCCCGTCCCGATTATTTTTGGGCCGGGACAAGACCCGTCCCGATATGATCGGGACGATACCGGGCCAATCGGGACGGGTCCGGACTGAACACCCCTATTGCCACGTACGCTCATCACTTTGGTTGGCCCCACATCTTAATTTCTTTGAATGTTAATTAAGAAACCTAACTTTCGGTCCCTTCACAATCAATTGATGGGCCTTGATGGTCGGCAACTATAACACGCTTTTCTTTTTTAATTTCTTTTTTTTTTAGTACAATGGATCATCATTCTTTTTCTCGACTATATGCTAATATCATATATTAAAATATATATATTTAATGAAAATAAAATTAGAATTAATTAATATTAAAAATTTATTAATTTTGGTAAAACATAATGAGAGTGACTTATATGAATGATAAAATTTTCAATGACTTAAATTTGTTTCAATTATCAATTTCATCCCTCAAATTTATTATTTAAACAAAAATTTAATTTGTTCAATCTAGTCTTTTATGCAACGTTTTGTTCTTTTATTTTTTTTAAGAAATGTTGAGTTTATTTTTTTCTCACCTAAATAATTACACTTATTTTGGCTAAAACCATTAAATTAAATTTTCTATAAACTCCAAGAGTATTTTTATTTTATAAAATTTAATGATTCAATATTAATTTTAACCTTCAGGATTAATATATATAATAGATCAAATTATAATGATCTAACTAAAATAAAATAAACTATAGGAACCCAATTTAAAATTAAATAAAACTATAAGAACTTGCAAATTAATTTTTCCTTAATTTGTAACCATTATTGATTACCATTTTCAAACGAAAATTCTGGAGGACAATAGAATATTTTTTAACAATTAATTAGCACTTCTAACTATTAAAATTAATATATTATATTTAAAATACTAATTATAAATATAAACAGTATCAAAAATAATAGTAGACAACATTTAGTTATTTTCAACATATTTTTTATTAGTGATTTACAAATAACTAAACATAGAAAAAAGAAAAAATTAAAAAAATTCATAAATTATATAAATATAAGATTACAGTATATTTTTAGTCCTTTAATTTTCAACAAAATTTTATTTTAGTCTATTGATTTAATAAAATATCATTTGTGTCTATTGAGTTGCCACACACGTGGTCGGTGATGAGCAATGAGCTAACCCACACATGGTTAGCAATGAAGCAATGATGCTATGGTATTAGGTAGCCATTTTCAAATATAAGCATATTTAGTAAGAGATCATATTTTTCACTAAATGCAATCCCTCACTGAATTATTAAGGGAATACATTCTGTCACTAAATTTAGCAAATTTGATTTTTTACAATGAAATTAACAAGGGACGAAATCCCTATAAATTATATGCTTTCCTTACTAAATTGATTTTTTTTCCTAATAGTGAATCCCCATTTTGTTTATTTCTGGTTAAGTATAAGTTTAATTTTTTTCAAAGTTTTAATAAGATTCCATTGTTATAATGTGAACACTCATTAGGTGAGAGGATCTTGGATACTTCCAGCTAGAATCCCAAATAAAACTAACTTTCTATCAATGTGTGTGTGTGTGATCAATAATATTTAGATCTTAACACTAGCTAATCCTAATAATTATGGGCACTTAATTAGCTTAGAGGTATTCGCGAGATGAGACCGAAACACCCCCTATTCGTGTCTCTCTCAAAAAATGATTAAGACTCAAATTTTGTCCTATGTTTCATTCTATCCCGAAAGCCATCCTGTCCTAATAGAAGTTAGGGTGGGATTGGGACATCTCAATAACTCCCTTTACTAGTTTTAACCACTCTTGTATTTTTAGGTAATGAATTTGTCATTTTAGTTTCAAGGTCTCTTTCTATTATTTCAACATTTTTCTAAGGGGCGTGAGTGGTGATCATTTTTCTTCATAACGTGAATTAAGCTTTAACAAAATAGCTAGCAACGAACATATGTCAATGAAACAACAAAGTGCATAAATTCAAATTCAGCCATCAATTTAGATTATAAAATCATATTACAAGCTCAAATTAAGCGATAAACTCATGCTTAAAACTCGGATTATAAACTCAAATCATAATAGGCAGCAACGAGGCATAGGCTAAAAAAAAAAGTACTGGCCGATCCAAACTAGTGCAAATCTAAATACCCCTAAATTGGCCAAAGCCGAGGCAAGTGGAGAAGTGGATTAATTAAGATCCTTGTATATGGACAAGACCCTTATTTTTTTTCCCCCTTGTGGTTTACCAACAGCCTTTGATTTGTTTTTGGATCAATCTACAAGCCGTTTTTATTCGGCCAGATATCCACAAAAAAATTTTTTTTGATGTGGCAGATATCCATGATATTATTATCAATAAAATCTTATTTTACCAAGTGAATATGACATAAATAATAACGGTCTGAATCTTTTAAGTATCATTTCAGATTTTAATTCCTCTATATATATATATATATATATATATAAAGAGCATCATTTAGGAGAGGATAACTCTTTAAATAGCTCTTAGATTTATTGAGAAATTACCCGTTATGGGAACACCTTGAAAACTAAAAATAAAATAAAAAAACAAAACCTTATTTTAAATATATATATATTTTTTACAAAATTAAATTACCTTTAAAATTGTCTTGCAAAACGGGACACAGACTGTTAATGAAGCCACCAATTCATTTACTGAAGCTCGACAAAACTTTAGGGCTGATTGAATTTTTTTAGGGGGCTGATCATGTATTTATTCTTTAGAATTTAATTATTATTGTTATTTTATACATAATTTACAATGTTAATTTTTATAAACTCCTAAAAATACGCTTCATTAGTAAGAGAAAGGGTAGAAATATAATTAAAAAGACTGAAATAATGAGGAGTAATGTTAACTAATGTAAAATGAAGTAAAATAGAAACATTTCATGAGAAGATATCAAACCATGATATGTATTACAAGAACAAATCAACAACGCTCATCAATCGTTATAGAGTGATTTGCCAAGAAGCAATAGAACCTTTCTTTAAGGGATTGCAAATCATGAGGAGAGAATCAGGTTAACCTCTCTTTAGAGGTATAGAATACAACCTTCCTAACCACTAATAGGATATGGTGCCCTTTATATAGAACTTGAGGTTATCAACTAACTAGTGTGATTAACACAAATCACACATCAACACTCTAATATTTCAACAAGTAATATTGGAATAATCATTATTAATGAAGCCTTGTTTGTTTTTTTAAAACATCTTATATTTTGAAATACCAAATTATATCTAAAAATATCTTATAAAATGCAACACAATGGGTGGTAATTTTGATTGTGTTATCTCATCTTTGCTTATCTCTAAAATTTTGGATTGATTTGATTGAAAAAATAAGCCTCATAAAATAAATAAAATATGATAATATACATGTTTTTGAATGAGAAAAAATTAATCATTTGGTCTTTATAATTTTGACTCAATTATATCTTAGTTCTTAAATTTTAATTTATTGTAACTTAGTTTTTATAGTTTTAACTTAGTTGTGATTCATTTTTTATAATTTTAACTTGATTATAACTCAGTTCCTGAACTTTAAGTTGATGTAACTTAGCCCTTATAGTTTTAATCATTTACAATATTGATCCATATATTTTAATAAATAAAATTATAAACTTTAAACTTATTTAAGAAAATAATAAATTATCATTTTAGAAATTTGGATCCATTCACTGTACCCTTGACTACCGAGCTGGAAAGATAATGAATCATACTTCAGACGTACTATTGAAAAAAAAAAGTACTTTGAATTTTTTTTAATGGGTCGATAATTTTTTTTTTAATCAGTGAAAAGGAAGTTTCATTCAAGAAAACTGTACAGTGTTACAATCAGAGCAAAAGGAGAATGCAAAATGACATCAGAATTCTATAAGTGATGTAAATTCTAAGGTATGATCAACCAATGCTCCAACTTGAGTTATAATGCTATTAACAATGAAGGTTCCTCCAGAAAAAATGATGGTGGTCAATACTTTATTTTTTTTTTCTTTTTCCTCATTTGAGTTATTTGATTTTTCAGTTTTTCCAAACATCTCTTTTTACGGAAAATTATTTTCGAATTTAAGGCAAAGGTGTATTTTTACTTTTGAAATATACTCTGATAACTATCTAACATTCTAAACTATTGATCAAACTAATTTTTTTATTAAAATAATTAAAATGGAGCATTTCAGCCCTTATTATGAAATTCTCAATGTGGACCGTTATGAAATTTAATGGCAAGGGCAAAAATGCTTTGTTTATAATTATTTTAAGGGTAAAATTGCTCTGATAAATAACTTAAAGTGTTTAGTGCTCCTTGGATAATATTTTAGGGGCAAAAACACACATTTACCCTCAAATCTAAATGCTTATAATCTTTTGGGAAATTATAAACATTAAAAGTTTTAGTATTTTAAAATGTAAGTTCATAAGTTTTAAAATAATTTTACTTTTTATAATTTTAAAAATATAGGAATCAATATTTTAAATGGTTAAAACTATAGGGATTGGGTTGTATTAAGTCAAATTCAAAAATTGAGTTATAATTATAAGGACTATGTTACAACTAAGTTAAAATTACAAAGACTAAATAATTAATTTTTCTTTAAATGTTATTTCGATATCTATTGTATATTTTTGAAAGAATACTTATATATATATATATATATATTTTACATTTTTTACTTCATTTTATTCTTTCACATGTTATTTTCTAAACATACTATTAATACGTGTGTGTGTGTGTGTGTGTGTGTAATATCCATTTTGGGGAACAAGTTGTTAATATGCACCCATCTCATTCAAGTACCAAGCTTTCATAAGACTTCCAAGATCCAACACCATAATTAAAAGTAAGAACAAAGTTGAAAAATTATTTGAAGGTGGGCATCACAGAACTTGCAGCCATTGGGCAAACCTAACATAGGTAGAATTTCCAAGTAGCAAGAGCCAAAAGTTAACAATTTTAATGAATACTTGGAAATAAAGGAGAATGGTAATGTAGGGCCT
The DNA here is from genome assembly GCF_029017545.1 of Prosopis cineraria. Taxonomy (NCBI): domain Eukaryota; kingdom Viridiplantae; phylum Streptophyta; class Magnoliopsida; order Fabales; family Fabaceae; genus Prosopis; species Prosopis cineraria. Next base: position 3,847,136 of record NW_026555337.1, read on the forward strand.
AGAATCATATACCCATTGAATGATTGCTATACCCATTACATATTCATTCATAAGTACCGATTTAATATTTTCTATTAAGTGAGAAAACCCATAGCCTATAGATTGGCCATACCCAATCAACTAGTACAAAGTATTCACAGATACAACTACCATGCCACGATCAAACACCCAGACAATATTCAAGAACATGATAGCCTTTGTTGAACACAAAATGAATTTAATTGGTTCGGCACACTTGTTACCAACTCATGCTTAACAGAATCACCATTTGAGATATAAGGGCTATCATGAAAAAACTTGAATGGAAGAGAATGGGAACAAATATAGTGTGAGACGATAAAGGTGGGTCCAAGATCAAATTTTAAATGAGCTATCAACCTAAAGAAAAATCATCGCTGCTTAGCAAGAAATGCATTTAAAGTAATTCTAAACTATGAAAACCCTCCATGTATAGTCAGTAAACCATAACTGAAATACTTGGAGGCTGTAATTCATGCCAAGAAGAAGGGGAATAGGAATACTTGAATCAAATATCATGCCATATATTGAGTCTAGAAGAATCCTCTGGTGCATGATCTCAACCCATCTATTAGACCATATAGTGGGCGACACTTCATTCATGCAGAGAGCATTGACTGGAGTGGGTACAAGTATCTAGTCATACCTTGGTCGACATATGCTTATAGACTAAAGGGGATGAATGAGCTCATTGGGCAGTAGAAGATAATAAATTAAAGAGACTTAGATTGGGCTAATCTTTCTTGGGCTCGACAATAGTATGCCAACATGGATACTCTCTAAACCTCAATTTCATGGATCGACAATCTTAGAGATGGCAAAGGCAATGCAGGTTTGAGCTCATTAATGAAGCCCTTAAACACAATAACCTAAGGTTGGAGTCGGACATCCATATTGATTGAAAGTAGCAACAAACATGTCTTAAAGCTCATGACAATAGAGTCAACAGAGTGTGTATATGTATAGCCATCAATGGCATCTTCTTCAACCATCAGTTTGCATAACATCAAAGTGGCAGAGTGATTATCAACATCATTACTCTGTTCGGGGATAGATTTGACGGTTGTTGTTAACGGGACCTCTATAGTCTCAAAATGTCGACTAGAATGATGAGTAGTAACTTCTTATGAAGACAGTGGCTCACAAACTAAACCCAAACGATTCATCAACGTAGCAAGTGTAGCTTTAATTCTATCTAGGTGAGAATAATCCTTCATTGAAGCAAGGGCATCATCAATTTGATCACATTGAGAAGAATCATAATGTTGTTTTTCTTGCTCCATCGAAGTTATGAATTGTGTTGCCTATGTTTCAATTACTCAATACAGTTTCAATTATCTTTCAATGAAAGTATCATTTGTCATGAACTAAATTGACCATTTGAAAATATATATATATATATATATATTCAAATATCTCTTGATAGCAACAAAGAATAAGAAAAGATGGTAATAGAGGGGAAATTAAGTAGAGAAAGCAGAATTACAGAGTTAAGGAGGAAGGGAAATTAGAACAAATGCAAAGGGAAGGGGACGAATATGAGAGAGAGAGAGAGGGAGAGGGAGAACATCACTAAAATCATCCACACCCTACTCATCCATCGTCCTCTTCATATATAGCTATTATAATTCTGTCTCATATCGGTTATTTCTAACAGTATTATGCAGAGCAGGAAAGGCACCACCTGTCTTCTTAAATTAATGATCATAAGCCACATGCCTTTCTTGGTTCCCACCAATATTTATCACATTCATCATACTCCATTGAAAGCAAATAAAGTTAGTTTTGTATGAGGATGATGATAACAAAATATTCTTGCAGCAAGTTCGTATTTATAGCCGTTGTTTAAAGACGTTAATTCAGTGCTGAATTATCTACAATTTAAATGTCATTAATTGTTCATCAATTATTTTAGTTAGGGGGAAGATGAGATTGAGAGCCCAATTAATGAAGTCATGGGAAAATTAATTAGTGCAATATCCGATGCTAGCTAGCCGTTGCTTTAAAAAAAAAAAAAACACACACACACACACACACACACACACAGAGTACCGATATATATATATATATATATATATGCACACTCCATGATTCATATTGGCTTCAACTATAGCTAGGGAAGTTTATTAACTATTCCCCAATTTCAAAATATAAGATATTTTTAAACAATATATATATATATATATATTAATAAAATTCATTAAATACAATTTACAATTTAATTTTTTAATATAAAAATATAAACTTTTAAAAATATCCTTCATTTAATATTCCACTTGTTAAAGAACAATAAAAAGAAAGAATATTGTAGGAAGGCTAATATTGAAAAAGTTTCATTAATAAAATCTTATTTTTATCAAAATATTTTATATTTTAATATGTTGAATCTCCTCCAAAAATGTCTCATTATTTGGGATGGAAGGAGGACCACTTATAAAAAGAAAATCTTGAGATAGTAAGAAGTAAAAATGTGATAGTGACTAGGATTCCTTGAATAACTTGTACCCTTGTTCAGTATTATAATTAGAAACATCCAACGAATTATGAGAAATTCTTACATGTACCTTATGCATTATGTCATCCATGCCCTGTCCAATAAAAACATGTCATGTTGCACCAGTTCAATCAAAATAAACTCTTAAATATTATTATTTTTAATAATTTTATTTTTTTAATAGGGTGTCTCTTTAATTTTTTGTTTGTTCTCTCTCTATTATCAATATTAATTGACAAAATCAATCTATATTTATTTATAGCTATCTGATATGGCATATTTTTATTGGATAGAGTATGAATGACGTAGTGCATTAGGTTTATGTAAGGATTTCTCCTAAAATATAACTTCAATGAGCTAATTAATTGTTTTTAAAATTACAAGTTCATTCCTTGTTTACCCTTTGTTGGCTCTATATATGTTTATCCATATTCAATAAGGTATTTCAATTAAAAAATGTTTATTAATTATGTTGGCTCTATATATGTTTATCTATATTTAATAAGGTATTTCAATTAGAAAAATTTTATTAATTATACTTCTAATTGAGGATATTTTTTAAAAAACCTTATATCTTGGAACACTCAAAATATTCATAACAAAAATGAGCGGTAGCTTCCATAATTAATAATTGACTGGTGTATTGACTCAGTTTTCTAATTGATGAGCTTCCGCAATTCACTGACATCAGAATGTGAAAATTGGGTTCCAATTTATTTACTACTAAGATTATATAACATACAAGTACATTAACCCGGCTTCCGACTCAATCTGCGTGCACTAAAATGTAAAAAGTGAGTGAATTAAAAAAGAAGAAGAAGAAGAAGAAGAAGAAAGGGAAGCGACTTGGGGCCTGGCTTCTACATATGGAAAGAAGATGAACCTTCCTATCGGAGGGAGAGGAGATGTCCACATTAGACTACATCATTGATAATTCTTTTTACCGGCCTATAACAACTTTTTATTTTGAATTATTTAAGTAAACACGCACATATAATATTTTCTTATATGTTTTATTAATTTTTAAAAGAATTAAATACAAACACCCACACACGCTTATTTATCTTCTCCTTTCATAGCTAGGAAATGGTGATCCTTTCTTATAAAGGATGACACATACAATCTCACAACGCTCACACACCCTTTCCTTTTATTACATGAGATATAAAATTCACAACCTTTTTCTTTTACAAAAGGGTGTGAGGTGTTATTATTGATATTTTTTTAAAAAAAATAACTTTGTTGTATGAGAGATAAGCATAAGACAACTTATGTACAAGATAATATAATTGACTAACCCAGACTAGAGTGAAGGTGGATTTTTTTAAACCATCCATTTAACTGAAGATATGTAGTTGGCTAGCTTGTATTTAGAGAAATCATTTTAAAGGAACTGGCTGTGTGGTTATCATTTCGGATGCACTTTTCAGGTTCCCCCGTCTCAATTTCTTTAAATAACCAACACATCTAATGAACTTGGTGTCCCTTCAATAATTAATTTTCCAAATACATACGTGGTTAATTGTCCCCCCCCCCCAAACACGCACACACAAAAGATAGGGAAATGACATTAAAGGACCAAAATTTTAAATTAAATTTAAATAAGGACCAAAATTTTTGGAAATTATTCAAAATAAAGGCAAAAAATTCTTGTTCCATATGTTACGTGCTCTTCTCACTCTTGAGCATGAATTTGAAAATAAGAGTCATTAATTTAAGAAGAAAAATGATTATCAAGCAATGATATGTTTGACAAGCTTTTCTTCTATAAATTAACGAATTTCACTTGCAAATTGTTGTTTTTAGAGTTACAAATTATGGAATGAGAGGAGTAAATTTTTGGATCAATTCACTTATAAATCTTTGGTCTTTGCTTTAAATATTTTTAATCCTTTTTTAAGTTTAATTCAATCTTTTACTTTATTTTTAACGTGATTCCCTCTAAAACATACATATACGAAATATCGCGTGGTGTGTCTTGTATTTTCCTGGTGCATTTTTCTTGGCTCCACCGTCTTTATTTCATTGATTATCATGTCTACACCAAACTTGCCTTCCCTCCAATAATTGATGTCTTAGGGGCCATATTTGCCAAGCATACGTCTCAAAAATTTAATTTTATATATATATATATATATATACGTAGACCTAACCAAAAGCGATGGTCGAACGCATTTCGCATAAAAAAAATTAAACATATTTTTAAAAACATGGAGTATAAATGATAAAAAAGTAGTGAAATAAAATAAATACGAAGAGTCGAAGAAAAGCTTCTTTCTGCCTTTATAATTAAACCGGACAATATTTGTTTCTTACCATGATTATAAAAATAAATTATAATGAAACAGTTAAAATATTATAAAATATATTGAAGCTCCTTATTTTCAATTTCAAAATATTTCCAAAATAGTATACTCTCCCTCCCCCAATTTCCACGGTTTCACAACTCTTTTTTTTTTTTAATCCTTAACTACGTATACTATATACACTGTAAAAATAATGTTGCGTGGAAAAAATTCAAGGAAAAATTATCAAAGTTAATATATCATGAGTCTATGACAAATCACACCTTTTTCAGACGTCAAAAATAATATAATCCTCAACTTCAAGATTCATGTAATTCATGAAAAGCCATACCTACTTGAATAATAAAATTACGAGTTAATTAAATATCGAAAACTATTCATGAAATTTCAATATTATTATTCTGCTTAAAAAAAAACGTTGGTCCAGTACAATGCGATTTTACTGATTTCGCCAAGATTCTTGGGGATATTTATAACTATATGGAAGATTACTTGATTGCATACTTGATGAGTCCAGGAATGTGTACATTCATAATGTAGTCTGTCCAATCAATGCTCCCAACACCCTCCAACTTTGTTGCCATCCTTAGCTTTTCTGTGTTCGTGTCGTCGAACCTGTTATCTATATTTTCATGACATCAATGATTCCAACTTATGCTGAAAGTTTCAAATTAAAACATGTATATAACTACGAAATTAATGAAAAGAGAATAATTAAAAAACATACGTGGCCTTAAGAAACACGTAAGGTTTGTAAAGCTTAGCCATTCGTATCACCATTTTAATTTTCTTGTGGCCGCCACTGTAAACATGTTGGAAGCGTCCGCAAAGCACCTTGTTCACTAAATTTAATCCCTTTTCAAATCCACCAAGTAAATGCAATTTATGAATTAGACATGCTTGCTCGCGCGCGCGCGCGCACAAGAGAAAGAGAGAGATTGCTCTGCAAGTATGGCAGATATATATACCATGAGTGGTAGCAGACATTGAATCGTCAAATACATATGGAAGCGACCGTTGCTTGCCAATGCTCCCTTGGATCGAATCATCACTGGCTTTCCATTTTTGGCCGTCAGTGGGTTCTTTTTGAAATAGAGATACAAGATATCAGGAAGAGAGGCCAGTCTAAAAGGATTTCTTGACGAAGAACCAACATGGTATACGTAATTCTCTGAATTAGCTTCATTCCAATGATTCGCCATTGCTGCCATCATGCTATTTATCACCATGTCCGCAGGTATCTGCATCATCATCATCGTTATTATGAATCCCCAAGTTTTCAAATTATAAGTATCTCTCACTGATGTTAAATAGTGTAGCTAGCCCGGCTAACACTACCATAGGAGTTTCATAACTTGAACCCCAAATCTCATAACTAACTGTCATGATACTCTGAAGTTATAGCTGTTAAACAATTAACTTAATCACAGTAAAATCTATCCAAAATCTTCAGAAAATAATACCCTTCAAACACGAGTTTAGGAGGAAACAAGATAAAACAACAATACTCAGAAACAGAACATTTTTGAAAAAGGACAAAAAAAGCATGAAGGAGAAGAAGAAGAAAGGAATCAGAACAGAGGAAAGAAGACAAACAAGGGCAAACTTGACTTCAATTCTTGCTCCCTTCTACATGGACCCTAATGCTCATTTTTACACCTAAAGACTTCTCATAGGCCCAATTGATTTTAAATTGCCTCAAGGTCCAACCCATATTAGAATAAAGCACATTCATGTCACTAACCTTGACCAAATATGGATTTTTAATAAAATAAACATGATTGATGATAGTCCAAGTGGAAAATCCAACAACATCATGCTAATTTTTCCTGATTAACGAATACCAGAGCCCTTTAAATGACATGTCATCATATGCATCGTGTTGTGTGAGCCATGAGAAATAGCACACAAAGCCTAAATACTTACCAAGTCTAAGATTGTCTCGGGATCACCTGGAAAGTAAGTCACTTTTCCTTTACCATAGGCACCAATTACAGCATCAACTGTTCTGTGGCAATAAACTAGTTTTTCAGCATCTTTACTTTTAGTTATTATTTATACTGGGGCATGCAAGGGATTGAAGATGCGTGAAGGTATTATATAATTAATTAACAGAATCTAGCGTGTATGTGCAGAGTGAATACCTAAGACCTTCAATCCAACCAGGGAAGGGTTCTTTGCAGGTACTGATGACCATGGTGGGGCGTACGATGACTAAAGGAATATGATCTTTGAGATGTGACAGAAACATTTCTCCCATTGCTTTTGTAAAGACGTAAGTGTTTGGCCATCCATATAAGTTTGCCCTGTTTTAAATTTGCATTAATTAATCACGGGAAATATTCATCATGTTATTAGAAAGTGGGGGAGAGTATATACAATATGGGGTTTTAAACTGATGATAAAGAACCTCTCGAGTCCATAATCTTTCATTGCAGCTGTGATGAGCTTTGCACTCGCATTCTGCGCTTGGAGTTGTTGTATTGTTTTCTTCATAAAACCCAGCTCTGCGTGAATGTCTAATTCTCTAACCTTCTTCAAGGTTTGACCCATCTTCAAGGGTTCTTCTCTTATTACTTTTTTGCTCTTAGCCTCCCCACACACATATGCTAAGATAAATAATTTCACTCATAATCATCAATATCAATATATATATATATATATATATTAACATAATCTCACAGAAAGCCACAATGATACAAACTAATTTTGCAGAGCCATATAGTTAGACAAATAAATATGTCTAATTATCATCAACACAAGTCTGAGTCAAGTCTGGCTTAGATTAACATCCGATGTTAATTTTAGTTCTATCCAAAGCGTGGCTGGGACATAAAAGATAGCATGCATGGGACCGATAGTAGGGCTAGAAATTAAAACTGAAATGCAATCGTCATAAATTAAGTAAACATATCCAAATTGGGTGGTTAGATAATTAGATTGCGTCCTCATGCAATGATTTGTTTGATGAGAAGATGTAGGAAATAATGTCGCATATCAAAAAATTCAAAATTATATTAAAGCGTGTAAGTTATTATTTTAAAAATCTATATATTTCAAGGGGAAAAAAGAGATATATGTCAATTAGTACGCTTACCAGTTGATAATGGAGAAGAACTTGCATAATTCGACACTTCTTTGCAAAGTTTAAGACATTCAAAGCTCCCATCGTGTTAACATTCATTGCCATGTCAAATCTGCATGATATATTTGTTAATGTGATAATAAACTAAAAAATTATTACAAATTAATTTTTAATAACTTTTATGTAAATTATCTTCATCATTGATTTGTGATATGAGAAGGATTAATTCGTTTTTTATATAATGTATGTATGATTGTGATTTGTGATATGAAACAAATAAACAGTGCAATGTTGAGGTGTTTTTGTTTTTTTGGGTCCTTACGTTACGCTACTTCTGAAGGCCAAATCTTAAAATATATATATATATACACACAACTATTAAGATGTCTAAATGTGGGTGCATTTAAATTTATATAAAAAATTCCACATATGCAGAATATAATTAGACTTAATAAATAATATGTAATAAAATAGAAAAACTTATAAACTTAAGAGTCTTAAAATTTTTAATTAAGATATAACATTTTTCTTCAATTTGAAGTAGTAACATTTGGAGCTAACACGATAACTTGTCAATGGATCTGGTAATCTAGACAAGATCCAATCTTATGAACACATGCTAGTGTGGGTGGCCCAAGTTCAGGCATGTAAGATATAGCAAATAAGGCACTACTCCCAAGTTCAGATATGCAGGATATACAACAAATAAATGCATTATTTCTTGTTCGATCTGTATGACACTGAGCTTCATAGTTAAGATCGAGGTGGTGAAGCACACATGTAAAAGAGAGCTACATGACGGAGTTAACCTTTCACCAAATTTAGTAATTGCAGCCAAGTTCAGAATAACTTGTATTTCCTCCAACAGCTTTTCAAGATTTGCATGATTGAGGCCCAAGTTTACAACAGAAACGTCACCTGCAACTGCAGCCACCTTCTCTGATATGTACTAATCAAAATCTTCCCCCAGCTGATCTCGCAGAATCCTGAACAAATCCTTTTCTATGATCTATATACCCATCGTGTGCCCACAAACATACACATGTTAGTCAGATACATATACTACGCGTGGCTTTCTAAAATGGACCAAGAAAGCTTGAAGATTTGACGTACGTCATTACGGAAACGTTGCGCGGCTGCATTGTCATCTGGTGCTCTGATAAGAAGATACACTTTCTTCACATCGGATTGACTCCTTAATAACTTCTCCACAAAAACTGCATACACAGGCAAACAACCACTAATATATAGAGTGATATCTCAAATTATTTGTTACGCGCATAATGCATTAAAAACTCGGAGATGGAACACACACACAAACACACACTTAGCTTTTGCTGTAAGTGAATGATTCCTCCTTGCGCCTAATTAGTAAAATGCTAGTCTAGAGACCAAGATATAGAGAACACGAACCTTTGGCTAAGAAGCCAGTGGAACCGGTAACTAAAATGGTCTTTTGTTTGAAAAAGTGGTGCACGCTGCCGGTATCCATACTGTGTGAATGTGAGTGAATTGGTAGCCTGGTGTGTGTTATGGTCGCTGGTGATGAATATTGTCGCGTCGTATTTATAATGGAAATAATTATATACCAACAATACAGTATTCATTTTATTTTCGGAAGGAGCAGTGGGCAGATCACATTTATTGATTCCAATAAATTGGCTGGACGTGATCTCAACTATCACAACCGAAAGTATCTGAATAATTAAATAAAATATCAATGTTGAGTTTAACGAGCATATTTATGAATCCATTGATCTAGGGAAAATACAAGTGTAAGTAAAGATCCCGATCACCTTGAGACTGAACAAGTCACTAATGCAAAAATCATTTTTCGTCACAGTTAAAATGCATTTTTGACAACGGAAGATGCTGTGTAGTAGAAAATTATGTGGTAGTAAATAAACATTTTTTATCACAAGTCAAAAAAAATTGTGACAAAATATAATATTTTTCACCACAGGTGCCATCTGACCTGTGGCAAAAAATATAGTGATGAAAAATATAATTTTTTGCCACAGGTGGTCTCGCAACTGTGACAAAACAGGTCCGAGACCACCTATGGCAAAAAATTATTCTAGAGCTCATTTATAGCCACAGTTTTATCAACAATTATCACCATAAATAGCTTTTTACCACAATTAGTATAACAACTGTGGCCGTAAATACAATAATTTTTTTTACTCGTATACTTATGTCTATATACATTCCCTTACTTACAAAACTTGCATTAATTAAGAAACAGCAGCTCCAAAGACCAATACAAATATGTCTAGTACATGAACTAGACTTACATTTTCAATACAAAATATCTGGAAAGTTTTACTCTAATTCTATTAATTCTAAAAAAAAACTAGACCACAAATTGCATGTATGTCTCAACTCTTGCTTAGAATATGGCTCTAAACTTTGAAAGTACTGCAAATTTAATAACAATATATGTATGAATAATAACTCAAGTATACTGAAAACTTCATAATTATAAATTATTATTTATAAATTATTACCTGATCAAATGAGTGAATAATACCTTAAGTGATGATTTCATACATAAAAATTATCACATAATAACTGCATTCTACACTTCCTGATTGTTGAGGACACTATAAAGAAAATAGAAATAATTAAATTTATTAAACCAATATTATAATCTTTATTTTAATTAAGGAATAAATTTAAAATACTTACTTGCATTGGTACAAACTTGAATTTTAAAAATATCAATTATTCAACTACAAATTAATTATACTAAACATAAAGAGATTAATATCATGAAAATTTAAAAAAAAAATCGACAGCATAACAACTTGTAAATTGAGATTTTCTCAACCACTAATTCTTCAATTTAATCAATTTAAGTAAACCACGATTGATATTTTGATAATTATCAACTCTAATCAATAATTAATATTATAATTTATGATAATGGGGTTCACAATTCATCCCAACAAACAAACTTAAAAAGAAATTAATTATACTAAATCTAAAGAAATTAATATCATGAAAATTTGAAAAAAAAAATTGGTAGCATAACAACTTATAAATTGAGATTTTTTCGAGCACTAAACCCTCAATTTGATCAATTTAAGTAAACCACGATTGATATTTTGATAATTATTAACTCTAATCAATAATTAATAGTATAATTTTTGATATGGGGTTCACAATTCATCCCAACAAACAAACTTAAAAAGAAATTAATTATACTAAATATAAAGAAATTAATATCATGAAAATTTAAAAAAAAATTGACAGCATAAAAACTTATAAATTGAGATTTTCAACCACCAAACTCTCAATTTGATCAATTTAAGTAAATTTTAATTGAAATTTTAATAACTATCAACTCTAATCAACAATCAATAGTATAATTCTTTGAAAAAAATTAAAAAAACTTAAAAAATTACAAGAGGCAAGCTGTAATAAAAAAATTAATTAAGTAATAAATAATAATTAGTAACAATCACAATTTAACCCAACAAATAAACTTAAAAAGAAAAAAAATAGTAAGAAAGAAAATAAAAAAATTGTAAAAAATTAGAAGTTAAAAATAATTAAGTACAAAAAAGTAGCTAAAAAATTGCCCAAAAAAAAACCTTATAGACAAAATCCAAAAGAGATAGCAGTTGGCAGCGGCGGCGGGAGAGGCGAAGAGACGAGCTATGGGAAATGTAGCTGGAGCTGTGGGAAATGTAGCTGGATGGCACAGCTAGAACCTACGGCGGAGCTGGAGAAGAGGATGAGCTAAAGGGAAATGAGTTGAGGGGAAAGAGCTAAGGATGACGGTAGCGACGATAGCTAAGGGAAACGAGCTGAGCGAAATGAGCTAAGGGAAAGGGAGATCTAGACAAAACGCGCGGTGCTGTGGCTATCTGATGAAGATGTCTGAAATTCAGACATAATTAACCTAAAATAAGATAAATTAATTTCAAAAATACTTAATTAATTTAATTTATTTAAGAAAAATTAATTTACCTAAAATAAGAAATACTTAATGAACATAATTTATTAGAATTATATTATTAATTACTAAATTTTATTTTAATTTATTAAAATTAAAATTTTTAAATAAATAATTTATGTATTTATGTCTTAATTAATTTAATTTATTATAGTTATTTTTAAAATTAATTATATTTAGGTAATAAACAATTGAGTAATAATTTACTTTAACTAATTAATTAAATTAAATGATTTAATTTTTTAAAATTAATTAAATTAATTTACTTTAATTAATTTCATTTATGGCGATAATTAATTTTAGGACTGTGGCTATAAATGGAATACATAAGTATTTAATTATGAAAAAGTTACTTGCGCATATATTGTCACAAGTTTTTGAGAAACTGTGGTGAAAAATGTGTCATTAAAATTCTATTTTACATTAGTGAGTTCACAATCTATTATATCTACTGTTTTCAAACTCGGACCAACCTGGATTGTCAAATCATCACATGAAGAAAAAAATAATATAGTTCAACTATTTGACTTGTTTTTAGCAATTGACTTGGGTTGGCTTATTTTGAAATAGAGCAATTGAATCGCTTTGACCCATTTTTAATATATATGTACATAAATATTATTTTTATTTAATTATTAAGTTATCAATTCAACCATCAGTCTAACAAGTTAAATTATAAGATCCTTGACACACTGATATTTTTGGTTCATTATTCAATCTAGTTTTTTAATCATTGATTACATCCTTCTTAGCCTTGAAAATGATAGAGCAATATGAGAGAGCATGAATATGATGGGACATTAATCTTGTGAAATACAATTAGGGTTATCTATGCATTATGCTTATATATGTGTTTAATTAATTAATTAAATTTAACTCACAAATTTTCTGCCCAAATCAACTAACAGATAAGAAAAATAACTAATGACTAAAGGATTATATATTGGGCTTTCATCCAAAGGGACTCACTTATATAACTCATCTATCACAGTTCATATAAAATTATAAAAATTAATGATCTGTTTAAAATTTAATAACTAATTAATTCAAATTCATAATATATAAATATTTTATAAATATTCCGATAACCACACCACACATGTTTGGTGGGGAAATGGCATCAGATGAAACAAATTGACGAAACAATGACAAAGAACATGGGAGATGACAGACGAAGCTTTAATTTAGAGGAATTCTTTCAAAAGTTTTAAATTTGAATAGTGGGCTCCACATCAAGTTTTCATGCTCGGAATGGGAGACCATTAGTTTTCACGATGTTTAAAGAAGAACGCCGAAACAGGTCGGAGAAGGGCGGCGTGATAAGTGAGATGGGAGAGATTATTAGAATTTAGGAACTTTAGAGGTGGGAGAGGCACTTGAGACTTGCGTCATATCTTTCTTTCTTTTTTAATAAAAATTAATAATGAGAGATGGGTGATGGTATGACTTTGTTTTTTAAATAATTTTGTTTTTATATTCCTGTAAATTTTTTGTCATGTATTTTTTGTAATATTATTTATTTAATATTTTGTATTCTTTGGTAAATTAATTTATTTTTATGTGTTTTTAAATTATGAGTATGATTTAATGATCATTTAGTTTTCTGTAATTATTTACAAGTTGATATAAAATGATTTATGTAGTAAGATAATAAATTTTATAACTTTTAATGGAAAATATAATTTCTTAATAAAAAACTATAAGGTACTCTTTGATGCAACATTTATACTTTTTACATAATAAGGTTATTAATATTTTTTAAAATATTCCCTCCACGACCAACTGGATAGTTAAGTTCATTTCTTTTATCCCTGTCCTTTGTTCAACATGATTAAATCCCTGTAAGTTAGTTTGTGATACAGGACTGTTTGGAGTATCAATTCAATGTATGTTAATATCCAAACATACATGTTGAATCAATATTTTATAATTATTTAGAAATTACAAATTCTTTCCGTTATTTTTGGTATAAAAAATTTAGGTGAGTTACACAAAGTCAACAAGATTAAGGTATACTTTCAAATTAAGAGCATTTATAAAGGTACTTATAATTTGTTAATTAATTTGCTAACAAGGTGATCCTCTTATTGATGGTGAAATTTGATCTTACAATCTTGTGAGTTATGAGCTAAATCTTTATCAATTAGATTAATTTTGTTGGCACTCCCTCCTCATCATAATATGGGGCATATATTAAAAGCCCAATTTCATCCAAAATATAATATATTAGATAGTTTTTATAATTTTTTTAATTATATCTCTATTTTATTTATTATTTTCAAAAAAAGATACACATTTTCCCTCTTTCTTTTTTGATCAAATTAAGAAAAACAAGTACTAATAACATGAAATTATAAACGAGATTGAACATATGACTTTCTAACTACAGGAGGAGACTTTACATGCCACTGGACTGTAAGATTATGACAGCTCTACCCTCCTTCAGATACTTGGTTCCAAGTAAGGTAAGATTTTCTTCGAGAAATGTTTAAACTTTAAACTACACAATCTTTATATGTTACACACAAATTAAGAAATGTAATAGATATGTAACATATGATACTCTCTCCGTTTAAATATATAAAGTACTTTTTTAAAAGTTGGATATTTAAAAATATAAGATATTTTTAATTTTTTGAGATGTAATCATTACTTTTTTTTAAAGTGCTCCTATTGTTGACTTTATATTTATTGTAGAGTGTTTAATAAGGGTAAATATAAAAAAATAAGGTTAGTTTGAAAGCAAGTAATTTATTTATTGAAGGGTAAAATTTAATTAAAAATGTCTTATATTTTTGAATGGGGAAATATAGTTCATCAAATTTTTCCTTCACCTAATTCCTTTGAAATAGATGTAATATGAGAAATTGAGAATAGTACTTAATTGTACTAAATAAATGAGTTGAAATATTGGATTAAAATGATAGTAACAAAGGACGAATATTGAATTTTTTGGAACTTTTCAAAAGACTTATAATATACTACTTCTAATATTTATCATAAGGCACCTATCTAACCATTCCACCGAAATTAAATGGGGTGGGGATGATTGAGTCAGTAACTATGTCTGAATTGAAAATAGAATAATTTTTTTTATTTTATCCATATTTAAATAAAAAATTTAAATTAATATTACATTCTCTCCCCTTGTAGTTAATGACTTTTTAAATAGAAACAATACTAGTATTTAAAAAAATTAATTAATACTCTATCAAGTGCTCCCTACATCTCAAATTACAAACATTTCTAGAGAAATCTCCTATATCATTATAGTTTATTAAATATATTTTATAACCTTATCTTTTCAAGATAAAAATATAAAATTTTAAAAATACTCTTCATTTAATACTCCGTTGATAAAAGAATAATGAAGAGAGAGAATATATAGGAAGGATAATATTAAAAAAGTATAATTAATGAAACTTTATTTTTATCATAGTATCTTATATTTTAGGATGTTGAATTTTTTTTAAAAATATCTTATAATTTAAGATGGAGGGAGTAATTAATTAAGAACTACCCACTAGAGAGAGTACAACAAAAATTTATTCCACAAATACCAGTATAATTAAATGGGGATTGCTTATTTTTCAAATAAAAAAGGTGTTATACTTATTTTTCAAATGAAAAAAGTGTTATAATTAGATGGCAAAACCACGTTGATGATGGAGGGGGCCTTGGCCCCCCCCCCCCAAGTTCCACCCTTCCTTAAAATATATATATATATATAACACTAACCATGAACCATATAAAAAGAAAAACATTAACACCCACTTTTTTATTTCATTCATGCTTGTATATATATATATATATATGAATGTATATATATTTTGCCCTTCATAAAATTGTGAATGTAAGTTTAAATATTAAAAATTTATTTTTTATATTTAATTAATTAGTTTTAAATTAATTAAATTAATAATGTTTATTAAATTTAAAAACTTGGCCACCCTCAAATTTAAAGTCTAGTTCCACCCTGACTCTACATAACATTTTATATTACTGACAGCAAATTTTTCCTTTGTTGATTTAAATTTACTATTTTCTAGAAAAGTTATTAAAATAGAACTCGGTCCTAACCATCCAAAATTGAAAGGAAAAAAAAGGAGCAAACTAAAGTCATACTAGATGTAGATAAAATTACATTCCAAATCAGATATTATCTATTCACAGTCACAGGTAAAAAATAAAATAAAATTTGCGATGAAAAGTTGGTGCGAGAATTGGAAAGAAATCTGTCGTAAATTGCTTCAGCGACAAATCATTTTGATGCAACTAAAGGCAATGCAAAATTTTGGTGACAAATTTACAAAGGAATATTTGTAATTTTCCATCTCAAATTCTTGAAAGCCGATCATCAAAAAATTCTTGAAAAGCAACAGGAAGAAGGTGATGGATAGCGTTGGGTGGGAAATTGGTTGATAGGCAATCTGCCAACTTTTCCATCAGAGTCCATCCAATAATTATGCGGTTAGTTTGGAGAGGACAGATATGGAAGGATTCTATGCATGGATCACATGGCAACATTGTTGAAGACAGGTTAAAATTAAGATCGATATTGCAGTTGGCGGGTATTTAGGTATGGCCGAACAGTTGGTTGGAAAAGAAGAAGGAAGAATAATGATGATAGACAGCGCATGGATTAGACTTAACGTGGGGATGGAGACTACGACGGTACGACCCAACCAGTGTGGCAGTGTACATGCGGATCGGTCCTGTACGGCTCTATGAGTCATGTGGGAGGTGGGTACGTCCTCGTCGTGGTCGTCGTCATCATCATGCAGTTCTGAGCTTGAAGATGGACAGCCCAAAAACCCTTTTCCGTGGGCCATGGAAATTTCCGTGCTCAAGAACAAGAAATTAAACAAACATAAGTGCCTCCATCATTCTCCGGCCCCAAGCCCACAATGCAACCTACGTACGATAGTATCCTACTTTCTGGATTTCATCTCCGGATGACACTTTGTGTGTGAGTGTGTGTGTGTGTGTGTGTTCCAGAATGACACAATTTTGTTTCTTGTGCTATCACACACACACACATTTATATATTTGACCCCCCAAACCCAAAAAAAAAAAATTGTCGAAGTACTGTTTATATATATATATATTTCAGGATGATATTCATGTTCCATTTTGTACTAAATGACATTTTTCTTTTGGTTTAATTTTCAACGAAAACAAAGTGTTAACTCACCTAAGCCTCTTCAAACATAAGTTGTGCGCATAGTAACAGGCTTCTAAATACCAAGCCCAAGCTAGTTTTAGAAATGAGAGAAAAAAAACAAGTGAGTGAATAATAACAATAAAATTACGTTACATCTTAATTTAAAATTTTAACTTTCAAGTTTATGAATTATTTTTTTATTTTATATTAATTATTAAGTTTAATTTATTCAATGTAGAACTTTCTACTTTTCAACTAAAGTACACTCACACTTAAAACCACCTAACATTCATTATGCTATTCTAATTTGTAGCAAAGAAACAAAGAACAGCAAGAAACAGAGAAGATAAATTTGGTAAGATTGCTTATATAGTTTTGAAGTACACTTGGCAGCTTGCATGTGACAGCAATTACACAGTCATCGAATAAATGATCTTACGCCAGCATGTAATGACTTCCCTTCGGCGCAACTTAACAACCTTGAACTCAAGACAGGTACAAGTTTCAGAAATAAAAAAGGCTATGTATTATTATCTATATGATATAAGATAAGATGATAAGAAATGTAAATATAAATATATCTGTGGATGATATGTTGTAGCTAGTGTCACTTGAAGATGTACTTAACGATGCCAGGGATATGAATGTTCATAAAATAATCCTCCCAATCGATGTCTTTGGGGTCAAAGTAAAACAAATCCGTCTCCACTCCACCTTCTCTTGCTGCCATTCGCAACTTCTCCGTGTTCATGTCATCAAATCTGTTTCACAACAATGTCTCCGTACGTGTTATTAATACATCAATACACACTCTAGACTTCTTCGCTACAAGAAAATATGAATTTTTTGCGGGACAAAATACTTACGCTCCATAGAAGAACAAATAAGGGCGGTAGATGTCAACCAAGCGCATGACGATCTGGATTTTCCTGTTGAGCTCCATGTACGAGTCGTGGAAATACTGGCAAAACGCCGTATTTGCCAGCTCTAGTCCCTATTCATTTCATTTCATTTCAATGCAAGTTAAAATGTGTTAATTTGTAGTAATGTTCAGACGAACATTGATCGCCGGAAAAATACCTTCAAGAGGAGGAGGTAGCGGATGAACATGTATCTGCGAAAGCTGGCCATGTTGTTCAACACGGTGACTCTGCTGACCTTGATGGGCTTTCCGTTCTTGTTGATCCAGGGATTTTCCGTGAAGTATCTTAAGCCGTAGTCTTGAAGGTTTTGGTATCTCAGTTGATTCCTCACCGACGAACCGACCTGATATATCCTATCATTCGGCTCCTTCGCGTGAGCCGCCATTGCCACCAGCATCGCGTTCACCACCATGTCCGCCGGTATCTGCATGCTTCCAATATTTCATCAATACCTTGACACTAAATCCATGCAACAATATTAAAATCACCGTCAATGCATTTCATGATCATCTATCGTGACTCACCACATCAACAGGTGCCTCGAGGTCTCCAAGGAAGCATGTCAACTTTCCTTTCCCATAAGCCACAGCTAAACTGTCAATGGTCCTGTTTCCGTAATAATATTTGATGATATCAGAACAAATTCAAGAAAATCTATTTTTAATGTTCCTGTTATATGAATTTCATGAGAGACACGTATGTACCTGACACCTTCAGCCCAACCGGGGAAAGGTTCTCTGAGGGTGCTGGTAACGATGGTGGGACGCACAATCACAACCGGCATGTTGCCTTTCAGATCTTCAACCACCATCTCTCCCATTGCCTTGGTGAACACGTACGTGTTTGGCCATCCATACGCCCTTGCCCTGATCATAACATCATACACAACGTTAATCTATCAGGTTCGATCTTTTTCTTTTGAGATTGGACGGGCCGAGCCCGATATTGATGTTTGCTGGGCCCATGAGAAAAGGCCCTGTTAGTGTAAAGGGCAGTGGGGGAAATGTCATTGTCGTCTGATCTGTGGGGGTTTGAATAGAAAGGTGGGTCACAGTGGAGCTGAACCTCCAGCATTGGCATCAATAAATAGTGATAATGGAAGAGCCATTAATGGAGCACCAACTCACCAGAGGGGCATATGTATGGCCCTCTCAATTCAATTAGAACTCTCCTTCCTTCTTTCATGCCCTGACCTACTTCCCCCTCTTCACTCAATATCAAAAATTAAGAGAGTCGCTGTTTGGTGAGTGATAAATTAAGATATTAAGTCTCGATAAAGTAACTTCTAATGTATTCATCTTGAACAAATTCAAAGGTCTCCATCTATAAAATACACTTGCTTTCAAAATCAAGGGAGGCAATTCATCGAATCTTCTTCTTGTTTTTCCACCGGCCTGCTGTCTTTTGACTAATTAAGCTTAAAACAACGGTGTGCGACTATATATATGAAGGTACAATAATCAATACGAACCGTCGTTAGAGGCTGCCATTTCACGTGACGTGTGTCGTTGAAGGTACAATATATAAATCCTAAATGCCCTTTCCCTTTCCCATCTTCGCCAGCGGGGAAATCCAAAAGTTTCCAACTTTCCATTATAAGGCAAGTGGAATAGTGAAATACTATACTGTATAGTTCTGAATTTGCATAACATGGTTTCTTCTGCTATATTATAGGGTCAAACAATTATAGATTGCACTAAGCCTTCAAAAATTGATCCTCGAGTTTAATCACGATTAAAAAATATTTTTATACAAATAAGGCCCATATCGACGACTGTAGGAATTTTGTGCGGCACAGCCCTTGTTATTTTTCGACAAACGGCCGGCCACATGGTAGGACAAGCAACACGGTAACGAACAAGACATGGAGTCACGATCCTGCCTTCTAGGAAAATCTCGACTGCACAACAGTATATATACACCTCTATCTAGCATGCCAACTAAAGTTTTGGAAACATGTATTATACAAACCGATAAAACTTAACCCATCGTTTAAATCAAGATTTAGGATGGGAGTAACTTATTTGTACCAACTTGCCGTGTATCCTCAGAAAGGATTTTCTTGCAACATTGAAAATATCCAGCTTGTCTAGGTTATGAATAATACAATGTAACTAAACCGAAAGCAAGAGTGGTAGCTGAGAAAGATGAAAAGCATATAAACGTTGCGAACCTGGCAATAGCTAAGTCCTTCATGGCCATTTTTACTTCATCAGTGGTGGCTCCTTCTTGTCGGAGCTCATTCAATTTGCCTTGTACCAGCCTGTTCTCTGCATCGATATCTAGTCCAGTTACTCCATTAAGTGAATCACCCAAGTGATATGGGGTCTCTAATATCAGCCCTCCTCTCTCTCCGGATACGTAAGCTGAAAGACAAAGCAATTATCATGCTAATAAATGTGAGCCCATCGCATAATTAATGCCCTTCTTTATGACGAGTGGTACCAAAAACTGAAAAGCAAGTAATCTTAGCAGACAAATAACATCCATTAACGATGTAGACCACACTAATTTAATTTGCTACAGTTTTTCGTGTTTGTCATCCGGTTTTTCAATAATAAACTTTGATGCCTTTTAGCAACACGGTTGTTGGACCTTTTTTCCTTTAAAAAAAAAACACATACTCCCTCTGTTTAGAAATTTAAAATATTTTTTAAGAGGTTAAATATTAAAAAATGTAAAATATTTTTAGTATTTTAAGATATAATCATTATGTTATTTTTTCAAAAGTACCTCTAATAAATAAATTATTTTATATTTATTTTAGAGTAAAACACCCTATTAAATAAGGGTAAATATAAAAAGATAATATTAATTTGAAGACAATTAAATACTTTATTGAAATGTGAAATTATATTAAAAATGTTTTACATTTTTTTAATAGAGTGAGTATATTGTTAGATTATGGAAGTGTTGGTGTATTTGAGTTGATGTGGGTACATCAAATGAGAATATGCTTAATAATTAGAATATAATAAAAAATAATTCATAAATTTAAATTTTGAAATTTTAAGTTAACATATTGTATCTTTTCATTCCATTTATACTCTCTTATATTTTCGGATAGTTGCTTCCCATCCCTAACACTCTAACATATATATTATTTCTCTAATTTTATTTATAAGTTATTTTTAATATATTTTAGCAGTATTAAAAATATTTAAATGTTATTAACTTTATTTAAATTTATCTAAATATTTAATAAGTGCACAATTTTCCTTCCATTAAATATACATATTAGTATATTTTTGTTGTGAATTTTGATAATAAATGCCAACTGGTATTTGTATCAAATAATGCGAAAAAAGGCGCTGCGCAACCACCTTTTATCTAACCGTGTCGATCGGTTCAAATAATAGCTGACATAGTTAGGTGAGTTGGGTAAAAACCAACGTTCAAGCCCTCATAAAGCATAAAGAAATACCTGGAAAAGCAAATACTGCTCCTTCTATCCTAAATTATAAAATATTTTTTTTAAAAAAATTATTTTAAAATATAAGATATTTTAAATAAATTAAAATTTTATTAAATGTATTAATTTTAATATTATCCTTTCTCTATCTATAATTAATTTTCATCACTTCTCTTTTCAATATATTAAATGATGAATATTTTTAAAATTTTATATTTTTGTTTTGAAAAGATAAGGTTGTTAAGTGTATTTAATGAGATTTATTAGTATATAAAATTTTATTTAAAAATGTCTTATAATTTGATATGGAAGGAGCATTATTTAAGAAATAAAAAAGGTTGGTTAAGGTATTTACACTAACCAGTCGATACGTGGACAAGCACCTTGAGTTTAACACAGTTTTTGGCGAAACTCACGACATGCTTAGCTCCGAAGGTGTTTAATCTTAAAGCAATATCATATCTGCATACCCAAAAAAAAAAAACAAGAAAAGTTTTTCATGGTTAACTATAAAAATATATGAAGATGGTAAAAATAAATAAATAAAATAAAAGATCGGCCCGTGTTAATCATATATATACCTCTCATCGAAATTAGTAGTTGCAGCCAAGTTAACGATGACATCTGTTTGACTGCAAATCTCTTCTCTGAGGATAGAATCCTTCAAGCCCAGGTCCTCGCAAGTTATGTCCCCAGGTACCAGAACCAACTTTTCGGAAACTAAGGAATTAAAGTTTGCACCCAATTTCTCCTTGAGCAATTTAAACAAGTCCTTGCCTATGATCTGAAGTTAAGCACGTATATAGCAAGAAATGAGTTAGCCCCGCGAGCTTAACTATAATATACTGAAAATAGAATGTCTGTGCCCACATATATAAGAATTGACATACAGAAGAAGGTTGAAAATGATATCAAGTTGAGGACGTGGTCGTGCTGAATTACTCGTTTGATATTGTAGGATTTAGGCTAATTAATAGATGAATTAAAGAGATGAAAAGGATGAAACAGTGACCTCATTGTGCAGGCGATGGGTGGCAGATTTGGTGTCTTCTGCTCTTAAAAGAAGAAAAAGTTTCTTCACATTTGGTTGAACCCTCAATATCTTCTCCAAAAGAACTGAAAATTATCATATAAACAAAGATATATCACCACTTATGTAATAATATCTATGGCAGTACAAACACTGATAAACACAAAGCAGCATTCGAAGGAATAGGAAAAGGGGGGAGAGGGGGGGGGGGAATACTTTTAGCGAGAAAGCCAGTGGCACCAGCGATTAAAATGGTCTTATCGTGAAGAAAGTGGAGTATGCTTCCCAACTCCATTGGAGGAAAAGTGACGATGAGAAGGAGAGAGAGATACCAAAGTGATGTTCCCGATGAAGCTAACAGACACTAAGGTGTGGGCGAAGTCTAGTGCCCATTTCATTTCATATATGCACAAAAACCTGACCTCCAGGCACAGGCAGCGCAATTATGGCAATCGGATACTTTCAATTATTTTGTGATGGCCCTCTAACATGAAATAACAAAATAAAACACGTAAACGGCAAAACAATAGGCAAGCAAGAAATCGATTTCATATTTTTCTCTGACTTTGCTTGCTTCTTTCTTTTTTCTAATTTCAAAAATATTTTACAGACTCCACGCTCTTCAAGATCTAATTTCGTCCTAATTTGACAATAATCACCATGGAGTACACGCAAGTAAATTTTTCTATACTTCAGGTACAAAAAGTAAAGTTTTTTTTTTTGGCTAATGTATTTCTAGTTAATGATATTCTCTTCGTGTGGTTGAGGCATAAATAGGTTGGCATATGTGTGTGTGTAATATAAAATTCTAATATTTGGCTATTCGCTGCATTGATTAAACATGTGAACTCATTAATTCTCAGTCTCTATGGAATAGAAAGATACACCATTTAAATTTTACGGAGAAAACATATAGTGATTATGTTTTGCGGAGAAAATATATATTCTCTTTGAACTATAATATAAATTATTATTAACTAATTTAGAAAATTGATTAAAATCTTGATTTTTTAAAAATTTTTATTTTTCCAATCATGCCCTTCAGTGTAATAAATATAGCATTAAACTTATTTAAAACATTCACTTTAAATATTCAATAAAATAAGAATGTAAATGAAAAAAATATGTATAACATTTATTTAGTGTTCTAATTTTGAATCCAATAATTTTTTTCAAAATGGTTTATATTATGATTCTGTGAATTGTTATTGGTCTTGTCTGATTTATAAGACCTCCCGTTCTGGACCAAACCCAACTTTGTCGTACGCATCTTGAAATTAGCTGTGTTTTTTTTTTTTAATTACAAAGAGAAAATAAGCTACAAGAGCAGCAAAAATAAAAACTAACATAATTAAACGTTTTCTTTTCATCATCCACCACTTCTGTACAACAAGATGGCGATTGATCAAAAATATAAATTTCATCTACTCTATCATAAGCATACTTAATCAAAAAATAAGAACAAAAATTGACTTCCCTACGCAGAAGCATGCTTAACCGCGGCTCTTGAAGAGTGTGAAAGTAAATTAAATGCAAGACTTACAAGTCGCCGCCCAATAATGGACATGCCTATCACATAACAACTGCAACGTTGACGGTATACATGCAATGTATATAACATTTGAAACCCAAGTCTCTTCAATTTTTCCATCATTCTAACATGCCGTCCATGCAGTTACTTAATTTTAGTTTGTAAATAAAAAATGAAAATAATTAATTTTAAATAGTAAAAAATGCAATTATTTAATATTACTGCATCAAATATATATAATGAAAGTAGAAAAAATTATGTATAGATTCTGTGGGGTAAACTTGTTTATCAATAACTCCAGCAAAATTTAAAAACTACAGTCAGGTCTCTTGAAACTTGAGTGTAATTTAAAAGTAGGTTGTAAAGACAATAATATCTCTATTAAACATATATTGCATCAATCAAATAATTAATTTACAATTATTTCATTAGCAATTTACTTCACATATTTAATACTTAAACAATCATGTGTTATTAACAAAATTTAATATTAATTATTTATAACTATTTTATCAATATTTTACAACTATAACTTCAACTTTTTATAATTATAACTTTACATATAATAGTTAAAATGATAAATTTAATTATTGAATATATGAAATTACAGTTATAAAATGTTAAAATTATAATTGTAAAATATTGATAAAATAATTATAAATTATTTGACTGATGTAATATATATATATATATTTAATAAGGTATTATTATCTTTTTATCTCAATTTTTAATTACACTCAAGTCTCAAAAAATATAATTATAGTTTTTAAATTTTGTAAAATTTACTTATAAATAAGTTTGTTTTATAAAATTTATATGTAATTTTTCCATGCAAATATTTGTGCTATCTGGATATAGGGTCGAAAGGTATTAAATTAAACCTGTTCTAGCTAAGCAACGCTATCAATTCCACCGTCCTACTCCTTAAGTAGCCCCTAGCTAGTTGCTCCATCCAGTCCGTCAATCTCTTCATTATAGCTCCATACACTAATAAAAATACCCTCACCATTGTATAACGATTCAAAACTGCTATATGTTAAGGCGTTATATAGTCTCAAAGAAATTATATTGCAATTATTTAATCACTATATAGTTTGACTTTATATAATTGTTATTTAAAAAATCATTATATAATTTATTTCTGTTTCAAGCCCAACGAACATTTCAATTAATTATTTAATGATTTCTTAAAATAACCATTAAATAGTTGTTATATATTCAACAGTTATCACATAAAAACTGCTATATGGTTAGGTCTAATTTTGATCATTATTTATAAGTTGCTCAACGAATTATATAGTGATTTTTTGTAATAACTGCTATATAATTCTATCTATATAGAGGTTATTTGTTTTAACCATTATATATATATATATATATATTTTGAACTATATAACAGATATTTTAAAATAATTGTTATATTGTTCAGTATTTTTTTTTAAAAAAATAGAGGTGTTGCATTTCAAACAACCTACTTGCAAAACAAAATACAAATATTTCCAAAATTGAAAATTGCAATCCAACAATGGAGTTTCAATTTTAACCAAAATTTGTATGCAGTTAAAATCAAAATTATTCAAACATGTAATAACTTCTATAATCTATATAAAATTACTTCAAAATTGTTAAAAAAATGCCTATACACTTAAGTAATTATATGAAAAAAATTTGCCAAGTAAAACTAAAATTGACCAAGGTTAACCAAAAACCAAAATTAGCCCAAGCGTAAAGAGCCTAAATAACCAATATAATGAATCAAAATTGAGCAAGCTAATGGTTGTCATCATTCAAGTTCTTGGTCGTGAATATCTTATCCATAGCTTGAATAAATTATGTGACAACTTTTGAGGACTTTTTCAATGTCAGCTATAGTATACTCCTTTATAAATGCATCCTCAAAGTACAGTTAAGCCAAACATAACAACAAAAACCAAACTTAAATATATGATGTGTGTATTATAATGTAAATTATTAAAATTAATATAGTAGATATAGAAGACATATTTGGTTAGGCAAAATCCTGTCATTGGATGCATGATTGACTATGTCTTTCATGTACCTCATGATGCTGTAGTCACAATCCATAGTCTTGTAACATTATTGTGGACTCTTTTGATCAAACAAAAAATTAGTAAATTAGTTAAATTTGATGAAATAAGTAAATTTAGTGTAAATGTATGCCTTAATTATCATCCATTCAAATGTCCTCGTAATTTTTAGTATTATCACGGATGGGAGGTGACTCTTTTTCGCTATGGAACTTGTGGACAGCCCTATAATCCAATATGAAATTTTAAATCAAAGACCAAATAGAAATAATAATTTGCACACATAAAAAAATTAATTAACTTACTTATTGAATATGATCATGATATGTTTCAAGTCATCCGAGTCCCCTCCAAGAAGATCAAGATACCAAATCAAGCCTCTATATGGATTAGCCATAAGTAGCATCTAATGACCCCTATCACAATAATCACATATTAGCTTGTATTATGGAAAAACAACTTGATTAAAAATAATTCAAATATGAATATTAAAAATGATTCACTTGTCACAAAATGATGCTAAGAAAATTTGATGCTCCTAAAACAGTAGCTTAAATAATCAGTAATATCATGTGATTTGGTTTCCCGCAGCATTACCTCCTTCCATAAAGGGGGATAATATGGGGACTTATCAAATGCACCCTATCTGGAAGGCCTTTAGGTTTATGAAGGATGTGTGTAGGTACCTTACATGTTAAAGTAACATAACAATCAATAAAATGTGTTAAACATGAGTAAATTATTCAAGATATATAGTTGATCAATAAATGTACATCGTAAAATGATTGCAAAGACTTGTGAGTAGTCGCCTCTCCACTGGTGATAATATCTGTCACAATTTCTTTATCAATGTTGTCATAGGTATTGATAATGTCAACCCTTGGCTCAAAAGTAATCATCATGCCCTCATTGCTATCTACATAATTCTCAACATCTTTCGATTCTTATCAAAGGGGATGCTTGAAATTTAGACAGAGCCCCCAGGTAACCTTTGACTTACTAGCTTCAGATCCAAGTTAGGGTAGTCTTCAGGGGAGGTATAAGGGCTTTCGAGCAGATACAAAGGTACTTTTCTAGGAAAAGGGAGGTATAGGTTGCATGATTGAATCCTTGATCCCCTCAAAGGGCTTCCCTTTCTTGCCCTTTCCCTTATTATCCTTAGAAGGCTTTTTAAGTGGAAGCTTCTTAATAAGCCTCGATCACATAATGTTAGCAACCAATCTAAATATAAGATAAAGTACAATGTTGAGAAATGTTTAATTAATATATCTTTGGCCTTGATTTTGACTGTGGAACCCGTGCTAAATGATCAAGTCAAGCAACAAAGCTACCAAGTACTTCTTTAACCATTTCAACATCTGCTGTAAGGATAGGTAGGGGTAGTTAGACTCATCTACAGTCAACAGTTAGACCTGTACATGGTCAGCGGGGAAGGGCACATTGTGAATCACATTGCTTCCTACAATGTTAAACATGTGCCCAATTGTGACAACAAGCTTATGTAGGATGTCAGCCAGGCATTTAACCTCAACCTCGTCCTAAACAATAGGAGAAAATTATTATTCCACACGAGATCAGATTAAAAAATAAATAAAACATTATACTAAGGCATTTAGCAGCAATACGTTGAGTAGTTTTGAAGAGAAGATACCCATGCAACTTTCTTTTACATTTGGGCTAAGCTCTGCTATGAGATTCCTTGGCAGACGCCCCTTGAGCAACATCTTAATATATTTATTTATCTATTAATTACAATGTACTTTCCATTTATGAAAAATAATTCCATATTCTCAGAACATATGTTACGTATTTACTATAAAAATGGCAAAGCGTGTCAAATTTTGAGTATATACCTGCGATATAAATTTTAATTTAATAATATAGACAAAAGAAAGATAAGTTCCGGTAATCCGAATGACACATGTAAAGTTATTCACTATCACCATAAATGTGCAGCACGGATATATCTTTGGCGCGGCCGATGGAATGGATAGTTTGAACATTATAAAATATCTTGGGTAGATATTTGAAATAAAACGGGGAAGATAACTACGAGATGCTTACATATTATATTGACCTGTACATATGTTTATAAAACACACGCCAACCTCCGCATGCAATCCAAGACGAGGGCGTGATAACGCGTGGTCATGAATTCGGTTTGGAAAAAGTTGGGGAGTCTTGTTGATAAGTGTTACTGTACTGTTAGCTATCTCTGTTTTTATTTGAACATTAAAAAAATGAATGAATGAATGAGAATAGTAACGAGACCCCCCCACACACACACACACACATGGTAATTGAGTGAGCCTGACTAGGAGGAATTCAAATAAACAATCTCTTGTAGGCACATGGTTAGAAGTTAACCGTTGAACCACCATTGCCCCAATAAATGTGTCCATCACATATACTTTATGAAAATTGTTAATATTAATTCTCCAAGCTAACACCTTATGAATGCCGTAAATCATGTATAAGTGCATATCTGCATATGCTGTCTGTGAGCTAGCCATTTGATGTCTCTGCTCTGCATATACAGTGTCATCTTTTATTATTTCAACTGTATAAGTTTTTGTCAGAATATTTAAGTGTGAGTGGGTTAATGTAAGAAGTTATGGGTCAGATAAAATTTAATTAGCTTAATAATTACTATCTAGTTATAAAGGCAAAGAAGCCATGAACCTATGTGTGTGTCCTTCACCTGCAACATGAATTTGTGTGTATCGCGTTGTTTTTGAAACCCAACAAATGAGAATAGCCCTAGCTAATTACAGAAACAGGGATGACAACGAAAGCTCTCATCACTGACATTAGATGTCTAATGCAAATAAGGTCCTCTTTCAATGTACCACTCCACTCTACTCGAAAAAGAAAAACAACATCGTCGTACAATCAATGGTGACTGTGTATTACAGGTGGAACAAATGAGGCTTGACTCAATAACTCCATAAATAAAGACGTTAGCAGAAAATAATGATCAAGCTCGAGAGAACTAATAATGAACACAACGCTAAATCAGAAGAAGAAGCGGTCGTTTTTCTCACAATCACAATTCACAAATCAGAAATACCCCTAATTATAGCCTGAGGAGGAAGATGTGGGTGGTTTTCCAGTTTAATTAGCTTGCTATGCCTTTGAAATAACCTCATCACATGAAACTATTATTGGGAATTGCAAAAATGATAAGTATAATTAAAAATAATTAGAAATTATAAAGAAATTAGAAAAAATGATTAAAAAATTACACAAAAAATTCAACTTAACATGAGTAAACCTCGAATGTGAGGGACAAAAAGCTCACAAGCAACGAGTAAGAAATTCCATTGTATAATAAAATGGACGTTGTAATAATTATATCTGCTAAAAGGATGAAATGACTGGATATATATATATATATAGAGAGAGAGAGAGAGAGAGAGAGAATTCCTCATGAGCTAAAAATATTAACATGATTAATAAATAATCTCTCCTAAAATCTCAATTATAAATATAATAGGCATATGATAGATTTTAAACAAAATAATATATAAAATTATAATGTGTGTGTGTGATTATGATTATAAAGATTTGATTCATAATCACAATTATGATAAATAAACATGAATGATTATACTTTATGTGGGGCTGGCCGCCAGCATTGACACGTCCAGTGAGGAAGCAATAGAGGCATGCACGCGCGGAACCATTATAAATGACTGTAGCATGTGAAGTGCAACACTTATTCAAGTAAGTTGGGTGTAGTGGTGGGATTAATTAGGGCATGTGGGTGACAGGTCGCTTTTGGATTAATTGGGACAGACAGTGTCGTGCCCCAAATGGCCAATTCAAAGCATGTATAATATATTTCGTCTATGTCGCTTTGTGGGGCAAGTGAACCGAACACGCTAATTTATGGTTTAGGGTGTGACAGTGAGCCAAAGATTTTGTTCACATGAAGGAATAACGCATCATACAGGATATATAGATAGATATTTGGGAGAAACAAATTAAAAAGCTGGATGAGCAGATCCAAGTCCCTGTTTTTGATTAAGTGTGAGAAGGGTAGGTGATATAAGAGCGTTGGCAATATTGGAAAACGATGGATGGATATGTTAAAAATTAATTGGTTTTCTTCCTCATTAGAGCCAGCTGTGAATATATCGATCTTAATGGCGAGATGGAGAAATTGTACAAGTTATTGCATATATTTGGTGTTGCTTTGTCTTGTGGATCGGAAGAACGAAAGGCAAGAGCAAGTTGAGGAGATGTCTCTTCAGTCAATTCCTTTCACTCGCAAATCTCTGCCTTTATAGATTGTTTCTTGAAGAGATGGGCATCATATTATATTCTTATATTCATTCCGATAAGAATGTTGTTTGGTTCGACTAGAAACCACACACTATAATCATAAAGTTTCTTTCACGCATGATTTCGAGCTTGAATTTTGTGAGGAAAAAAAAAACTATTGAATCAAATTAAAGGCACTTTTTCAATTAATCTGATGTATATTTCTTTCCAATATGTACTCTAAAGTTGGAGTCTTGTGCACCAATAAATTAAATCACTACTATATATGATATGATCTAGTTTCCATGCACCATAATATGACTTCTAAAAATCAATGTTGGTATTACTAAAAAAAACTTGTTAATAAGAATTGTGTGTGATGTGTTTTTGAAGTGACTTGACCAAAATTATCGTGATTTAAAAAAATAAAATTTATAAGATGTGGACTTTTCATTAAAAATATTACAAAGTTTGATTTTCTTAGAGAAAAATGATTCATTAACAGTCTAAATAATTGCTATCTTTTATTATATTATCTGTTAAACTACTTTTTTTTTTAATAATGTGGAAGAAGATTTGAACCATTCACCTCTACTCACACTGAGTTATTGTCTAAGTATGTTTTGAAAGTGTATATGTATAATTATTTTTGT
The DNA here is from genome assembly GCF_029017545.1 of Prosopis cineraria. Lineage (NCBI taxonomy): Eukaryota > Viridiplantae > Streptophyta > Magnoliopsida > Fabales > Fabaceae > Prosopis > Prosopis cineraria. The sequence goes on from NW_026555337.1 coordinate 3,878,027, forward strand.
GGGTAACTATAATAACTTGATACTAATTAGATGTGATAATTTGAAACTTTAAAATTAAATATGGAAGATTTTTTTTAAAAAAAAATACTCATTCGGCCATTAAGTCAAGAGGCAGGACAATTACCTTTTCAAATGTGACATGAGGTGTGATAATTTACATCTCATAATCCAAATTTTAATTACATGAAATACTTTAAAGGTCCTAAATTGCAATGCACCTACGACTTTATATTTTGCCATATATTTACATGACAAATACGACAATTATGCTCCTCTCCATATATATATATATATATAATCATAGTAGGTGAAGTTGTCATCATATGTGATATAGTGATGGACCAAACAAAAGTCGTTGCCTTATGTGACAATTTTGTTTTGATTAATCTTCCAATCGGACAAGAAAACTATTTTTTTATGTGATTTGCAAAGTATCAAATGATACAAAAGAAGAGAGAGAGAAGAAAAGAGATCTTCATATACGACCAATAAAGAATAAACGAAAGCGTGTGTGAATTTTTCTTTACAATATATATCTTTCTTATACTCTGTGCAATTAATATGTAACAGTAAACTATTCCTTAGCTTGTTGTCTGGTTCACTGTTACCTTAGTCATCAAATCATATAACTATTTTAAAATTTTAGTCTTTATAATCGTTGTAAAGATTAAAAGGGTTTGATAATTTAAAATATTAATTTTAAATTTTAACATAATTTAATATTTATAATTTTATTTTTTAAAATATAGAGTTTAATATTTTAAATAATTAAAATTATAAAAACTGAATTGCAAGAATTAAAATTTTAAAGACTGAATTATAAATTACAATCAATTTAAAATTATAAGAATCGAACGAGTCAAATTTCAAAAATTAAATTACAACTAAATCAAAATTACACAGATTAAATAATTTATTTTTCAAAATAAATTAAATTGCCAATAAATTATACATGATGTGATTAAATTTTTCCGGGACATGAAATCATTCAGAAAAGAATTTTGTATGAGGGTATCTCCTCTGCTTTTTACGTAGGACCAAAGCTGCACTTGCTATCTGTACTCACCACCATCATCTGCACCATCTTCCACCAGTTTCTCCCTTCTCAATAAATAGCCTCTAACTAATTATTTGTTCTTTCATAAATACTTCATTTTTTTTCCTGGATACATGCAAACAAATAAATACATGCATGTGTATAGCTTTTTAGGGTCCAGACGAAGTTGAACAAATTAAAGATGTTCGTTTCCATCATGTTATTGTTAAGTAACTTGTATAAAAATTCAATCTAATAGTTAGTATTAAAATCATGGACGATTCCTAATTACATTATTGGTGAAGATGTGACAATAATTATGTCATAACAGAATTCTAAATATAAGGCCAGGTTATAATCAAAGGGTATATGATTATACATAGTAATACATGTTGATCCCGCCATTACTACTTTATCATCGTCGTTCATGCTGGGGCATTATGGGGACGGAAGCCTTTAATATCATCTTCAATCAAATACAACATTAATCTGAATCAAATACGTTTGTTTGACGTCGTTAAATGCTGTCTTTCAACAAAAGAAAGAAAGAAATTAAAGAAACGTTACTTATTGAAATTAATTTTGAGCCAAACAAAACATGAACCACCAGCATCAATGAGGTTAGTTGCAACCGTTTCATGTCTTGATCTAATTAATGAATCAAACAGAACTACTTTAACTTCAGTCTTCAGAGAATCTTACGAAAAATGCAATCAAAATGTTTAGGAAAAAATACTTTCGTTTTGTTTATTTTTGGCAGAGAAAATTAAGCCCATGATTTGTTTTCAATTAACCCAACCATTTCCAGTGGCTTGAATTAAAGATCTGTTTTACTTTCCTTAAATTTTTTATTTCATTTCAGACCATCAGTTCAGGGACAGAACTCATCGTCTGGTCCACACATTAGCTTCCACTGCTGGATAAAGACTGAATTCAACCAGACTATAAAACCTTTTTGTGGCAAGCTATTGATGGCTAGTCAGTGAATCAGATTGATGCATCTACAGTAGACAATTGTTTTTCTATGTCCATGATTGTGACCTTAATAATTTCTCGAAACACTTGCATCGGAAATGAAATTGAAATGCACTGACAGATGATATGTGGCATGATCCCATTGAAAGATTTTGTTTAAGTATCTGTACAGCTACCAATGAGGAGGGTTTGGTCAGGAGAAATAAACTCAGTTTTCTTTGTATAAGATCATAGTCAATTCTCGTAAATGAAAAGTAAATAAAACATGCTCAGAGAGCCATTCTCAATCAGACTTTCAAATACTTGAATATAACTTCATGATATGGTAGATTTAAATTTTGTTTTTTTGAAGGGGGTTTTGCGGAGTATTTTTTTCAGCCCATGTTTGGACAGATGGACTGCTAACAGAAAAAAATGCATTACAAAGTCCACCAACTAGTTGGATACAAAAATGTGCACCAGCGGAACAAAAGGCCCAATAAGAGAGGGCAAAGTCAGTGTATGGCAAAACCTATATTATTATCATTTCTGAATTGTATTTCACGGTTCCTCCTTCCCTGAGGACCCTGGTACAGAAAGATCCTTTGGGATTTCAATTTTGGGCTTTGACTCTCCCTGTTTACCCTCCCCCCACCCCCCCCCCAAAAAAAAAAAAAAACCTATATTATCATCAGCTTAGATTATATATAGAACATTTGAAGAAGCAGAGGCACCATGATGTCAGAGAGCACGAGTCGGATAAATCCCTTATTAAACAGAACAGAAGGAGCTAATTGTCAACTTAAATCAAAAGGAGGCAAGACCTGTTATACAGAAATGGATATTCCACAGTTGCAAACGGAATTAACAGTATACATTGGATTTACAGCGTCCAGTGAGAGGTGAGGTCACTCTGAAGTAATAAGAAAAATCGAATTTCACATTGCCTGACATTGTACACGAAGCCAAGCTACAAGTTCAAAGGAAAAACTAAGGATCTGACTAGGTTTAATCTTTGCAACTACATAACTGTTCGTTTTGTTAGTGAGATCAGCTTTAGGCGAGAGCTCCATGACTCAACCACCCCCTCCATTGGGTGCTAGGGTGGAATTCCTTGAGAGCTTGAAGTAGGTGGGGGAAATGAATCATCAATTATTCATCCCTGCACTTCCACAACATCCCCTGTTGGTCGTCCTCTAATGTCAGATATTACTGGGATGCAAGGTCAAGAATCTGATTCTTTTGCTTGCCCATCCCGTCTCACTGGATCGGTCACGGGGGAGTCTGGACAAATTTCATCACCAGGCAGCAGATCAGCATTTATTTGATCTTTAGCAATCATCGTATTGTCATTGAGGTCAATGGCTGCAATAACAGAATCCTTTCGATCTACTTTTGGATGACTGTTGTCCATTTGAAGAGTCGATTTCCAACCACATTCTAGTTGGTTTGTTGCCTGAGAAGATGACTTCGGTATCACGGAATTTCTTTGGTCTTGATTAACTTCAGTAATTTCATATTCACATAGAAGATCCATGAATTCATTGAGCAGTCTCTGGACTTTCCTGTTAGACGCCATAGATGGAAGAATATCTTCTCTGAGGAGTTTGTGTTTCTTCATTCCCTGAAATGATCCAAATAAATCAAGAAAATAAGTGATCGTTGTCGTTTCATAATAACAGCAATTCTGCAGGCCGATAGAAAATCCAACACGTCTTGTCAAATGACAAAGTTTATAAGCTACTACTAGAGATACAATCATCAACCAGTGTGATTTTTAATTCTACGTCATTGAACCATTTCAGTGGAATTTAGCTGCTCTGCTGTTTTCACCCTTTCTAACTTCAATATTTTTTTGAAAAAAATTATAAATAGAAATTGAAATGAGTACACTAACAGTTATTGACAAGACTAGATAAAGTCTTACCAGTACAAAAGGATCCCATGCTAAGTTTTTTGCACCTGAAGATGCTTCCTCACCCATACCAGTTGGAGGTCCAAGAAAACTCTCACAGACTTCTCGCAAACGAGATTCATCTGCTTCTCTGAAATCATACTTGTATCCTTTTTCTGTCAGTAATAATTCCAAGATAGCAAAACCAAAATTGTGCATGCAAAGCATGTCAATATAACATAACCCAACATTTTCTGAACGCTAACTGCTTGCCTTCCTAATGCACAAAAAGTTGACGATAATTGACTGAGAGTTGAGTTACATTGATCTCAATAAGTTATCATACAAATTACACACACCAACTAACTAATTGAACAGGAAAAGGATTTTTTTACTTTATAATTTAGCAGGGCAACGCACAATTTATCAAAAAGCAATGCCAAGGTAGAGGGAAGATGATGGAGTAAGAGAAACAACGTGATGGACATTATATTTGATTTGATTTAGAGTTTATTAAGATTTGATTTAGTATGTAGGGTTTAATATTAATTTTTTAGTATCTTGAATTTATTTTATCTTTAAACATTATCCCAAATAAAATAAGATATCTAAACTAGCTAGATGCATTATTATCATCTTCTAGATTATGATTTGATTTAGAATTATTATTATTTCTAGCACTCTATAAATAGCCCAAGAGTTCCCCATTTGTATTCAGTTCTAGCATTTGAATAAGAATTAAACAGTTTTTTCTTCCTCTTCCTTTCTCTCTTTGCTCTCTTCCCCTCTCCCCTTCTTACTCGATTCCACCTCCCTTCCCTGCACGTGAAGTCCACTCTTGGTATATGTTGCATGCGCCTATCACTCTCAATTCCTCTAGACTGCATTCGTGGTGTTTTCCAGCCCCGTTTCATGCCCTTTGTCACCCCAGATCTTCCCAAAGCCTCAAATCAACTCAAGAGGCCATTGGGGTAAATATTATAATTTATCAGCTTCCTAAAATCACACTGGTAAAGTCCAATTGACTCCATTTACTGTGACTTTTGGTTTCGAAGGTTTAATCTGAATTTTTTGTTTATTTTGAGCATTTTCTATCTGACTATTTTGTAATCTCAATTTCATCCAGCACAAAAAGAAAAAAGGAAAAGCCAAGAAAAAGAGAGTAAAAAAAAGGGGAAGATACATATGTGCGCAATTCCATTCTTTATTTTGTTTTCCATTTAGTTTATATTTTCATTGCTCTTTATTGATTTAGACCTACTCTGCATTCTAAGATCACACATATTCTTTACACATTCAATATCGCACCTAGACCAACTTTTACCCTAGATTAATCAAAGTTTGTGACGGTTTTCGTAAAAGGTTTTTAAACCCTGTAAGACCACAATGAAGACTTCACTCAAGTTATTACTTATTTAATGAGTGCTATTCTTAAGGAGTTTTTAAGTTTCCAAAAGGATTAGAATTGTTAAATAAAATCTTTACCTTTTGGGAAAGGGCAACTTAGAGACTTTTATCCCTTAAGATAGAACCACCCTAAACTTGCATGTTAGTACATTCTTACTCTTGCATAATCATTCATAACCTTTACGACAATCAAGCCTTCCTTGAACAAGAACTTAATTCCATTAAACCCCAACTTGACTTCCTTGAATCCCAAATGGTCCAAAATAAACACACCAATCAAACTTCCATTGATGACCTTATTAAGGCTTTGGCAGTCCTAACTAACAAGATTAATGGCATTGACCAGAACCTTACAACTATCAAACAAAACTTCGAATGCCAACATCAAGAACTCTAGGATTCATTTTGAGAACTAAGTAGGCGTACAACAGAAAAAATTGAAGTAGGATTATTGGGAAACCCTAACGATAGGAATCGAAGACACATTGGGAATGACTAAACTAGAAGCCGATATACACAGCCTTACCAATCCTCCACAAGTCCTAGTACCCACAACATCCTAAACCCTTCAAGGAGGTAGAGGTTCCTTAGGATGAATGATATAGGGATAAGCGCTATGAATCGTCACCAAGGAATTGATGTAGCACATCACCCCCTAGACATAACCGAGAAACCTTTCGGCATGAATTCCATGATGACACCACAAGAAGGGTTAAGGAAGAAGCACCCAATTTTGATGGTAGACTGAACCCAAGCGCCTTCCTAAATTGGTTAGCTACCATGGATGGCTACTTTGATTGGTATAACATAAGTGACATGCAGCATGTTCGCTTCACAAAAATGAAGCTTACAGGATTCGCTAAAAAATCTTAGCAAAAAGTCCAAGAAAACTCAAAACGCTTAGGTCTAACCTCCTATAAACACTTGCGCTGAGATGAAGCTGAAACTAAAAGAGAAATATGCGCCAACCAGCTACAAGAGCAAACTATACAATCAGTTACTTAATCTTAGGCAAACCTCCACGACATCCAAATATGTCAGTATGATGACCTCCTGATTAGGAATGTTGTGTCCAAGCCTTCTTGGATAACTATTAAAAGGTTCATTAACAACTTTAAAACCGACATCTACTGAGAATTTAGGATAAACTGCCCAGACGCCCTTGAAGAAGCATATCATAAATCTATGGAAATAGATTTACCATCTAATCCCTCTGTAAAGAGTTTTCTCATACAAGGCACAATGTACCAACAAATCACTCACAACTTTACACTATTGATCAATCTCCAAGATTTTTGCCTAAGTCAAGTTCACAACTTCCTTTGAGTCAAACCTCTAGTCTTAGGAGTAACACCAAGCAAGTTAGCGAATTTATAGGTTTTAGTTCCCAACCTCATAAACCATCCATTGAGTGTTTTCGTTGTCAAACGATAGGCCATATTGCTTCCAAGTGCCCACAATGTACATTAATCCTTGACCGCCAAGTTGATGAAAGTTGATATATAGGTTGACCCTGTTGCTTGCCCTTCTAATGTTGATGAGGATATCATAGTAGAGGGTCCTAAACCTAACTCGAGACGCTTGAACATTATAAGAAGTATTGCACCTACCCCATTAGCAAAGGACTCTTGGATGAGAAACAACATCTCCCATATTTTTGTGAAATGTGGGGAACATGTATGTAAGCTAATAATAGATAGGGGTAGCATGAGAAGCGTAATCTCTAGTGGTTGAGTAACTAAATTTGGCCTTAACCTAGAGTCTCATCCTAAACCATTTCATCTAACTTGAATAAATACATCACCTATCCTTATTACTCAACAATGTCACTTTCTCCTTCACTTAGGAGAGTACCGGGAAGAAATTCTTTGTGATGTGTTCCCTATGGATGTAACTCTCATCATTTTAGGACACCCTTGGCTTTATGACCACAATGTTACCAATTGCGAGTAAGAGAACATGAAGGAAAGACAATGTTGTTGCGTCCTGTAAAACCAAACTTGAACCTATAAATTAGAGAGCATGAAGGAAAGACAATTTTGTTGCGTCTTGTGAAACCAAACTTGAACCTATAAATTAGAGAGCTAAGCCAAAGTCTTAACCTATTAACAAGCAGACAATTGAGCCCATTTGTTGTTTAGCCCACTTGCAAGAACCCTCTTGATAATGCTCTTGCTTTTTATCCCAAACAACTTCTTAATTCTTTACCTCTCCATCTAACAGTTCATTCCCTGACTTGTTGCAATCTTTGCCCATCACACTCCCAAACATCTTGTTGAGACTAGGCATAAGTTAGCACTGAGTAATGATGAGCATAAATTAGAAACCAATGCATGTTGTTGTCCTCAAGATTTTGCTATTGGAGGCTACATTAGGTTTTGCCCACGTCGATGCTTGGAACACTCTCCTAAGCATTCTATCCAGGAGTTGAATGCTTGTGTTTCTAGCCCTTTTCATATTGTTAAGAAACCGGGCCCTACTATTTGTCCATTAAAGTTACCACCAAATATATCGATCAGTCCGGTATTTAATACTGAGGATCTTGTTCCTTACTAGGGTGCTTTTGAGCCACCCCTTCTTCTTTCTAATGATTTTGCAGGTACACAACCCCACCATGCTCCAATTTCACCATTGTTAGTTGGTACACCACCAACCAAAACCAACGATGTCGTCATAGGTGAACAAACACTTCAAACTCAAGAAGGTCCCATCCAAAATACCCCGTCTATTAGAAAGATCATAATGATTTATATGCTACATGGATCATTACAAACAAGTTCCGCAACATTGAGTATGCTTTGTTCAACGAGACTACTAGCTATTTAACTCTCCGATGGAAAGTTCTTTCAAGCAAATGTAAATGATGGATATTATATTTGATTTGATTTAGGGTTTATTAAGATTTGATTTAATATCTAGGGTTTAAGATTATTTCTTTAGCATCTTGGATTTATTTTATCTTTAAGTATTATCTCAAATAAAATAAGATATCTAGACTAGCTAGACACCTTATTGTCATCTTTTAGATTATGATTTGCTTTAAAATTATTATCATTTTTTTTATTTCTAGGGCTCTAAAGATAGCTCTAGGGTTCCTCATTTGTATTCAGTTTTGGCATTTAAATAAAAATTATGCAGTTTTCTATTCCTCCTCTTTTCTCTCTTCGCTCTCTTCCCCTCTCCCCTTCTTGTTTTACATCACAATGCCACCTCTTCATAAGCACATTTTAACAAATATCTTATGCATATAAAAGCATACACAACTTTCAATAAGAAAGAGTTGCCCAAAGTGGAGAACATTATTATCAAAGATTTAAAAACTGAACTGGGCCAGCAGATTAGACCAAATCTCCAGTGAACTGGCTATCAATCATGTTCCTTTTGAACCACAAAATTAGCAACAGCAAGCATCATTTCACTAGGTATGGTCAGTTACATAAATTGCACAGTGCCATTAAACTCTACCAACAACCAACTCTCTGGACTACAGAATCAGATTTTAAAAAAAGAAAAAATTGTCAAAACCAGCTTAACCAGTCAACAACTAGCAAAACTTGTAATAATCAGGTGATCAACCCAGATCGAAGTAAAACAAATCCTAGACCATAAAAACTGTTGACTCCCAACAACCCAGTCCAAGAAACTTGGTTTAAACCCTTTCCTAGACCATAAAAACAGAGTCAGAGGAACTAATCACTAAAATGTAGCAGTAAATATTCTCATCTCCTCGTTTCTCATGTCTTTCCCTCTGTATGGTATAGCATTGGACTTGTTCTGTTGCTCTTTCATCTTATGTTCAACTCAAACCCAGATCTGATTATGGCCATTGTACTCCCATTTTCTCTCTTCTGCATCAAATATTTGGTTTCTCTTTCTGGCTCCTCTATTTTCTCATTATTTATTTCAATTATATTCAACCACGGTAGACTCCAGTAAGCACGATAGTCTTGTTGGAAGTTAGTAAAAAGGAGAAAGGAATGTCACCTTGCTAGAAAGCGCACATATGACAACAGGCACTGGCGATATTCATTAGGTGATCCTAAAGCCAAAGAAGAAGCCAGCTGTGATTCCAAGTGAGCCCGTGTCTGCACTCCATCATCAGTCACTCTGCATCCACACATTCACTAGAAAATTAACAGACATTCTTGACAATGATATCAACATCTAACAATCCAATAGTGATATTAAGATAAAAATTAATCTCTTTAAGGAGCTGAACATTTAAATTGGTGGAAAAAGTTATTTTGAGATTATCTTTTTCTAGCCATGATTTTGAGATTATGTTTAAAAAAAAAGTGATTTATTGTTTAGAGATCATATGAATAGAAGAAGTTAGTGCAGGCTCTAAATTTTGACAGACTGCCACAAAAAGAAAAGTAAAGTAAAAGAATATATCTCAAAACAAGATGAAAGGTCTAAGGAGAAGCATGTTCCCTCCTAAATCCAAAACAAAGTACTGATAGATATTTTCAAAATCAATCAAGAATTATTGCTCTCTGACATTACGACTCAGTAAATAAAAACTCAAACAACGAAATGTTTAGCAAAAATAGGAAAATGAAAATAATTTTTAAAAAAAATGCAAAGAAGCTGAGACAATATATCAATTAACACAGGCTCTAAGGCTGGACAAAAATAATATTCTTCGCACAATCCATATCCCCAAGGTCTCTTCAAATAAAAGATCAATTATGGCAATATACACAATAGATGTCCATAAATACACACCTGGTCCAACCTGGCTTTCGAGCCAGATATTTCCTAACATCAACTTGCAAAGCTGCCAGCTCACCACTTTGAATTGAACCCAAACTCCAAGAGCTAGCAAAATTTGATGCTGGGAAGCAGTCATCTGCAACCCTTAGCCAACACTTGAGACCCATGTCAAACAGGAAAGCATGGCGAGTAGCTAAAACAATAAGAGGAGATCCAGATCTTGATAGCTTTGCAGATATAACCTTAATGGTGCCTGGAAAAAAAGGAAATTTTCAAAATAAACTAAAGCCACCAACCAAGACAAATCATTCTCGTATGGGTAAAGGATCATTAATATTAAAAACCAGACATCTTCTGTATCAAAGTGTCTGACACCTGAATCAGATACAACTTGTCAAATCATTATGCAGCAGTGTCTCTGTCGTGATAATTTCTGAGCTTCGTAGATATCAAGAATGTTCATAACATACAATACCTGTGTCTTTACTAGATGAGTTGAGGCTGGGAGAAATGAGAGAAGCCAGTGAATCCTGCAGCAGGCACTGTCTATTGAATAAATCCCATAAATAAAGGGACCCTTTTCTAGTAACCAACAACAATTTCCAGCACTCATCACAGTCTACAAATGTTGCTGCAGATCCCACCATCATGGTAGGCATTGCTCGTCTCCCACACTTCGTGTAAATCTTCAAGAAGAAAAGGGGGCAGACATTTTAAGAGTGTAAGTTTTATATCTTGCCTATGCCTTTAATTATGTCTACTGCACAAAGCTTTACGATCACGAATGTCATGTCCAGATCAATCACTTGGAGTACAGAACCATATCTTGTAATTAAAGATTACGGATTACCAATATTATATTTGCAGAGCAAAAAGGTGAAAGGGGCCAGGGAGAGAACAAAGTTTAAGGAACGGGATACATTACAAGACACCAGCTGCAGATATTTGAACAGAATTATCTTCATGCAATGATAAATCAGTTTCACTCCCTATGATCTGAGTGTTGATATAGACTAGACTAGCCAATCTAACATTACTCAAGGGATATAGAAGCTCAGCAACCTTTCACCAATTAAAATGAACTTCTGCCACAGTGTTCATGTGTGCACCAGCATTAGCTAAGGCAAAACAAAATTAACTCAAGAATTTAAATTTACGCAGATAAAATTTTGCAGATGTAGCATGGAGGGACTTCATGGATATAATGAGGATGCTACAAACATAAAGACTTTTACAATTAAAAAGCCAATGAGAGTAGTTTCCAATAAGAAAAAAAATGCACTGATGAAAATTTTGCTGATATCACCATAAGTGCTATGTTACAAAAACTACTTGCTCACAAAATTACAGCAATTAAAAAGAGAAAACAAGACTATTAAGGAAAATAGATTCACCATCTAAAGGATTACATAAAAAAAAAAAAAAGCACACACGCACAACAACACCACCACCACTCCATTACAAAAGATATTCGATACTAAAGGATGTTGGTTACAACTGTCACAGATAATGAATAAATGATACCATATCATTATGCAGTTCGTCAAATTAAGTTGCGTGAAAATGAGCTGTTAAAAAGAAAAACATTTAAATAAGAAAAAGACGTTACTTACCTGCAGACATCCATCTTCACAACCAACTACCCAGAAATTTGCATTTCCTGCTAAGACGGTGACTTTTCCTGGTATCCTATCAGACCAAAGTGTCTGGGACCCCCTCGTGCAAGCAATTTCTGTTTCCCTCATTGTGGATGTGTTTCCCGTGCCCATAATGTCATTTACAGCATGTTCTCTTGGGCGTGCTTCTAAACAAATAGGTGCAATATCTTCCCCGCCTTTCTTGTCAAACACCCTCAAAGAAAGTGTAGCACTGCAAGCAGCTAAAGAACTAGAACTCATCACATTTCCCAACTGCTCAACATTAATGCTTCCATCTCTGCCAGCAGATGGTGGAACCTTCTCAATCACTAAGCTCTCAGAAATTGCTGCCCTAGCAGTAATTCCAGAACGCTCCTTTACATCAGAACTTCTGACAAGTTGTACTCCTAAAGTATTTGCTCTTGTACCATCATCAGTAGAGACAACCCCATTGTTAGATGACATGAGAGGAAAATCAAGTGACTGAGACTGCACTGTGCCAGATAGGTTCTCCTGCTGAGAAGGCACTCCAACTGCTTCTGGAATAATTCTTTTTCTGCCATCAGGACGCCTATATTCTCTTTGCTTGACAGGACTAGAAGTTCGGGCAGAGGTTGCAACTTTGTTTATCCCATCACCAACAGGACCTCCACTCTTTTTACCATCAACTTGAGGCTCAGCCATTTTTACAGCAGGCCTTTCATCAAGATAAGCTTTAGTCATAGTCTGGTTTTGCTGGACAGCAGAAATAACTTTTCTGCTAGGTGCTTGCTTCAGTGAAGCTGCTTCAAGCAATAACTGTGCTGGACTTTCTGCTAAGTTTGCTTGACGACCCCTCACATCACCATAGCGATTTTTCTTCAACTCATCTAGCTCATCATCACTTAGTCTCTGACCAAGTTCTTTGACCTCAAAATGAAAAGTAGCAACAGATCCATCCAAGGAACATGCAAAAAGTGAATAACCATCAGGGCTCCTGTTTCAAAAGGAGCCCAATGATAAGAGGAAGTTTAGATGGGACACTTGCATGAACTAAGAGGTCAAAATAAAGAGCATTTAAAACACAGCAAGGGATAAAGAGCATACCAGGATAAATCCACAACACTTTGGGTAAAAAAATGCTTGGCCACAAAGAGAGGCCGAGGGCTTGCAGTAGTCCACACCGTTATAGTCCGATCCTGACTTCCAATGGCAATAACATTGTAAGGCTGCGGCTCTTTGCTTCCAGTCTTGGAAGCACCATTACTCCACCCAACAGGTACAGCCTTCACTTCCTGAGCATTAGAAGAATTCCTTCTGAACATTGAATGGTTAAACTTCACCACAATGACAGGAGCATTGTGCCCTAAGAAGTCAAATGTTGCAGACCATTCCCCTCTCTCTAGGACAGGAGCAGAATGCCTGGGCTTCTGGAATCCATGCGTGGTAGTAATAAAATGACCACAAGGAGACCATCCAAGCCGCCTAAAAAAGGTAGATCCAAGCTGAAAGAAACAAACTAGAATTAAGAAAAAGAAACTGACCAAATTAGAATACATTTTAAAATAATGAAACTTACAGATTTTGCCCAGTGTCCATCCGTCCTGTGAGCAAGACTCCAATCACTAGTTCGCCAAATAATGACAGTTTTATCATCTGATTGACTTGCTATGAAAGATCCAATGGGATCCCAAGCAACACCCTTAACCAGGCTCGAGTGTCCCCTGAGAACAGCAGTGCAGATGCCATTGCTCATATTCCAGATATGGACGGTATTGTCCAAACTACCACTAGCCAATGTGGAGTCATCAGGAGACCAATTAAGATCCACCTACTTTAAGCATAAAAATAGACCCCAAGTTAATAGTGCTCAGTTAGCACATGAAAGCATTCAGATGAGATGTAAATAACCCAAGAAGCACACATTGTTCTCAAGCTTCCCAAGATAATTAACTTTAAATTAATTCGTTGCACAGAGCTTTTTGAAAAAGACAAGAGGTTAAAATAGTAAAAGCAATTGCATTACCACGTCTGCAGTATGCCCTCTCAAAGTCAATGCAACTTTCCAGTTTTCAATATCTGGGGGCTCTCCACTACCAAACTCAGTGGTTCCTGAACCAGGCTTTCTCTCATGAACTAATATCACCTGATCATCAGACCCTGACGCAACATACCTTCCGTGCTTAGCCCATCTGACACAGTTGACTGATCCAAAGTGATCTCGCAGGGTAGCAAGAAGTCTCTGAGATGACTCATCATTTGTCATGTCCCTGCTAACAGATTTCATGTTCCATATGCGAACCTGAATGAAACAGAGTCAATAGTGAGTACTATGAAGATGGTTGCGCCTAATTATATCAGAAAACATTCCACCGTTGGTAAAATGAAATATCAAAATTGATCAATAAAGTAAGTTAAAACCATGAGGGTCCCACTGAAAACTCTCCCCGAAATGGTGTACAACTAGACTGCTCACGCACAGTGAACATGTTTGAGATTGTGCTCAAGAGAGCAGCGAGAACAAAGTAAGAAATGGAAGTGGCTCAAGTTATTTCTTTAGTTAACACAAAGTTAGCATGTTTGGTTTACATTTCAAAAGCACTTTCAGCAAAAGTTACCAATTCCTCCTTCTCATAAAACTGCCTCCGACTTCCATGCAAATGTAAAAAGCTAAACACAAATTTAGAAATCAAACATGCACTAGGTAGTATTACCATTTTGTATTCTCGCCTTTTTTTCCTTTTGAAATGATAAGTAATTCGCTATAAGAAACCAAGGGAACACAAAACTGATACATCCAAGTTGAATTATTTATCAAGTACAGCAACAACTGAAAATGGAATGAACGGATAAGCCTATATGAAAGTATATCATTCAAATATTTTAGCCACTAGCAAAGATAAAATGTTCATATTGAATTCAAGGAAAATAATAATCCAATCATCAGAAAAATTGGATTTAAATCTTTCAAACAGGAGATAATAAGTAAATCATAAGCAGATCCAGACATGAAGAGATGGAGAAGCTTCAAAAAGCAAGTGCCAGATGCGTGAGATATGCAAATGCACAGAAAGACCACATCAGGGTGTTCCATCGCCTTGGGTACCATCAGCACTGACTTCTGGCTAGACAATATATGTTATTCTCGGGCACAAATTTTAGAAGTTTTCAATCAATTATGAAAAACTTATAATTCTACAAATATTTATATAATTATACAAACTAAGCCATGTATATACAATTTTTTTAGGCTTCTTAACCAGCAATGCATCTGCAAACAGAAATGAAACAAGAAATTCCATAAATCACTGCTTTCGGAAAGAATAGCAGAATATCAAAGCAACAGTGAAACCACTTAAAGCCTTTCAGCTTTAAAGGCCTGCCAAACAAAGAATGGAGTCCTTTCACGCATTCCCGGCCAAAATACAAGCTAATAAAGAATCCACCAGCTCGAGCAAATGTCTAAATTTCTAAATGGAACTCCTTCTCCGTTTCTTTGGCAATAATAAGAAACGAAGCGGCGCGGAAATCTTCCATTCATTCGTCAAAATAAATTCAACAAGCTACTGATGTACCGAGGCTCTGGGCATCACCTAATGGCACACCCTAGCGTTCAAAATATCCCCAATTGAGACTCTAGTCTCTAACGCATTAGAAGGATGATAGGAAAAGACCATACCTTGTGGTCGCCACCGCCTGTAGCGAACCGAAGCGCACCAGGTTGTACATCAATGGAGAAAATTTGCATGCCCTCATGCCTAACCCAACTAGGTTTCTCTGCAATCATCCTTGAAAGTGTCTTCTTTTGTACCCAGAGCAGCCTTCTTCACTATTTTTCCCCTGAAAATTCAATCTCTTATCTTCGAGGCTTCACTTGCTGGGTTCAAAACCTACGAGACGCTTACTCAAAACTAGACGTAAAACCCCGAAAGCACTGTGAAAACCGGCGCCAGTAAAACCCTACGATGATGAAGTCGAATCGCAGTTGGATTTTTTTTTTTTTTTTGTGGGAAAACGGAGGAGATGCGGGGAAAACTTAAAAAAAAAAAAAAACCCTAAATTGATGTGGTAATTCAAGACTCGCTGAATTATACGCAATAACTCTCAGTTAATGAAGACACTCAGTTGAACGGAAACAAAAGTGAAAAGGACAAGACCCCTTAGCTTTTGGTCTCTTAAGCTAAAACCCTTCAAGTGATGGGACCTGAGAAGAAGATCCAGGACCTAACTTCCTCGTTAACGGTCAAATCCCAAAGAAGCTAAAACGCATTTAGCAAAGAACTGAAAAGGGGAAAAAGGCAAGAACAAAAACAAAAACAAAAACAAAAAAACAAAACAAAAAGAAAAGGGGGGAAAAAACAGAAGGTAAAGAGAAAGACACTTGGTAGCAGTTTGCACTCAGCAGTGCGTAAGAGTGAAGACAGTAGTAAAAGCACAATATGGCCGGCGATAAATAGCAGGTTATAGATCTGAAGGATTTTGGGAATGGATGATCAATTGGTCACTTTGTTTTGAGACCTTGGTTTCTAAAACATGGACATGAATGCCCTGACATACAATAATGCAAAGTCCTGATGCTCAGGCGGAAGGAGAGGACAAGAAAATTTTGAGCAGAAGGGCACGAAAAAGAGAAAATAGCCTTGAATGTTTCTGTTTTTACTTTTCTGGGACCAAAATGGAAGAGTCCAATCTTTTTCTTGTAATGCAGGTCATTAACTATTTAACCATTAATTAATTAATAATAACACGGTTGGTTTTAGAATATCTCTTTTGTCAATTATCAATACATTTGCTGACACAGAGTATATTAAATCTGATAGTGCCATCATGAGGAATCTGTGGAAAACAAGTGGAGCAAGAAAGCATATCCTTCAAAGCCTCGAAGCCCTCTTTTTCCCTCACCGCTGGACTCAAAGCTCTTGTTTTACGATTTAAATCTTTCATATTTATAAAAATGAGTACCTCAAAAGAATATTTATAAAATGAACACCTGATTGAATAAACAGAGTCCAAGTTTGATGTAATGTAATTATTCCGTTTGATCGTGTTTTTTTAATATTGTTCTCTTTTTACATGCATAATACATAAATGTATAACGAATATAATTATTAAATAAGATGTGTTCATATTCTTTTTTTTCATTCTCTGTTACTGCTTTTGGATTTTGTTTTAGTCAATGTCACCGCTTTTGGATTGAACAGAAGATTTGCCTTTTTTCCCCTGGTGATAGAAGACTTCCATGTTCTGTTTATCTTTCTTTAAATAAATATTGAGTGTTTTTCACAGGCCACGTCATACCAATCAGAGAAGGACAAAGAAAACGTATTTATATAATGCATGATCTTGGGCAATTACTTCTTCTTTACGTTACAGCTGATTATTCAAATATGAATTTACTTTGTTGTCTATATATAATAATTTGTTGTCTGTTTCAAATAAAATTCCAAGCTAAAAAAAAAAATCTTTTTTAAAATAAAGATCAAAACTTGATATTATTGTGGCCGATGGATCGCCCTTTGTACAGTGGAAGCATGCAAAGCATTTTATGATGAGACATTTTGAGTCATGAGGCTTTTTGGTCAAATAATTTGATTGAGAATCTCAATTAGGACTCTTAAAACATAAAAATTTGCATTTATGATCAAATAGAATTTGAAAACACACTATAGTCTCCTCTTGCAAAATTTGTTGTGAATAAAAAAGTACATTTGCCCTTGTCTTAACAAAATGTCTATGTATGCATGACACAATTTATGTGAATCATCAACATAATGTTCATAAATGCATAACACATCTGATAGATCGGGTTTAACTTGAAATGAAATGTATAAACAAGTAAATGATAAACAATACAATGTTCGTAAATGCACAATATAATGTTTCATCAATTCTCGATATAGTGAATATATATATAAACCTACAACATTTGTACAATATAAAATCTATAATGAATAACATACTTTTATTAAAACAGCATACTTTAAGTTAATGTTCATTAGATATGTTATGCGTTTACAAATATTGTGTTGAGGATTTGTGAATATTGTATTATGTATCCATAAATATTTTATTAAAATAAAAGCAAATACATCATTTTGCCCAAAACAAAAATTACAAGAAGTGCCCTTAAACATGCTTTTCAAATTCTATTGAATTTTAAATGTAAATTTTTGTGTTCAGCTTAAGTAAGATTCTCCCATAATTTTATTATAGCACAGCTAATTACTTGGAACAAAGTCACCCCTTTGATATATCTATAGTCTACACACACAAATAAAATTGGCGAGGAGGTATAATGAATGATAACAGATGTAAAAATCTTCGATAGTAATCATCAATCAATTAATATATCTGCATAAAAATTGAAAAAAACAACTGTAGAGTATGTATGATGAATGAAGGATGACAGACAGATGAAAAAATGGAATTAATTATTGATAAGTACTTTTAGTTTTTGAAATTATTCCAATGAAACTTAGTCATTTAAAAAAATATGCAGACTTTTCAACGTTTAATAATGGTAAAAAGAAAATTAGAAAGTATCACTCTCAAATACAGTATTTAACTTATATTGGATTTAAGAGGAACATACCTCTCATCAGACCTCCCCATCTTGTTATGAGGTATATTCTACTCCCTTTATTTAAAAATATAAGATATTTTTAATTGAATCTTACCTCAATAAAATACTTACCTATTTTTTAATTAACCCTGTCATTTTATATTTATCCTTATTAAATATTCTATCATAAATATAAAGTCATTATTAATAAGAGCACTTTTGAAAAAAAAAGACAATAATTACAACTTAAAAAACTAAAAATACTTTATATTTTTAAATATCCAACTCCTCAAAAAAAATATCTTATATTTTTTAACGGAAGGAATACTACTTTTCTTTTCTTTTTTATAAAAGTCTATCAAAACTTGGAGCCCGTATAAGAGAGAAACCAAATCATTGATGCATAAGGGAGAAAATGGAAGTGCAATGGCCATAATCATAGTCGAGCTTGAGTTCGACACAAGATTAAAGAGCAACAAAAAGAGGTCAAGAGATTTACATTATGGAGGGAAAGACATGAGAAATGAGGAAGGGGGATGAGGATATTTGCTACTACATTTGAATGTTTAGTTGAAACACTTGATAAAAAGGAAAGATTTTAAACTAAGTTTCTTGGACTGCATTGCTGGCTAGTCAACAGTTTTTATGATCTGGAATTATTGTATCACTTTGAATTGAGATAGATCACCTAATAATTACAGATTTTGCTTTTTGTTGGAGGGTTAATTGATTTTCACCAATTTTTTTAAATTTGATTTTGTGATATAAGAATTGGTTATTGATATAATAATTTAATAATACTGCGCAATTCATATAGCTTATCTTACCCTGTGAAATGATGCTTGTTCTTGTTGCTAATTTTGTGGTCCAAAAGGACATGATTGATAGGCAGTTCACCAGATATTTGGTCTAATATGCTATCCTTGACTCCCAGTTGAGTTTTTAAATCCTTGATAATGATGTTCTCCACTTAGGGCAACTCTTTTTCTTATGTGAAAGTTGTGTACCATGATTTTATATGCATCAGATAGTTGTTAAAATGTGCTTTTGAAGGGGTGACATTTTTTCTCTTACCCCATCAATGTCTTTCCCTCTCCTCGACTTTGTTTTTTAAACGATTCAAGCCCTCTCAACATAATAATCACAATGACAAGAAAAAAGAAGGATAATTTATCTTCAATATGAAGATAGGCATTATTCCATTAAATTTAAAGTGTGAAATACATATATATGAATATAATTATAGGCTCAGTGCAAGAGGTACTTCTAAATAGCCAGCATGTTAAGATTAATAGGACTTCTAGCAGCATGCATTCCATTGTTCCATAACAAGGCCTCAAACACAAAATTCCTATTGCTGATCTTATAGGGAGTAAAATCAATCCTAAAAGTTATTTTCTCACTTGCTTTCCTGAACTCGAGTTTTATAGGTGTAACATTAACTTTCACACTAGCTGGATCCTCAACAGTGGTGGAGCCAAGTACATATAGGGGCAAATGCACCCTCTCACATGGAAAAAATTGTATATGTGGTATGAAAAATTTACAATCTTGCACCATATATTTTTAGCTTTTTGAACTCTTCAGATTCAATAAAAAATATTTAGAGATCTAAATTTAAACTCCATATCCACCTTCTTAGTGTATTTTTGGTAAAAAAACAATCTCAATATTTTTTGCCTAAATAAAAATATGTATAATGTTACTTATGTTAATATATTTTTTGCCTAATGTAATTAATTTTAAAAAAGTATAATATTATTTTTTCAATTATTTATTTTTAAATTGTATTGTCATGCACCCCTTGATTAAAGCTGGGAATAAGGCGGGCCTGGCCCTTAAGGGCTTGAGCCCTGAAGCCCGATTCCTTATTTTAAACCTCATTTCTCAAGTTCGGATCTTATGTGAAGGGCTCAAGGTCAGGCCCGCAAGCCCTTTTTCAAAAAATTAAAAATTAAAATTAAAATTAAACATTATAAATTAATTAAAATGTTTTGAAATTAAAAAAATCAAAATCCTCATAATTTTTTAGAAATTAAACAACACATTTAGAAGTCTAATAATAAAATTTAAATCTTAATAAAAATAGTTTTTTTTATAAATACACAAACATAATAATTATAAAAAAATAAAAAATATCATAAATTTTATACTATATACTGATATTTATTAAATTATATTAAATTAATTTTAGAATAAATTAAAATTAATAATAATATGATATGTGTAGGATTAGGTGAGCAGGTCATTAACTTCAAACAGGTGTCCCACCAAAAATAATAATAATATAATATAATAAGGCTTAAAGGGCTACCTGGGCCAGAGCCCTTTTTTACAGGGCTTATTAGGGCCAAGCTCTCAAGCTTGATTACTTTAAAAAAAATTATTTTTAAAACTCAAACCCTTATTTAACAGGACCTCCAAACCTAACTTTCCAAACCTGGCCCTTATTCCCAGCTTTACCCCTGACTCAAGGTCTTGGCTCTGCCACTGATCCTCAACACTTGTAACATAAACTGTCGGTTCCATGCCATAGTAAGTAACTATTCGATAAACCAACAAACTTCCATTCAAGTTGGCCACGCCAATTGAAGGGTAATTGAACTTGTAGGACGTAAGAGGAGATTTCTGACACACAAGCAGTTCCCCAGTGAGGTTCTTACCTTTAGGGTGCTCCAACAAACAGGAAGAGTGATCCTGAAGACTTGAAGAAACCCTATGAGATGCCATGATGGTCAAGAAGCAAGTGACAAGTAAAGCTATATGTGGAAATGAAGGCGACAATAATGCAATGGTAGGTGATTTTCACTCCATTTTATGAAAAGCATGTCATGTGATATTATATTCTAGAGCCGGCTACTCTTGTTTTTGATTGTGACTTGGTATCTCTCAAATTCCTTGAACAAGTAAATTGAAGATAAAAAGGAAGGAGAAGAAGCCAACCATATATTCTTCTAAAGGGTTTGTACGACGAATTTCTGAGCATAATCATATGTATGAGACATTTGTGGTTTAAAGAAAGGGACATTGCCGTTTAGTGCATGATAAATTTGAGTTTAAAAATAACATATTGAGCATGTATTGACTTCAATAAATGAAATTGGGTTGGAGATTAAAACCAGGCAGCTTTGCACTATCTCTTAGGCCATCAGCTCGGGGAATGAAGTCAACGCTCTGATAGTTATTTGAGGCCCAATTGAGTTAATACTGAAGAGTAAGTTAAAGAGTCGAGTCTTTGAGATACACTAAGAAAATATATAAAAAATCCAATCCTATATTTTATGAATTATGAATGATGCAAAAATATGGAGCTTATTTGAAATAATTTTTGTTTTATTATTTTGAAAATTGATATTTTATATAACATGTTTTGAAAATAAAAAATGTGTTTTTTTGCATTCCTCATTGTTCTCCAGAATAATAATCTCAAAACACTTGAAAAATATTTTTATTTTTCTATTCTTTATAACAATTTTTTTTCATCGGAGCATTTTTTAAAAGCACGTCACCAAATAAATTTTTTATTTTTTTAATTATGAAAAATAGAAAATTGTTCTCAAATTGCCAAACAAGCCCATAATTGGCTGTGAAAGTCGTGTCTGGTAAAATTATTTAACTATTAACATATGGATCAATTAACCAAACGTGTGCATGTTTTCTTAAATATTTTTATGAGTTAAAAAATAAGAGAAAACACAATTATTTGTTCTTATAGTTTATCAATCTTGCTTTTAATTCTGATAATTTTTTTTAGTATTTTCAATCCTTATAATTTCAAAAGATTGAGTAGTTAGTTCCTCATGTCCATAACAATGTTAGATTACAAAGACTATAAGGACCGAAAATAAATTACAATGACTAAAAATAAAACCTAATAAAACTATAAGGATCAATAATTATATTTTTTCAAAAAATAATTCATGGTAAAAAAATTTGAACTAAATTTATGTGTAAATGGCTGCTATTCATGAAAGCATAATTCATGCTGCGAGTCTAAAGAAGTATATGTTTTGGCTATGAACATAAAACTGGTTGTGGTTGTGGCAAATATAAAAGTATTATTTCTAAAAGTATTTATCATATTGCCTTATCTTGCAATCAAGAGTTGTCTTAAGTGTTTTGAAGTCATGCTCTTGTTTTAATCTCATTAAGAAAGCATAGTACATAATCATTTCCCTTTAAAGCTTAGAACGGGTGGCTGTATTAGTTGACCCAGCTATGTTATTTCATATTTTTAAGTGTGTCGTTGCTGTTTTTGCATGTAAAGTTTGGAATTAATTGCTTTACACATTGATCAGTTGGGTTTTAAATTTTTAAATGAACCATAAAACCACAAACACCTTGGTTTGATTATTGTACATGCATGCAATGACCTTGGCTTTAAAGGTTATCAAGAGTTAAAATATTTCTTGGGGAGACGTTTTAGTTGGTTGTATGCACTTATAGTTGGTGTAAGCCATAAAATAAAATAAAATAAAATAAAATGATTGTTTGATGATTATGCCATTCGCCATAAAGGCTTGTGATACTGTAATGTAGTATATATATACCTTTTGTGTTCATTTTTTTTAAATGCTCATTGGCTATAAATTTTGCATGAGAAACTTATATTTACTACTTTAGTTATGTGAATTCAATTTTGACTCAAGAATTTGATCACTTGACCTGAGCTTTACACGAGGTAATATTTTGATGCTTAATCTTGTCTGATCCTAAAATAAGTATTTTTTTATTTTGAAATTAAAGTTTCGCTGTCAAGAGTTCAAGAATTAAGTTTTATGTTACTAAATAAATTGTATAATCATGATTGTCTAATCCAAAGATTGAAAGTCGGTGACTATAATGGTGTGCAATATTGTGAACCCAAAAGTGGCCTTATTGCCATTAACTCTACATGGGAGAGAACTTGATTTTTGTTTTAACTTGAAATAAACACGGCTAAAAAATTAATTTTAAGTGTAATTGTTTCTATTACTCGATTCTTCTAATTTTATTAATAAATTGTTGAAAAACTTTTAAGATAATTTACTTGATTCAAAGAAAATCTAAAAACTTTTACACCGTAATCTTAGAAATATTGTTTAGTTGTGGTAAGTGCTCATTACATGTGATAGGGATTGGGTAATCAATCACTCATATTATTATACAACTAGAAGTTTGGATAGTAATCATAATCATGATAACAAGGCATATCATTGCATATTTAAATTCAAAAGACTCAATTTTAAAGGAGAAGAGAACGTAATAACCCAAGAATTTTAAATAAAATTAAAATGTGATGACTTTCACTGGAAATATATGTATGTGTATATATATATATATATACATATGTAAAGATTGTATTAAGATTTATAATAATATATTATGGATTGTATTTTTATACTTTTGGAGGGGATATGCCAAGACGAGTCTGTGCCTTAATGAAAATTACCCTTAGTAGATACCTTCAGATTTTGAGTTTGAATGCTTAGAGTGGCGAGAAAGATATTTTATTTTTCTCCAACTTTGTAAAATTACCTCTTAAAAAAATAAATAAAAGAATAAAAACATCAAATGCTTTCCCCTTTATCCCTTTTCGTTTTTGCGACTGTGAGAGGGAGAAGGTTTGAGAATCATCTTCCTTCATCCTTTCCATCGCCGACACGTATGTGTGGAGTTCTGTTCGTCGCCGTTACAAGTCTCCATTTAGTGTGTCAATTCTCCTTCCAACTCAGTTCTTGACATTTTGATTCTTCCTTCCTTGCTTTGTTCTGTCGCCGGAAATCCTCTATTTCTCCCTATTTGTGTTGCTTTGATACTGTGTGGGTGAGTGCTTTATTCCTCCTCCTCCCTTTAGCACAATCTGGTGTGGGGTCTGTCATTAAAACAAAAACAAAAACAACAAGAAGAATCCTCTACTCGCATTGTTTATTATGTGCTGAAATGATGAGTGGCTTGATTTGTTTTTTTTTTTATTTTATCATATTAGTTGCTGCATGTGAAGTGAGAGAGGAGTATGAGTTCGATGGAAAATGATTGGTGAGGCAAGGAATTTATTTTAGGCAGATATTCCTATCTTATATACAGCTTTGATTGATACAGGATGAAGGAATATTTTTAGTTCTGTTTGAATGAATTTTTGATAGAGACGTGAGTCTAGGAAGTATAGTGAATTCATATATAAATGTTTATGAATTGTTGAGCAAGTGATTTGATGAGTATGAGACTTGATATAATCTAAATTTTGATGCTAATGAGGTGTTTGTTAAAATGTGTGAAGGAGTTGGGATAGAGTAATTAAATATATATTCAATGTATTAAGGATAAAAATTTAAATTTAGAATTTTGTTTTGCTTTTATATATACAAAGTTAAACCTTGTTATGAAATTGAATCTACAAACCCTAACACATATAAAAAAATGCTGATGCTTGAGAGTTTTATGGTTGGCAATTTACAAATTTTGATGCTTGTATAGGACTTGATTTTAGAATGCATATAAGACTTTTGATATAATGTTGGAGGATAAATTGTTTTGATGTAATTGAATAACATAGCATGTGTAATGAATCATTGATTAAATTTTAGTATAGATGTCCTTCAATTTTATGTTGCAACTTGGGATTAAGGACTTTGCTTGCATATAGGTATTGGAAGATGATATGGGGTCTATGAAGATAATTATCAGTATTTTTATTACTATTATTATTATTTTGATGTGTAACTTATTGTATTTATTCAAACCTTCAAATATATTAAAATAAAATGTGATGTCTTCAACTTACAATGTTAGGGAAAGAGTGCGTATACAAATAAATGTATTGTTTATTTAAAGTATGTATTAGTAGAATATTATAATTTTGTGTCCTCTAAAAGATTGTGGTGGAAATGAATGTCTATCGGAGATATATGGAGTATAGTCATCATTAAAGAAGTTATTTATTTTCTTGTCTAGATAACACTAGAGTAGCTAAGAGGCAATTGAAAGAGACATACCTTAAAATAAACAAATTATTATTTTAAGTTTAGGTAAGTGGATAACATTCTGATCAATTTGTTAATAAATTTTCTTTTCATCAAAATATCATTTTAAATAATTCAAATGTGTCAGTATATTTTCAGTATTAATTACTTTTGTTAATTAAGTTACTTTGGTTCTTGAAGTTATAACATTTACTTTTTAGATTGATGAAAAATGCTTTTACAAATTGTAGTAATTTTTTATTTGATAAAACCAACTATGAAAACTAGTGAATAAATTTATGAGATATTCATTATGAATTTTGATAAAAAGATTGATGTTTTATACAATTCATGCAAGTTTGATATTGAGAAGAAAAAATTATATTTTAAAAACGATGATTTTCTTACATGGTTGAAAAAAAAAATTTAGAAGGGACTTCATATAGAACATTGATTGCTAATAATAATCCCATTAGCCTTTAACATGCCTTAATCAATGACTAGTTAGTTTGATTTTTGTAAACTTTGTTCTCACATTTGTTATTTGTGGGTTTCATACATGCATCTGTTCCGTAGTTTCAACCATGTCTAGTTAGTTACCCTTGTGGATTGTGTGTCCATATCTATTTTGTGGCTCTGACCACTTCTAGTTAGTTATCCTCGCAAACTATGTATTTATGTCTGTTGATTGTTCTGATAAGTTCTCAAAAATATAATTTTTAATTATTTAGTGATTTCATCTTCTATTGGTTTAAATTAATAAATGCTGCTATGTTTATTTATTTGTTTTATTGAAATCAAGTGATAAAGATATTTGACATTATAAATTTAATAATTTAAGATTTTACTTAAGGCTAATTTATATAATCATGGTCATTTATTTATTTTACCCTTTTAAATTTTACTAATTTTGAGATGTTATTCACTAAAAAGCATTTATTTGTTCTCAAATAGCATCATTGACGCTGTACTACCTTTTGCTGTCATTTGAGGGCTTATTGTTGAATTAATTAAAAGATTTTTTGAGGATAAATTCTCGATGCAAATGTTTAATTATGTGTTATAATTTGAATTTATGATTAGTTACTCTATATTAACTATAGGGAGGATTATCACCTCCAATCTATATGTCTATCTATTGTGAAAGAGCATAGCTTCACATTTTTAATTTGGGCTATATATGGCTGTTGTAGAGTCTTCAAAAGGTTCTAATTATAAGAAAGATTTAGCCGAAATTTTTACAAAAAGTTTAGGAAGCTTTTTGTTTAGATAAAAATGTTATAATGATTTTCAAATGTATTCCATATAAATTTAGACATTAGACTAGATATATCTTAATTAAGGCTCAAGGGATGTGTGTTGATGCATATGTCCCATGCCAATCACGTTTAATTTTTGAGGCGTGATAGATTTCAAAATTGTTCCAAAATTATTTTTAAATCATTATCAATGTATGGAGCTAAATATTTTGATTTTTTTTAAAAATAAATTGGGTAATTATTGACATTGTTATATACTTATATATTAAATAATTATATGTCATTTGGAAAATATTAATAAATTTAAGTTTGATCAATATCTAACATTGTCTAGCTATCATTTCTTTTTTATAAAATTTTAATTTAATTTTATAAAAAAAATTAGATAGACCTGATGTATATCACTTTATCTAGGATCCAACCAATAAAATGACATCAATTCAACCAAATAAAATCTTACATGTTATTGTTTTTAATGACTTTGTTTTTATAATAAAATGCTTATTTAATTTTTTTCTCTCTCTCTAATGTTGTTAACATCAAAATTAATTTATATTTAATGCTATATAAATATCATGTTTTTATTTGATAAACTATGGATAACATGATGTACTAAATTCATTTAAAAATTTATCTTTAACAGTCAAGAGTAAGGACTAGTAGATTGTTATATATGACTAGGTTATTTGAGCCAAGATTGTCAAACTTGTGAGTTTAAATAAATTCATGATGTACATGTAAACTTGTAAGAGTTTACCTCTATTGATAAATAATTATTAAAAATATATGATTAAATAATTAAAATATAAAATATGACCATAACTTGATTTAAATATACGTCAAATATAAATCATTGAAATTAAATCTATCTACATCAATAGATTATCATATGCAATGTGGAAATCTTAAAATAGACCAACTTATTTTTGACATTTCTTATTTTTTATTAATATTAGTTTTTATTTTTTAAGTTTGTTTAACTAAGTCCTACTATTACTATGAGTGGAGTTATATACTGTATATATTTAACTCGCTCAACATAGTAAAAATTTAACAAGTTCAATTAAATTTACATCCAATTTAAGTTTATAAGTGAGTTAATAAGATTGTATATGCTATAAACATAAAAATGATAAACTTAGAGAGTCAATTCATGAATTTAACAAAGTTTACAGTAGTTCAAATTTATCAGCTAGTTAACATAGTTTTGTAAGTTGTAATTGTAAATATAAAAATGATAAATTAAAAGAGTTAACTCAAGAATTTGACAATAGTGATGGGTGTTTTTTCTAAATTTAAATCACTCAGTCTGCACAAATAAAGATCTTGCTTATTATATGATTTTCTTAGATGTAGTTTCATGCAGAAGATATTTATTACTCGAATAAATACTTTTCACAATCAAAGCAAAATAATCATCTGTTAGTAGTAAGTTTTTTTCAACCGTTTTGATTTTCTATTATTTAACTATATCTTTAACTTCTATTTTCATTTAACATATAAATAAATAAGAATAAGATTTAAAATAAAAATAAAGCACCTTTTGCTTCTTCTTCTTTTATTGTAGACTAAAATACATATAACCTTCATAAACTTTAGATCAATGGCACACAACCCCCTCGACTTTAAAAATATAAAAAAGATAACTGAATTAAGGGTTTCTTCACATATCTCAGATACCATCTAAACACAAATGCCAAACTCCTAGGGCCCTGTTTGGTAGGCAGACCTTAATTTAGAGGGATTGATATTGAGATTAGGATTGAGATTGGTATTGGGAATGAAAGTGGGAATGAAGTTTTAAAATTATGTTTGGTATGAAGTAATATTAAGAAGGAATACTTATTTTTATTTTATTTTATAATTAAACAAAAATATAAAAATACTATATTATCCTTCAAAATATAAATTGAATATTTATGTCATTATCATTAGAACAGTTTCCTCTCCCTAAAACAAAACGTCCATGGCTGCAGAATAAATGCTTTCACTGGTTATTCTCATCATCTTCTTCCTCTTCTAACTTTTTGTTGCTCTTCTCCCCCTAAAAGAACACCCATGGCTGCATAAGAGAACCTCATTGCTATCCTCTCCTTTGTTTTTTTTCCTTCTAGTTTGAACTAAGAAATGAGAATGACAAGGATATAGATGACAGCAAAGTCGACGACGATGGCAAGATCTGGTGGCCGTGGCTCAAGCTTAGACTGGTTATGTAGATGAGGTCATTGATTGTTCTCCTCCTTCTCTCATCTTCAATGTCCTTCTTCTCCCTACAGATCTGGTAATGATGTCAATGAACGAGAGAATGGTAACAGCAGAGGAGACGCTAGCGTTACTTGCTCTGAAAGGAGGGCAAAGGCAGAAGACGACATGGAGACGAAGGAGGAGCAAGCAGAGGGAAGGAGATGATGGAGAGATAATGGGGTAATTTAATTTAAAAATAATCAATCTTGGGATTGATTTTTCAGTACCATGGAGGTAGTGGTATTGAGTAATCCCACTTAGATGGGATTGGTATTGGGATAAAATTTTTCATTCCTTCACACCAAACACAAGGAGGTGGGATTATCTAATACCAATCTTAGTCCCACTCTCTCATTCCTTCCTACCAAATATAGCCTAGGTATCTTAGGAGGAATCAAACTTTGCTATGATGTCAAACTCACCAAAATTCACATTTATTTTGATTTTTTTAGAAACTTAATTGCTCATCCAACACAATTTCTATTAGGCTCATCCCCTCTCTGAAATTGTTAATAAAATTAGAGATTTTGCTTTGAAAAATTAAACGATCATGTTCGACCATGTTTACAAATAAACAAATAAATGCGTAGAGCTTCTCGCTCACTAGGTATCTAGAAACAAATTTCATATTGGGATCCACAAGATCCTATATTGAGATACAGAAACTTTATATTTTTTGATGTAGTTGATTTGTCTGTTTCATGCCCGGTTTATCTATGACTGTATATTAAAATGACATCCTAAACTTTCAAACATAGTTCATTTGCTTTTTATTATTAAAATTAAATTAAAATAGCTACTAAATCTAATATGAATTGCTGGAAGTGCCATCTCAGACTAAATAAAAACACTTAAATGATATGTCATTTTAATTTCAGCACTTGTATCCCATCCTCAAACACATAGATCCAATTTAAGGGCACTTTTGTCAAGCTATAGTAATTTGTAGTCTCATTGTCAACGTTTTGGACAAAAATTTCACACAAAAACAAAGAATTTGCAATCCCTTCTCCTATCAGATGGTTGCTGGATAGGCATATGGTACCCTTTCATCTTCCATTCACTCCATTCTCGACTTCATGTTCAAATTTTCAATTATCAATCTATGGCAAAAATTCAAAAGAGTTTTAAATTCTTAGTTTCAATGTACACATCTCTCTACATTAAATGAATTGGAAAGAAAAACATTCACAAAAAGCAATGGATGGAAGAAAATCATGAGAAGGGCTTGGGTTCAATGTAAGCATGCATAAAGTGAAAAGATGCCACGCATAAAAGGCGACAAAGGTGGGAAGCATGCAATTAACAGGAAGAAGATGAAAAACCCCCGAGGAACAAGGTTGAAGATGCCATCAAAGTAAAGAAAGCATCAAACTTGAACAGGGGAATTGATTTGAAGAAATTAGACGACAGTAAAGACAAAGGAAATTAGGGATTGTTATGACCAAATGACAAAATCACCCTCATTTAATTTAGCATAAAAACAAAATAGTCAAAATTTCATATCGCTTGCTTATGTGTTGTATTTCATTAGTCTATGGTGTCATTTTCCATTAAATTTAACCGTTGCTATCAGCTGTTTTAACAGTAAATGGCTAATGAACAAAATTTAAAAGTTCAAGATGTTATTTTTATATTTTTAAAGTTCAGAGGTTACAGGCAAATGATCTAAAGTTCAGAGTAAGTATATGTACTTTAGCATTTATTTTATTGATAAATCATCAATAATTCAATCAATATAGATATATTTATACAGGAAGCAATTTGCAAATTATGAAGCCCATAACTTATGCTCTGTAAATTTTTTTATTAGATCACAAAATACTTGATTTAAATTCTTTCTAAGAAATATTCCACCCGTACCAAGAACAGGAGGAGCAAAGAGTTGGATCCCATCAATTTGTAGTAGCAGTATTATTATTATTATTATCATTAACTAATTAATTTGAAGAGAAGTATTAGGAGGATCTATAACGTAGGAAATCCACATATAGATTTTGTTCATCAAGAACATCCACATATAGATTTCACTTCCACCTAAGCTCTCTCTCCCCTTTAGTTTTATTTAAAAAAATTATTCAAAAATAAAAATAAAAATCTTATAATAGGACCATCATGAACTCATGATGTCAGGTTTTCTTTTTTCTTTTTTTCTTAAAAAAAAAACCGATGTCCAGGTTCAGGGGATGGATGGGAACTAATGAAAGTATTTGTGGGTGAGCCAAGTGCCAAACAAGGAATTAAATTAAATTAAAATAAATACCCAATTACAAGCGAGGAGAGAATCTAGAAGAGAGAGGGGGGAGGTGCGTGGCGTGGCGTGGCATCAACGGCTTCCAGAAGATAATCGCGGCCCTAATAAACCAAAAAGAGGCATTAATAAAAAACCGTTCGAGGTACGCGTAACAAATTAGCAATAGACGTGGTCACGCTGTTTTGCTCCTCAATTTAAAAAAAAAAAAAAAAAGCAAAAAGGGGCACACCCATAGATAAGAGAGAAGGGCTCTGGAATTTTCTTCCCCCACCAGCAATCCTTTACCCTACCACCCCTTCCACTCTGAGGTGCTTTTCTTTTCTGCCCTCTTTTCCTTCTTGCTTTTCTCGCCGATTCCCTTCTCTGTTTTCCTCTCTATTGATTCCCCCAATACCTCTTGTTTTTTTTTCATCGGCGTTTTTCCTCGTTTCACTGGTAACCCTCTCTACGTGTCCCTTCGTCCTCGAAATTTCTTCAAAATGTACGGCTGATGTTGTTTAGCGTTTTCTTTTGCAGATCGCGAGATCTCTCTCTGAGATTGGACCGAAGACGATCCGAGAAAATGGCGGAAGAACATAGATGCCAAGCTCCGCGCCTCTGCGCCAACAACTGCGGCTTCTTCGGCAGTCCTGCGACGCAAAATTTATGTTCCAAATGCTACAGGGATTTGCAGCTCAAGGAGCAGCAGTCCTCTTCGGCCAAGCTGGTTCTCAATCAATCCATAGTCCCTCAGCCGTCCACAGCGGAGAAATCGGAATCGTCTTCGTCCTTGCTGGAACCGGCCGCCGATATTTCGCCTGCAGTTGATCCGGTGCGTGCTGCGGAGGAGCCGAAGGGGGCGACGCCGGCTCAGCCGAACAGGTGCATGACGTGCAGGCGGCGCGTGGGGCTCACAGGGTTTAAGTGCCGGTGCGGGTCGACGTACTGCGGGTCCCACCGCTACCCGGAACAGCACGGGTGCGAGTTCGACTTCAAGACGATGGGCCGGGAGCAGATCGCAAAGGCCAATCCAATAGTGAGAGCCGATAAACTCGAAAAGATCTGAGGATGAAGGGTGTTACGGTCAGTTCGCGTTTGTGATTATTTTATTTGGAAAAAAGTATTCGGGTCTGAAATTTGGGTCGGTCATCGGATCAGTAGTGGTTGGAGGGTCATGCTTGGGGCGCCGTTGGCGGTCGGGTGGTGGTGGGTTGGGGAGCATTATTTCAAAAGCGGTTGAGTGATGATGTAAATTTGAATGAATGAATTAATAAATGTTCAATTAAATATATTTGTCTAATTGTTTTCTGTGTTTTGTTCATCATGTGCATGTCATGCAAATGAAAACATAAAAACTAAATCAGAAATTTTGACGAGAAATCTTTACATTAAAGCGGTGAGCCATACACTATCATAACATCAAAATTGTTCTTTTGTAGCTTGATCAACATTCTGAGGGAATTTAGTATATTAATAAAAGTTTATAATTTAATTAAAATTATTTTTAATTATGATTTTTTTAATTTTATTCTTAATAATGTCAATTAATATTTATATTATAATAAGGATGGGTAAAGTATATAATTAATATTTTTCTCAAGGTAATAGTAAAATTATTTAATTATTTAAAAATATTATTACATTTTTTATATTTATGAATACAACAATTTTTTTTTAAAAAAATTATATATAAGAGCTGAGAAAATAACTCTAATGAAATTATTAGTTGGTTGAAAGTTGACTGCTTTCATTAAATGTGGCAGAACATTAATCTTAAAATATGTTTCCCGCTCGCAAAGGGTTAGATTTTCAAAAAATGCTCAGAAGATTAGTAGCATACTAAAACGGAAATTAAGATAATTGCTATAGCCTTTAATTCAATTACCATACTTAACATGGATAAAACCTCCTTCATGTTGTGACCTTTCTAACTGGACGTTGTTTTATTGGCAACAAAAAAGCACCTTATGTTAATTACAGGATAAAATTAATCATTTCATGATTTTTGAAGAATTATTCATCAATGATTGATAGTTTATATTTTTAAATTTGTTAAAAAAAAACTTTGTCACTCATTGGGATTAATATCTAATGAAATTAACAATAAGAAACCTAATTCCTACACAACGAGACCAACGATAAATGCAAGACATGATTGGGCAGAAAAAACACATCTTTATCCTATATCCTGTTTTGTTCGGGTGGAGAGTCAGTATTTTAGGTAAAACAAAAATAAAGAGTAAAGAGTAATTCAAGTATTTTGCTCTATTAAGAGAGGGAATATGATGTAATATTTCAAACAAGAAAAAATATATATTTTTTTGAAAAAAAATAATAGTTAAATCCCATAATATTAAATTAATAATAGTTAAATTTCTGACAATTTTTTTAAAATTTAGTTGAAAGCATAGATTCAAATAATTATAAATTCAGAATTTTTAATTACAAATAAGTATTTAACTATTAAATATAACTCTTAAATTGTAACAAAAAATTTTATTTATAATTATTTAAATTTATATTTATCATTCATTTTATAAAATTTTTTATCAAGAATCTAGTTATTTTTAATTTAAAATTTTAAGACTTAATTATCATTCTCTCTCTTTCATGGAGAATAAATTAATTGTACACCCAAGGATTTATTGTAAACGTTACTTTTATAAATTAAGTTCAATAGCAATAATATATCTGGGATTCTTTTTTTTTTTCTCCTATATAAAATGTGTGTTTAATTGTTTACGTATTATTTTATACTTTGAGTCAAATAAATTGGAATCACGCGAAATTATTAACGCTTCAATGTAATTAAGCAGTTTACTTTAACATTGTTGCTGACTTGAAAAGGGTGAAGGCTGGGGCGTAGTTTAGCAAAAAAACATTTTAAAAATACCATATGCATTTGGGATGTGTGATGAACAGTGAATAAACAGTAAATAAATAGTGATTTTCTGAAAATACTTCCAATTTTTTCCCCTTTTTTATTTGGTACCATTGGAACACTGTCGGGATGATGCTGTAAATTTATAGTGCCATCTAACTTTTTCTTTTAAAAAAAATTGTTACCATCACGTACAGTATCATCTGACTTTTCCTTTTTTTAAAAAAATTTGCTTTGAATCTAACGTTTTATTTTTGTTTTTTTTTTAATTTTTCAAATGGGTGCAGTACACACGAAACTTATACTAAAAAATGAGACAAATAATTTATGCATTTTTATCTTAATTAATGATACCTTTTTTTATTTTTTAAAATTTATATGAATATTTTTTTAATATGGATAGTTACAAATATAAATCTTTCTTTTATTTTTATCCACCTAACCATTAAATTAATCATTAAGTCACATATATTAAATTAAAATACTTTTATTTAAATATAAATGTTGTCCAAAAATTATTTAAATTACTAAAAAATTAATTTTTTATTATTTAAATGTATTATTTTGTAGCTTTTTAAAAAATTAAATATATAAATTGATCAAAAAAGATATTTAAAAATACAGTGTATGGACTCAATAAAAAAAAAGATAAATAAAGTTATTTTTAATAATTTGAGATAGTTAGAAAAATATTTTGTCTATTTTTATTTTAATTAATGATACTTTTCTTCTATTTTTTGAAACTTATATGAATTTTTAAAATGTAAATAGTTATGAATAAAAAGCCCTCATTTTATTTTTAAGATTTTATTTTCATCCACCTAACAATAAAATTAACCATTAAGCAATACATGTTGGATTAAAATACCCTTATTTAAATATAAATATTAATTTTTTGGATAAAAAAATATTTATTATTAATATAGGGTAATAAATCAAAATAGTTTGTGTGAACATATATAAAATAAGTTTTTATTTATATTCTTCAAATGCATAAATAATAAAAATCTATTATTTTATTATTTATATGTAAAAGTTGATTATGATTTACACATCTATAAAAATATTGATATAATTATTTGCCTCTCGAGCAACAAAAACTATAGGCTAAAAATTAATTATATAATATTAATGAATTTATTTTTCATTGCACACATAATATTTTCTTAATAATCATTGTATTGCTTGTAGAAATATATTTGAAATGTTATTTTAGTAAACTTACTTTTTTCATTAAAGAATATGAGACATCTTTTATAGATCATTTTTTAGAAGTTGGATGTTAAAATATTTTTAAGTATTTAAAGGTATTATCATTGACTTTTTTTAAATGACCATAATGAATAAAATATTTTATATTTACTTTAGTATGAAACACCCTAATAAATAATAAATATAAAAAGATGGTATTATTTTAAAAATAAATAACTACTTTATTAGGGTTGATATTTAATTAAAAATGTATTACATTTTTTCAAAACATGGAGTATGTATTTAATTTTAAAAATACTAAATAAATTAGTTTGTGTGATTAATAAATTTAAAATATAAATAAAAATTTAAAAGAATATATCAAGAATAGTAATTATCATTTAATGAATAGATGAATGAAAATAAAAACTTAGAAGTAAAAGGTATATTCATATTTTGTAACCTTAACTATTGATTTTAAAAGAAATTCATATAAATTTTAAAAATAAAAAATATTTATAATGAAATAATTTTTAATATTTTTATTCTAAAAAATTAAAATATTCCCATGCATTGCACGAGGCATAAATCTAATAACATGTGTGACCCTTGTGAATTCATGCTGGTTAAAAGCTTCCATGCTGGACTTGTATGGATTAATAGTAATTGTTACATTAATTTTTTCCCTTCCGTGAAGATTAGTTTGGTTGTGTTGTGTTGTGTTGAAATTTTGCATAACGAAGGAAAAATTTATGCACAATGCCGTTAAGGCATAACTAGCACTTTTTCTTTCGGTTTAATTACAATGCCGTTAAGGCATAAGTAACACATTTTTTTTAGGATTAATTTACTCCACCTATACTAATTTTAGGATGCAAGCTTGGTTAATGGCAGATTTTCTTTAAGATGTAATGAATACGTTTGAGTATAGTTTGTACTACCAAAATTCATACTAATAAAATGTTTATTTTTACAAAGTGATAATTCCATTTTAGCTCTAGTGCACACAAAGAATAAGGTAATGAGTTCCAAATCCAATAGATGAATTTTTAAAATAAGTACTGGTGAAGGGTATTTATAAATATTGAAATGATACCTTAAAACAATACTTATCTTTTAAGTAATAAAACTCTCCTTAAAGGTTATAATCAATGTTGGTTTATAGTCCTTATATTGTTCATGAGCAATCTATGTTAATTCACGAATATCTCTATGTTATTTATAAACCTACATAATTTCATAATTAATATTAACCAAGGGTTATTTGTAATAACTTTTCATAAAAAGAAACATTTTTTAAATACTTAGAGTTTTTTTTAATACATTTCCTTTCACCAAATGATATCTTTTAGTTGTATAACTCTAAAAATTTGCTTTTAGAATTTAGAGTGGCTGTAACTCTCTACTTAATTATTTATAAAAAAATTTTTAATTTATAAGGATATAACTTCTTAATTTATAAGGACATTATTTTTTTAAAAGAATATAACTTTTCAAAGATACATCTTCATTGGGAAAATATTTCATCATAATTTTATTCAAGTTGATGTGTCTCCAATGTCAATATAAGATATCATTTACTTCGGTTATAGCATTAATTTATCTTGCACACAAGCTATAGCATCAAATTAATTAAAAGCTTTTATTTCTTTTAGTTGAAGGCTAGAGGCGCTCCAAGCTTGATGATTTTTTTTTTTAAATTGATTATAGGCATCTTTTTATTAGAAGCAATCCTATTCGAAATATAATTAAGTGTTAAATGTAAATATTTCTTTTGGTAAAAATTTGAATATAAATTTGCTAAGTTATAAGAGATTAATCCATTCTACTAAATTTAATTTTATTGACAGGCTTAATAAAATTTTATATGCACACAATTGATGAGATTTTTAATGTCAAATATTCTTCATATTCAAAGGATTTATAATTCTGTCCTTTAACAATTGAAGTTCATTTTAATCAAATATGACAAGCGTATGAGATATAATGGAGAATGAAAACTAAATCCTTTTAAATATAAATATGACATTTTGATCCTAAGAAACGTGATAATGCTTTCTAACTTTTAAAAAAATTAGTTGTTATTAAAAAATTTTATGAAATGATAAAAATAACCTTTTATTTAAAAGAGTGCGACAAAATTTTCTCATTCACAACTTTAGTTTTAAAATTTACAATTTTAATTCAATAAATAATTAAAATAGTTTAAACATTAATGACTTTCTCTTTCCATTTTTCTTCAATCAATAAAGTGCAATAAAGTTTTTTTTCATTTACAACTTTAGTTATAAAATTCACAACTCTAATTCAGTAAATGGCTAAAGTAATTTAGGCATTTGTAACTTTCTCTCACCATGATTCTTCAATAAGCAAAATGCAACAAAGCTTTTTTTCTTTCCCTCACAACTTTGCTCCTAAAATTTACAAATCTGATTTAATAAATGACTAAAATGATTTTGGCATTTACAACTTTCTCACCATTTTCTTTAGTTTTTAAATTAAACGATATTTTTGTTATTTCATAAATTTTTTTAATAATAATTAGGTTCCTTAAAACTTATAAAGCACTATCACATTTCACGGCAAATTGTTATTTCCCTACTTCAAAAGAATTTATTTGTTATTCTCCCTATAAAAAATATATGACATCTCTTGCTAGTTTGTATTTATCCAAAATATAAGGCATTTTATCAAAAATTAATAATATTATTATTATATGCATATTAATTTGAATTGGAAGATAATCTTAAAACTGACGATAATTCTTCACCATTTTAATAAAACATAATAATTTTAACTACTTTTTTCAATTCTTATGAAATGATTAAAAATATCCTGTATTTTAGATGAAAAAAAAAATGGTATGCTTCCCTTTTGAACCCCAGACACCTCCTTGACTGTGCTTAACCTTAGAGCCTGTTTAGGCAACTCACGTAACATTCTTGGAGCCTATCGCCGACATCTAAGCCGATCTAATATGGCCTCCGTGACATGACATTCTTTTTCGTGAATTCATGTAAGCTTTGAAACATACTATATTTTATGTGATTATTTAACTGAATTAAATTTGAGTATTATTGGACTCAATTGAGAATAACTCTTTAAAAAGATATTTTTTACATTTATGCCAATTCAAACACTTAAATTCGAGACTCCATGCTTAAATACTGTATACATATAAATAATAGCGATCAACCTAAGTTATTTTGCGCGTGTGTTATTTTTTTTTAATACAAAAAATCTGCTTCGGGAGATCTAGTCTAATTTTAGTTATAAATCATAATTTGTATGGTTCAATTCAGTAATTTTTTCTGAGATCTAACCTTTCCTTTCCTTTTTTTTTTTTTTTGCCACAGTTTTCTAGATCCAACCTAACATGACAAGCAGAATAGGCTTGCCTGCATCTTCATTTATTCTTAAAATAAGTCTCACTCTCATGATTCCATAAAGGTGAACACATGAGTGTTTTAATTCAAAAATCTTAAGATTAAATCACACAAAACCTTTAAAACATTATCTTATTTGATCTCATTGTCATTTGGCTTCTTGCCATGTAGAATCGGTAATTTATATTAAGCCCTACAAAATGGCTTAAAAAGTTTAGAGCCAAACCTAAAAAAAGTATTATTTTTTTAATATTTAAGTTTGGCTCGAATACCCGAATGAAAAAAAATAATTTTTTTAAAAAATATATAAAATATAATAAATATTAATTAATTATTTAAGTTACATGTTATTTTATATTAAAATACTATATATTTGAGTGCAATACTATAGTTATTTAAAAAAAATTAAAATATTTATATTTTCATATATTTATTATTTTTAATCAATAAAATATCTCAAATTAATATTTAAAATATATTTTAATATCATTTTTATATTTTAATATGCAATTTTTTTAAAAACAGTTTTGAGTCTTATATATCATTTGTGTACCCAAAAAAATACATTTCATATTTTTTTATAAAATAAGATAATTAATTTTAAATAAAACATAAAAATAATTTTAAAAATAAAATTCAGGCATGTACAAATTTTTAACTCTACTACTAGATAAATCTAATAAATAGAAAAATATTATTGGAAAATTATTTAGTTATTGTCTATGCCATACTTGATTAAAAATGAAGAATAAACTGGAGTAAAAAAATTTTTATATATAAGGGTTAAACAATATAAAAAGTTAAAGAAAAATAATTCCAAAAAAGATAGTATTTTACTGATAATTAAATAATTTTATTTTATATAATATAATCATAGCTATTTTTCTCATATTTTTAAAAATAAAAAGTACAATTTACCCAAAAATTATAAAAATTTTTAAACTAATCGAGGACAATAATTTTAATTTGGTAGTTTAACATGACTGAATTGAGATCAACTTGATCATAATTTAAATAATATTATTTAATTAAAATGTATAAAAATATTTACATATGATCATGATAAAAGAAATATTTAAAAAAACTAAAACATTAATTTATAAGCAAAAAAAATTCATAAATAAATTACATATAATGCAATAAAACAGTAACAAAGCTACTTACGTATAAAATTGATAAGTTATTATTTTTTATTTTATTCTTGTAAAACTAAAATAATATTTTATACTTGATAGAATTATTTAAAAATTTAAATTAGTTCAAAAAATAAAAAAATTCAAAAAATTTTGAATATTCAAACTAGCCCTAAAAAACCTAAAATCCAAAGATATTAAGGTCGTGCTTGATTATATAAGCTTTTTATATTGGAGAGGATACTTTAAATTTGATCTAAATAAATTTGGTGCACTTGAATTACTGACTCTACTGCCATTACATTGCAATAAAATTATTTTATATTATAATCAAAAATTTAATAATAGAATATTATAATCAAAAAATGAAAGAAAAGAAAAACAATATCACCTAATGATAATTCAAGTAAAAAAATAAAATTGAAAAACAACTGGTGAGAGCCATAGAGCTATGTGTGTTGCAA
Source organism: Prosopis cineraria (assembly GCF_029017545.1). Lineage (NCBI taxonomy): Eukaryota > Viridiplantae > Streptophyta > Magnoliopsida > Fabales > Fabaceae > Prosopis > Prosopis cineraria. The sequence goes on from NW_026555337.1 coordinate 3,917,944, forward strand.
TTAAAAAAAAGTCATAACTGAGATTGAAATTAATTGAGATTAGTAAAGTAAGGTTATAAAAAAGGTTGATAATTTTAACGTGATTTATATTTAAATATTATTTTTTAAAAGTCAGTTGGAAAAATTAAATTTTTTTTCACATTCTTACATGACCTGATTTAAAAACAAGTTGAGATATATAATAATAAAAATTAACATAAATTTTCTTATATATATTTTTCAATTAATTTAATATTTTTTAAAAAGTAGATTAAAAAATATAAAATACATTCATAAATAAAAAATCTTAATTTTTAAAAAGGTATAATGAAATGGTAAAGTTTAAAATATTCAATTATAAAAATTCAAATAAATTCTTAAATTACAAAATTTAGTATGTAAATAGATAGAAAATATAAATACTCTATGTTTTTTTTGGACAAAAAACTTATATAGTTAGCATTATATACTTAATGTGTTTGTTTTTAATTAAATGATCACACGTGAAATTTTTATAAATTATTTATTTCATAATAAATCCTTATTATTAATATTATTAATATACTAAGATTTACTTATCTTGGTTTAATTAGATAAAGTTAAGTGGACAATTCTTGCACTTTCTTTTAATTATTAATAACTATTTTTTTTTAATTCAATCTCTCTCACTTCTCTCCTTGCAAACCCAGCACGGTGTCTCCCTCATCCCAGATTGCACGTCACGCCTCATCCTTGAGCTCAATATGAAATTTTTTAAGATCTCGACCTGTCCTCGCCAGCGCCGCTGCAGGCTGCTTGTCCAGTCATCCTTCACCACGCTTGTCTTCAACGTTCTCTCTTTCTCCGTTCCTAAATCCCGTCTCCTAGATCCACATCGTTAGACCATCCCTCGTCAATGTTGCTGCTTAGACCTGTGCTCGTCTTTGCACGTGAGGTGAAGACTGAAGACAAAGCAAAGAAGATATGACTATCAATTAGGAGGTGAAGACAAGGAGATAGAATTTGCCACTAATGTTCTACCCACCGCTGGTCAAAAAGCTCACCCTCCTAGCTTCAACCCAGACATTTGTTTAAGGTCTATTGCTCATTCAGTTTTTTCTATTTTCAAACAAGATATATTATACTTTTCACTTCCTGATTGAGGTTGAGGTCATTCTAACCTAAGTTGAGAGGTAATCAAAGCACACCACTCTTCACTTTTAGACAAGCGGTGAAGGATTTAATATTTATATGCTCATCATGTAGTATTGAGAGAGACTAGTCAAATTTTTAGAAGACACTACTTTTTATCTCACAAAATAAAATAAAATAACAGAAGAACAAGTAGTATTAATGATTATGTTTAAAAAGTCATTAAACCTCTCAGGATCATCATTCTCGAATCCCGTGAATTAATTGAAAAGACATTGGATTGTTATATGGGAACATTTCACATGTGTGCCGTGAAGAAGACAGGCTTGGAGGATTTACCTGCAAACAAGCATATATCTTCTTGTTTTTGTTTTTTTTGGCCCCAGGACAAACAAGTATTTGTCGAGCAATTGCATGTAACTTCTAAACTCAACTGTAATTTCTTACAATATGATAAATCAAAATTCAAATACTCATTAAAAAAATATTTACATAAAACATTTGATAATCTTTTGATTTAGATTGTCTCTTACATGAGACCATTTGTCGGTAACAAAAAAATAAACTCAACTTTACAACAACAAAAAGTCTAAACTCAACCCACCAATTGAGAACCTCAATCTGCCCCTCAAATTATGTTGCCTCCAGTCTGAACTCTAAATTTGGAATTGTTAGATTTATCAATTTGGATTTATTATTATTTATTTAATATATGATTAAAAAGCATTCTTTTCACCACAGTTATTCACTTAGGAGTACCTGCCATTCTAAACATTCATGTGGTGTAATTTTTTTCTTTCAACCCTTTGTTAAAAAAGTTAACTTTGTATATTATTTGACCTTGAAATTGTAGGAAATAGCCTTATAAATTACAAAGAATGACCCATAAAATTACACATAAGTACCATATGAGAAAGTTAATATCAATTAAATCCTCTTGATTATGTACAAATTATAGGTGTTTGGGCCTAAAATAAAGTGTTAACCCAACATCTCAAAGGAGGAGGAAAACTGAAACGACATTCCCAAGTAATAATAAAGGCTTGATTTGTTATCAGAGGAGCCGTGCCATGCATGTTCTCAGCATAACCCTTGAGATTTGGAGCAATTTGGTATAGGAGACTGTTGAGTGAACATGGCAACGTTATCTAACGTGCCACGAATATCATGGGGCTGTGCTGAGTGATCACAGATATTTCACACATGGGCTTTGGATTCTTTAGGCACAACGGTCTTAGGTGTACAATTCTAAAAAAGCAAATTCCAATCATCATAAGAGGCATTGCCATCGTTACCAATATCATAGGCAACCATAGCTTATACCAGATTAGCTTATACTTCATATTTAGACTTAAATTTATTTTCAATTACAAGTTGTAATCATTGTAGTCTTGTACCCTATTTCCCAATAAGCAAGAACATTTTGTTACTAATCTCCTTATATCTTTGCATTTGAGTGAACTAAGATAAGAAAGCTCGGGGATCCTATAGTTGTCTTTGAGACTCGCTATCTCTAACACGCCTGATTTTTGTTGTTCAAACACAACATCCAACTTGTGAAGAACAATATGATACAAATGTTATTTCTTATCCACATAGAAGACCAAAATATGGTTTTGGCCAACAATTATTTTAGGGACTTAATCAATATTAATTTCTCTATAAGGTACTCATTTATAATTTCATGAGTCATTTTCCATAATTTTAGGTTTTTTTTTTGTAATTTTTTTAGCCAACTAATATTCAAAGTTAGCTTTTTTAATAGTGGGATGCTCAATGCAACATCTTGAAAAATTGAAGGAGAAAGTTGCATTATATGAAAATTTAGGATATTAAATACTCTCAAATGAATTAGTTTAGGGGGGAATGCCCTTTAACCCTTAAATAAGATTATTGCTAAAAAGATAGGAATGCCCTTTGTTTCCAAGTATATATTCACATATTTATTGTTAGATGTTCATTTATTTACAAGTAAAGGTTCTCATATTTACAACAATAGGTCCACATATTTACTAGTAGCATTGATTCACATATTCACAACAACAGCTTCATATATTCACAACTATATGTTCACACACTTGTTTACATTCACAATTAGTGAATATGTGAACTTCTTGTTGTGAATATGCAAACCTATGCTTAATTAGCGAATATCTGATGGTAAATATACGAACATATACTTCTACCAAGGGCATTTTTGTCTTTTCAGTGAAAAATTTATTTGCAAAGAGGGCCCTTGGGCCTAGACAATTATTTTAGAATTGAAAGGGCATGCAATTTAATTATTTTGTTTTTGAGGGTTCTAAATGTGATTCTCCCTAAAAAATGGATACTATATCGTTTAATAGAGGGAAGAATACTACTCCTTCCTAACCAAAACGTAAGCAGTTTTTGAAAAAAATCTATATACTAACGAAGTCTCCATTTCTATATATATATATATATTTTTTTTCTCTAGTCTCAATTATTAATACACTCTATAATGAGTGAAAGATAAATATACATGACGGCAAAAAGAAAGAAAGATACATTTACACAAATATCTAACTTAATAAATATAAAGTGTAAGATGAGAGTTTTTTTACATGTACTAAGCTGCTTATATCTTGAATCAAAATTAATTAGAAGAAAATGCTTATATTTTGGATGAAAGGGAGTATAACAATTATTAATCACCATTGTTTAGTATTGGCCATTTATAAGGATGAAAAAAACCTAACTTAGTGTGTATTTGGATTACAAAGTTCACAATTGAAATTAAAATCAACTGAGATTAGGAAGAAAAATTTGTGAATGTAGTGCAATTTATATTTAAATATTTTTTTAGAAGTCAGTTGGACAAATTAAAATTTGTTAGGATAATTTGATTAAAAATTCAATTTAGATGTATAATGGCAAAAAACAACATGGATTTTGTGATATATATATATATATATATATATTGTGATTCATTTGATACTTTTAGGAAAAATATTAAACTTTAACTTGATAAATTAAAAATCTTAATTTTTGCAGAGGTATAATGAAATGACAACTTATAATTATTGAAAAAATTATAATTAAAGTATTTTTTTTAGCAAGGGAAAATTTTTTCCCGTGATCAAAAATCTATTTTTTTTATAATTAAATGTTTATCCAAACACCCCTTTAGTTTTCTCTCAAACTAATCATGCATTTTTTCCTGCATATAATATTTCAAATACAAGACTCCAAGTTTGACTCTAATCGCAGTTTGAATTCTAATTTATACTTTTGGGCCAATTTTTTTTTAATCTATACTCTAATCATAACTTTTTAGGCGCCGTGCATGCTTTAATTTATTGTCAACATTCTACTTTCTTTCAGTATTTCACATCGAAATCGCTGTTGGCATTAATCAAAATCAATATTAAGATAATCTATACAATCCATGACATACTCATATGCTAAGCAAAATGAAAGCAATATATATATATATATATATATATGAGTGTAAATTAGTTATCCGTAAAAAAGTATATGTTAATTTTTTTTAACATATCTTAACTAGATCAACACAATGGTGACTAAGCTTTGTGATACAAGAATCTAATTATAGGAGAAATATAAGGAAAAAAATAATAAATAAGAAGCAAGATCTTTATTAGGAGTTGATTCTATAAAATTAATTTTTTTATTTTTAACTTATAGAATTATGTTAACTCACTCGTCAACTTAAACTAAATAAAACTCATAAGTTGACTCTGTGAAATTATCATTTTTATATTTTTTAATTTATAAAATTGTGTCAATTTACCTATAAACTTGTTGAATAAGATAGGCATATATTATGTATATAATTTGATTTATATGGAAGGTGAGATCTAGTTTAATAAAAAATAAACTAAAAAAATTAATATTAATGAAAAAAAATTATCAAAAGTAATTTGCCTTATTTTGAAATTTTTATTTTGAGTATAATAATCTATGAATGTAAATAGATTTAATTTTAATAATTTATATTTGAAATATATTAAAATTATTTTATCATATATTTTTAAAAGTTATTTATTAACATAAATAGATTTTTATGAGTTTATGATCTAAACCTACGTTTTGAATTTACAACCTTGCCATGAATTTAAGAACATTGCGGAGCAAAAGGAATTAGAGTCTAATATAGGAGACAAAAGAACTTACATGTTGAATCAAAACAAATTTTTTGAACAAGCTGTTGTATTTAAAACTAGAAGGAATATATTTGACGTTCTCATTGAAAAAATCCCTAAGTCATTTTCAAATGACGACAAAGTTTACAAGCTGAATCCAGGAAGTTGAGTTTCATCGAAACTATAACCAGAAGTTCTTCGTCAATACCTAATATTCCGTGACTTATACTATTATATTTATAACTGAGAATGAAACAAATAAAGTAAAAAAATTAATCTTTTGTTAGTAATGGGCACAAGAAGAACAATGTGATGTGAGGTTGATTGGCCCAGAAGGGGGAAAGAACTCGGAAGAGAGCAGGTGCAAACAAGAAATTTGTGTTCATTTTCAAACATATGACTTTGCTAATTAATTCCATGCCTTTTTTTGGGACTTTATTTTGCCCGAACAATACATTGCATTGATATATAACCAAATTGCAACTCGATTTTATGGCACCGTTTGGGCAGTTCAATAGATTTTATGTTCCCAACTTCACATTTCCAATTTGACGCGCTGCTAATGAGGGATAGAATAGTAGAAATAATTTTTTGTCGCACTTCAGAGTAGAAAAATCTACCCTACATATTTCCAAAATGGCTGTCCTGGAAAAGAAACGTCAAAGTTAATTAAATTCTAGTGCGTCTGCAAAATTAGAAAATCGTCTTAATCCTGCCTAAACCTAATAAATTAAAATTAAGCATTCATTTCATCGATCTCTCGAACGGGAACGAAGCTTGGATTGGATATAAAGTAAAATCTGAATCTCCCGGTCTGCATCATCGCATCAGTGCTTGAGTGCACCACAAAAGCCACACCGGGGTGGGTCCCACCTCTCTCCTCTCATCGCAGCCACTGTCGCTTCCAATGAGAAAAGCATGCTTTTTTAATGGCCTCTAACTGCTCGCCGTCTTCGCAACGCACTTAAACGCGCCAACGCTTCCCTTTTAGCTAGGGTTCGTTTTTCCCTCTTCTGTGCCTTCGAATCTTCGCCTGCTCGCACCTTTTATTATCCTTTCTTCCGCATTTCGCTTTTGCTACCATGTGGGTTCTGAAGCTCCGTCTAAATATTCGTCCTTCTTCATTCCCTTTCTTATATGCCCCCTCCAGATTTTACTGCTTCTGCTCCATTCGATTTGTATTTTCGCTCGGTTCTTCTTCGTAGCTTCTCCATACTTCGTCTGCGTAGTGGAGGCCCGTACTGTAGCTTACTGTCGATTTTGCCAGCAATTTCTACTTGGAAATTTGTCTCTCTTTTCGTATTGGCATTTCTGTTCAATTGGCTGCAATGATTAGATGCTCTCTTTTTGGCCTAAGCCCTGAGTCCACCGTATGTTTCGTTCGCGATTCATAGCATTTGCCCTCGCAAATTCCTCTCAGAGATCTCTCGTGGCCTCGTTCGCTTATCTTGTTTCGCTTGCCTAGTGTTCTCGGAGACAAAGATGGATCTGGTGCTCTCGACTTCAAGATCTCTAGTTTCTTGCCACATTTAGCAATACCGACCGGTTGTTCCGTCAAGCACGGCTTACCAATGAAGCTTTCGATTCGCCCGCTGTTTGGTGTTCTACTTGTCGTCGTCTTCGTTGCCACTCTCAGCTGCACAACCATTGTTCGGAGAGGCTTATTGTCCATTGAGCTGGAGAGCAGAGTATGGGTTCAAGTCCCGACGGCTCTATTGTTGAACGCGACGCTGCTAAAATACGCCTCCATCGACATCGGAGAAGAGAAGTCGAAGCAAGAAATCCAGCAGCTTCTGGACGGGAACTTTGGAAGCCAAGCCCGGCACCGGACATTTGTCTCTTGGCGTAGATTCATTCACCATGATATCTCAGAGAAGGACCCCAGGAAACTACCAGCAACGATACGCTCTCCGTTGTTTTATAGGTATTGGTTAGATTTCCGAAAGGTTTTGAACGATTGGGCCAGGAAAAAGAGGTTTCAGCCTGGTATTCTGTCCGATTTGTCGCGGCTGGTGAAGCTTCCGATCGATAGGCACAACGGATTGGCCGGTTCTGACCGGCGATACTCGTCTTGTGCGGTGGTGGGCAACAGTGGGATTTTGCTGAACAGCGACTATGGGAAGCTTATTGATAGCCATGAGGCAGTTATCCGATTGAACAATGCAAGGGTAGAGAAGTTTGAGAAGAAAGTGGGGTCTAAAACTAGCATTTCATTTGTAAACAGCAACATTTTGCATCTCTGTGCGAGGAGGAAAGAATGCTTTTGCCACCCATATGGCGCTAAGGTGCCAATGGTTATGTACATTTGCCAACCAGCTCATTTCTTGGATTACACGGTTTGCAATTCCTCTCACAAAGCACCGTTACTCGTCACCGATCCGCGATTCGATATGTTATGTGCTCGGATTGTGAAGTACTACTCCTTGAAGAGGTTTGTGGAGGAGACAGGGAAAGCTTTGGAAGAATGGAGCTCTGCACATGATGGTGCTCTATTTCATTACTCTTCTGGCATGCAAGCTGTTATGCTAGCTTTAGGAATCTGTGATAGAGTCAGTATATTTGGGTTTGGCAAGTCTGCGTCAGCGAGGCATCATTATCATACGAATCAGAAGGCTGAGCTTCATTTGCATGACTATGAAGCAGAATATGCGTTTTACAGGGACCTGGTCGATGGACACAGAACAATACCTTTTCTTTCGGACAAATTCAAGATTCCGCCCGTTGTGTTGTATCAATGACCCATCATTGTTCTGATTTATGGTGGAGCAGTCAGCAAATTCCTTTATTGTGAAGCATCTGAATTTTTCTCTTTTGATTCTTGTGAAATGCACAGTGTATGGAAAGCAATACTGATTGAAGAGTTTTTTGGTCTTTTCCCTCATTCCAGAACTACTCGTGCCACAGCTAGGCTCTGGCAACAGTTTAAGTGTAAATTGCGGTTAAATCAGTACATCTTTGTTTTGTACACTCAACATTCTGTTGATCTGCGGTTCTCATGTGGTTGGTTTTGTTTTGTAGCTTCATAGCTGTTCGTGGAATGCTCTTGCACTTGACAAACTTACAGCATCATCAAAGGCCTCGTCTACATATTCATATTGAACTATATGACCTGCTTAAGGTCTCTGGCATTTAAAGGAATAGACATGATCTCTTGCCTGCCCCCCTCCCCAATGCACAATGATCATCCGCAGTTTTTCAGTGCGATATTCTAACACCTTAGTAAAAACCAGCGACACAAAACTTCACACGCTATCCGCTGACTGTATGCTCTCTCTGCTGCAAATGATCTGTATTCTAATCTCGAAATCCAAATATGGCCGAACAAAAGATCCTGATGGTCAAACAAGGTGGTGTTCAGAAATAGTTCGCACCGCTATTTGGCATAGCGCCAAAACCCTCATAATCATTAGATTTTGAACGAGAGGATTTGTCTGACGTCAATGCCCCACCATCCCATGCAAAGCCACAGAATTGGCTTGCATTTTCAAAGGCTTATTTGGATTTCTACTTTATCCGCCTCTCATGTCCAGTGAAGCACAAGTTATCCAACACGAGTTTGACTATACTTTTCGCAAAAATTTCTCGCAATCTCCCCCAAAGAAATCTGTAAAACTACAAATTGGACGCATTATCGTCTCTATCACTAGTCTAGTCTAAAGGGGCCCCTCTTGTAAAATTTTGCTGGTGAAGAAATTAAGTCGAAGCCTGAAGGTGTTCATTGATTATAGCAGAGAAATTAAACGCCAATAGAACAGTGTTTGAATTATAGTCCCCAGGTATGGCTGGTATGGGGCCAACAAAAGTGTATATAGCTTCAAACCTACATGGAATAGTAGAAAATACAGGAGCCAGACGTGACCTAAAGCCATTATCCTACTCATTCAGTCACATGGCTTCTGCGAGTTTGAATATGCCAACAGTTTGTCCTTCAGCAGGTGAGGCCACCAGGCCACCAAACAAGTTGCTCCTTAAAACGAACAATCCAATTTGGTGACAGCAACAAAGAAGATGACAGAAGACATTTGGACAGAAAATGTCTCATTATCATATCGTTAGCTCATTACCAATTATGGAGTGTTGTCAACAGTTTCCAATAATGCTTTGCTTCCGCCCAAGAGGTCAAGACAAAACCACCTTAATAGGGCTGTTGGGGTAACGTGGCCCATGAGATGTTGGGTAGGGTGATAATGGGTAAGAACAACACGGTTCACTTGTTCAACCTAAATGCCAGCGCTTTTTGGTATTGACCCAATAAGGTAAGAAGATTGAAAATCAGTGCTTCTATCATATGGACCTTCCTTTCCATCTGGGCTTCACGAAGAACTTACAATTGCATCCGAGCCTCCCGGCCGCTAATTCTAAAATGTAAATATGTGAAAATTTAAGAGATAGAAGCTCTATTTTTCGTATCATCGTACCCAAAAAAAAAAATCTAAGATGATTCGTAAAAGAATTTCTTCTTCATTGAACTCATACACTAAAAAAATACTTCTAAGAGGCCTCCACGTACATTATTCATTTGTACTATAATAATTTATATTTTCTAAATTCATCGCTACGCCACATTGATAATTTTAATTTGTTCATAATTATTTGATGACTTTAACTTTTATACCACAAAAGTATGACATAATAGAATGACAAAGAAATGCAGTAATTTTCATAGGACATATGGCATTTAAAGCTAATTTAATGAGCACAATCTCACCAATATTATAAATTTGACCATAAACCCAATCTTCTATTATTATAATTTTGCATGGAGTCGAATAAATAGTTAAAGTATTCTGTCGATAACTTATATAGTGCAACTTCCTATGAATTTTTTATTTTATATATTAATAAATGAAAGTATTTCGAAAAAAATTCACCAAATGGCAGCGCGTATAAATGACAACTCGAGCGACAATCATACGCTTTTGTTTAAATTGGATTCGTTTCATTCATGTATAGGCTAGATCGTGCGGATCAGGTAAAGTAATTAAAATGTCATTTTCTTTTCTAAACAAAGAAAAGAAGGGTTCATATTGGGTTGGAATAGTATTGTCTCTATCAAGGCAACCAGGTGAAGGAGCGTGGAGTAATTAACTAACGAGGCTAAGAATAATTAATTGGGTGCTTAGAATAAGAATATCTATGAAAGCAATTTAGATAATAGTTAATTAGACTGCTAAATCAGGGCAGCCATAGATGGTGGTTGGGATCTTTTTTCACCCGACAAAACATGGTGGAGGTCCCTTATCTTCACAAACCAAACACGCCTCTTTTTTCCTTCTTCTTTTGTATGATCCGGTCAATCTCAACTAAACCCATATCTGTTTTCAAATTAACCCTTTGATCATTTCCTCTCTCTGTTCTTCCTCACGTGTAAGCATCACCATGTCATCTTTCAGAAAAGTAGGTCCTTTTTGCATTGGTACGCATGCTCTCTCTTTTCAAACATGGGTGTAATAATTAAGGATGTTAATCACCATTTTGGGAGTTCATATTTCAATCAGTTAATCATCGGATTAAGCATGAGACAGAGAATTAATTGTTCCTACTTAATTCAATGCTTTTAATTAATATTGAGTAATCAATTATCTCCCTACATGATGATATGGTTTGGTGAGCTGGAGCCCTCCAGAATAGACTCTCACTCGCGTCCCACCACTTTGCCTTTGAAAATAGGGGCTGCTATAATATAATCAAGCCATTACGTTCGCGCACACACTCTCTCTCTCTTGCTAGCTAGTCTCTTTATCCATTAATTACCCATTCTCATTTTATGTCGCATAGATTCTGAACTCATCACCAAGCGCTAGTTGTTATGATCTCTAATAATGTTGTCATCTTAATTATGTCTAATAAATGCTTTTCTCTGCACCCAAACTTTTGTTGAGTTTGAATTACCGACTGCGTAGGGACAACAGAAACTAATAAACTTTTCAACATTTATTACACACAATTAAACGCCACGAAATGTGCATATTGGTTTCACATGCATTTGGTGCATGAGCTAGATTAAGATCAGGCTTTGTATAGAAATAAATTAAAACCACAATGCTCTCTCTATGTATAGCAATCTGCAGGTCAAGTCCATAAGAACAAACAAAGTTATATAGATTGTGACAACAAATTAAAGTCCTCCAATGGTGATTACCATTTAGTAATGAAGCGGATAAATTTTCCCCATAGTGAAGAGGTTACAGATAAATACTCTCCAAACACCTACTTCTTCCTGTTCTTGTGAGAAGAAAATTCATCTACTTCATCACTTAAGAGGTAATGGCCATCTTATTATAATCACCACAAAGCAAACCTCTATATATCGATCCTTCTAGCTAGCTAGCTGCTCGTCATCACCCAACAAGTGCTCCCTAGCAAACCGATCCCTATGGTCACGCCTCAGCACTTCCATTCAAGAGAACTTTTTGTTACTGAGCACAAGCTTAAGAACAAGCCTCGTAATAATAATACTAAGGGCAAAGACTCGAAGTAAATTAAGTTCTTTAGGTGTTTGCTGTCAAATTCTGTAATGTAAATTCAACACGTGTAAATTTGACAGCAAACACCTAAACTATGAGTTAGATTATGTGTGAGTAGTAACAACTTCATCTTCTTCCGAGTCCTTCTCAAAACCTTCAAGAGAAGGATGGGGTTTGTGACCCTTTCCGAATGACCTAATATGATCCTTGAGGGATCTCTTGTGCTTGAAATCTGAACCACAAGTGCAATACCACAACTTGCCACAGTTCTTCTCGTGAGTCCTCCAATCTCCTTTGACAGCGAAAGTCTTGGCACACTTTCTGCACATGAAGGGTTTGGAGCCATGCTTTCTCTTGTAGTGGGTCTGCAGGGTTCTGAAGTCCTTGAGTGGCTTAGCTCTCGGATGGTTGATGTTGTTCTTGCAGCCATGAGCACAGCAATAACATGGTAGCCTCAGCATTGCTGCTGGTTGTGTTCCTCTTAGAGAGTCTGGTCCTTTCCTAAATTCGGACCCATGCCCCCACATATGCATCTGAAAAAATGGATCAGGAAAAATTAGTGTTAGGCGATAGGTATAGTAACACGTAAAGCATGGTTACTTCTCTAATCTACTCACTCGTATCCTGCATGTTACTCATTTATCAGTATGAAAGGGTGAACGAATCAAAACAAAAATCAGGCCTGGATTATACAGTTTGATATTTTCCAACTGAATTTGATCGAAATCTTGAAATCAGGGCCTCCAATTTCTTGTACCCTGCTAATGTATGACTGATCAAAAGCAATGTACTGTAACTCACAATCTCTATGTTGCTTTTCAAAATATTTCTAGACTTGTTCAATTTATGAAAGATTTGAGGACCAAATTAATTATGCTAAATAATTGGAGTTTTATTGAAAAATGTTTTGATAATTGTCTTAAATTAAAAGTTTTTTGAATAAATTCTTTTTAGTGACGAGGTTAATTTGTCTAACTAGTCAAACACTAGTCAAAAAGCTTCGGCTATATAGCCCTAGCCCCTAGATAATCATGCTGAATTCTTTGCCACTAGGTATCCCTCTAACTGCAGAAGTTTGAAAAATCTGCAGATGGAGAATGCAAAGGTTTTGAATATTTTTCTAAACTTTTTGTCCATTGCTCCGGAAACTTTGCTATTTGATCTAGCTTGTGATTTTCTTGGGCCATCCATTATTAGCATTCCTGTGCTATTCCTTCTGAGGACTGCTCTGCCCCAAAAGGGCAATCTCGGGAAAGGAACAAACACCAAAACTTGAGTAAATTTTCTTTGACATGTTGCGGAACAAAAGGATCTTTTATATATGCTAAAAGAAACAAAGTAAGAGAGTGGCAGTACGTAGGCCATGATCTCGCTCAAACTTCTGAAAGCGAGAAGCAAAAGGGAGGGTCATCAAGCAGCCTTTATATGCTTCAATATTTTTCTTTGATCATGATGTGCGAGTGCTTGATTATCATATATAATGTAAAACACCAATTTAAAGCACGTGCATACTAATTATACGATATAACATATTATAGATGATTTATGTAGATCAATAGCTACCAAGAACCAATTGTACTCATCATGCATGCATGCATGGGAGATATCCATGTACCTGATGAAGAAAACTAAAATGCTACATTAGGTAGAGAATAATACTCTGAAATATTCAAACTCTATGAAAATTCTTAATTTTTCTGTAAGATCTTACAGTTTGACCCCAAAAGAGGAGGAAGAAGTAAAGAAACCACTCTGACATGCATATTCTTTTTTATATTTTAAGAGAGTTTGAAATCATAAATTCTACCCATACTTTACCCCAATTTTATTCCACAAGACCATTGCTGTCAAATAATCCTGGAATAAATTTGGATCCAAGGTTATAATTAAAGTGTAATTATCTTGATCTCATTGCACGGGTGCGTGATCCAATTTGGAGAAGACAAATTTTTTCATGCCGTATAAAGGGATCCATGCTTTAGGCAACATGAAGCTAGATCACGTGAGTTGAGTAGGGGCTTCAATATAAAAGGAAATAGATACGAACCAGCTTCTCTAAAATGGGAGGGTAAGGACAAGATAAAATACTTTTGTATTCACATGATCTACTGAAGTGCAAACTATTAGATATAGTTTATGAATAAGGAAAGCATGTGGATGGTTTTCGCTTCAAACTAAAATACATAGCTAGATGCTAATAATTAGATGCCTGATTCTGAATTATTCCTATAAGCGACATTCTGTTTTAAGTTCTCACCCAAGAATAATATAATAGCTAAAAAGGCAATAAATTTAAGATGCGAATAGTAGTTGCATTGGACACCTTCATAAATTGAGGATAAAACGCTGAGAAGGACAAGCTTAATTACCTGCATGTTGTTATACCTATTGAAGGTCTTGCTGCATATGGAGCAAGCAAACTGCATCGGCCCAATAAGGATCTGTGCAGGAGTTGGTATCCAGAACCTTCTCTCCTGGTTAAATCCATGGAAGCTTCTCTTCATCATCATCATGCCTTCTTCTTCTTCTTCCTCATCTTCTTCTTTAACATCAATCACCTTCTTCTTCACATCAGCCCCATCACTGTATTCTGTATAATTGGTAGGTAACCCAATGTGCAAAGCCACCCCCACTTGCTCCAGCAGTACCTTCTCTTCTTTCACTGACCCAAACACCTCCTTTTCCCTTCCAACTTCCAAATCTTTCGATGGAGGCAAAAACTGGATAGTCTCCCGAACGACCTCGTTTTGACAAGTCTCATCAGAAGAAGAAGAAGATGATGATGATGGTTTGAGCCATTCTATGAAAGTTGGAGAAGCATGAAAGTAGGGATTAGTCTTATCTTGCACATTGCAGTACTGATCTCTCAGACCCATGTTCTTCACACAGATCAGTTCCCTGATCCTATGGATTGGATTGGTGAAATTCTCTCCTCGCAAAAGAGCCGATATTTAGACTTTATGTGAGAAAGGTAGCTAGCCTGCACTTGCCTCCCAAAAAAAAAGAAAAGAAAAGAAAAAAGCTTTTGATATATAATTATCGACCAAAGCAGTGGCTTTTTAAAAATTAACCATTACTTTCTCCCATTGTTTCTTTTAAGGGAAGAGAAAAGAGAGAGGAGACTAAATGGTAGGGTATAGAAAGTGACATTCAACATTGGACTCGCCCAATTAATAGAAGGGAATCCTAGAATAGTCTGAGGTCATTATACATACAGTCGATCCATAAATCTGTAATGTGAATGAGCTAGGGTACATATGTTGTATGTTGGGTTAATGGTTTGCTTTAATTAATTCCCTTTCTCTTTCAAGAAAATTGTAATGGAATTTGACCCGTATCTGCGCCCATTTTCTCCCACAAGTTTGACGTTATATGCCCATGAACTCAATTAACAAGATGATCAAAGCAAAGACGGCACATTTGGTCAATACCTAAAAGGAGAATTACATTTATAAGACATTTAAATATGTTGAACGCAAGAATTAACAAGGACCCTGGACAGAATGTTGTCTAAAAAGGTTTGCTCCATGTATTTTCGGAACCTCCGAATAATTAATTAGTCAACAATATAATAATTTAAGAAAATAATTAATAATTAAATGAGGCCTAATTTTTGAGGCATGCATGCGTGATATGTTGCTGCAACTTGAGTTTTAATATATATTATTCAAAAAAAAACAAAACAAAAAAAATTCCCTGAAAAAATCAACTTCTTGTTGTTGATCATGTCTTGGACTTATTTTAGGGCAAAAGGGAATTTATATCTGCATCGGCTACTTCTTAAAATCACAAATAATTTGAATAGGATTCAACTTTTTTCAACGAAAATTTCATAAAGTCAATTATATATCAATAATCCTCATCAGGAACTACATATGCGGAAGACTTTGGACACCACAAGAAAGATCAGTGAGTTTAGATGTCGTGTAATAAATTTATGGGAACACACGGGTCATAATTCATCAGGCAGCACACTGAATGCTTTTCATACTTATAAACTTGACCATATAGTGATTTTTCTTTCATATTCTAATACATGAGCATGACACCATCAGATGCGTAAGTAAAACGTCGTTCTCACAAATATATGTGGTGGTTTTTCAAAGAAAATATAGGAATCATCAGATCATCACGCCGATCACCAAAAATTTTCAAAATTTGATTAACACAAATTAATTAATCATATAGAAAAACTTGTGAACATATCGTACGTGTGCGTGTATTTCATGGTGACAAAACTTGCTATTCACTGACAAAATAATTGTGAGAGCCGAGAACTTGGTAGGCGAATTCGCATATCCTTGGCTCCTTTTTCGTCTCTTTTATTAACCTAGTTCACTTGTTTCCGACAGATGTGTGTGTGTGTGTGTACCGTCAATATATGATTCAGTATCACCAGTCCTTTTCCACCGTTTTCAACCTTTTCACACTCTGAGATGTGAAACAATTTCTCTATATAATTGAAGTCCATTTCAAGCTCATATATACATGCCTGGACTGTATTCTGCGGATTAATTTTTTGGTCAAAATTAATTTCACTTCATGTTGATGTGAGTGATCGATGAGTGGTTCAGATTTTGTTCAGAAAAATCTTGAGCTTGAATTTTTTGAAGGAAAAAAAAAACAGGAGTCGGGAGAACTTTACTTTTCTTAATGTGTTCATCTACCTTCGACCCGAAATAATAATCAGTGTCACTTCCAAAGGCGAAGATGCTGAATCAAAAAATAATAATAATAATAATAAATAAAATTAGCTCCCATCAATCAAAATCTCTAACCGGTTTTTGTTATATTATCATGCACGCTCGAATTGAAAGATGGGGATAAAAATCTCTGTTGTTTTCTCACGAGGATAAACATTGCGATGAAGGCTTTTTTATTGACAATCTAACTACTGAATAAAGTGAAAAAATCAAAATGAATCTGTTTGTCTGCTAAAAGAAAATTCCAGTTGTTTTTGACAAGTGAAAAAAGTAAAAGTTAGCTAGGGTTAGCTAAGTAACCACACAGTGGTGGTAGCTAGTAGCTAGAATTATATTAAGAAGTGGTAGGTTTTAAGCAGCTGAGACCTTTATGAAGCTATGTCCCATATAGAAAACTCCCCGTGACAATACCTTTATTAAAATCATTTGTCACCTTTTGGTTTAATTTAGTTTATTTGGAATATAAGAGGTTAGTGGTAGACAAACTTTTGCAGATTATGATAGAACTACATGACGCTTTATTAATTTCATTTCTTTTCTGCTTCCTATCGACCTTGGATATGTACATGTGGAACCATGATTTTATATATTATATCCCCATTTGGATATATATTCATCCACCTTTTAAATTTTCTCTCCACTTTTAATTAAAGACACTTGTTAAAGTAAATAAAATAATTACCACGAGAAGCCGTAATAATATGCCGTAAAAATGGGTGCATTATAGTTTACCATTCATTTTAACTTCACTATTTATTTACCTACTAGCTCATTCACCAAATCCATGATGGGTAATAAAGATATTTTCATGGCTTATCCTCACCTCCGGCCCTTTCTTTTTGCCTTTGCAATGCTTTCAATGGTAATTAAATTATTTTTTTTCTTCCACTTTTCCTACTTCACTATTAAAGTCATATCATGGGTACGTATGTATAAATATTGGTCTTTGTTTGGCCGAAAATATTGAATTCTGAATATTTGTAATGGATACAGACACACACTAAACTTCTAAGGCTTAAAAATTTTATAGAATTCCCAGAATGGAGTTTCTTTCGAATTGAATGTCATTTGACTGACTTAAACTATAGATCTGTTTGATTTTGATACATCAATGTCTAAGAAGATAAATTTTATTTAAAATTAGAAAAAATTAATCTTTTAATTTTTCAACTATGACTCGCTGCGACTCAGTTCCTCATTTATGACTTGTCTATGATTTATTTCCTCAACTTTAAACTCACTTATAATTCAGTATTGCAACTTTTGTTAATTTTTCTTATTTCATATTAGTTTAGATCCTACATCAAAGAGTAAGAGAATGATATTTTAAAGCAATATATGAGTATTTATTTTATTCTTCTTATTTGATAAGTATAATTTAAAAAAATTGAAAAATAAGAATTGAGTCAAAAGTGGAGGGATTGAGTCACAATGAGTTATAGTTGAGGGATTGAGTTACAATTGAATCAAAAGTTAAAGGATTAAAAGGTTATTTTTTTCTTAAAATTATATTAATTTTATTGATATGTCATGGCGTCTGAATAGTTTTCCGCGATAATTTTGTCATATTTACGTGATAATTTCAAAGAATATCAAACCAAACATGGAGACCTTAGTAGTACAGAATGGGGAAACGTAACATGTAAAACACTTCGTGATAATAGCTGAAATTGAAGGAAGCCAGATTTGGGTTTGATCTTCAAAAAAAAAAAAAAAAGGTAGTCCGCAATTGAAGGACCGGGTCGTCTTTGGTGGAGGAAAGAAAAAAGAGAGATTAATAAGTTCGTGTTCTTGCCATTAATGATGAACCTCCTTGTGCTTTCAAACAAGCCATCAAATGCAGAAAGAATTTCATTGCTCTAAACTGTTTCTAATTTAACTTATTATTGGTCTCTGGGATTACCAAAAAACCCACCCAACACGACATTAGAATTATTTACATTGCATCTCCCCCATACGTTTTGGTATTCCATACCGCTCTTGTTCCCAGTCATATACTTTTCTGCTACATTGCAACCCAGTTCCCAGAAGTGTGAATGCATGCATACATACATTCATGTATATAGACACACACATTTACCAACTAGTTTTAAATAGCATTGTATTACATTAAATCAAAGTTCAGGCATCAATGAGTTGTGACAAGGTTAAATTATAAGGGCCAATGAGTCGCATCATTTTATTTAGGGACTGGGTTATAATCGAATTAAAAATATAAGAATTAAATAATTATTTTTTTTTAAATTTAAATGTTTGAGCTGAATACTATTCATTGTATGTGGATGCACTTGAAGGAAAAGAGAAGGTATGGCGGAATTAACGTGACATGATAATCTTACATCATGGTGGTAGGTCAAGGAATTTGATTTTGATTAATGGGTGACATGTATAGTTACTTACAAGACATTCCAAAGTTACAATTAGCGAGGAGGGAATAACGTAATTATGCACTCTTATGACTCTTATCATGATCATCATCATCATCATCATGATGGATTTTCTATATATTTCTGTGTGTTTTGGCGTTTACTTGGTCAAGCAGGCGTAGAAGTTTTTGTATATGAGAATGGGTGCGTAATTGACTTTGACCCTAAATTTTCATTTGTTCTTCTGGCATGGCGGTTTTGAGCCGTTGGGTTATATAGTGAATGTGGGAGAATACCAACCAGGGACTTGATTAACGAATCATTTCATTAATTTCAAATAAGTCGCCCTTTGTACTATTCATTGAATGTATGGTCTAGCGTTGTTGGTGTTTTCCAAGTCTTTCATCATTGATAGCCTGAAATATTTCTTTTTATAACTACCGACTTAGAAAATATAGGTGATTGAGATTCATGAAATGAATGGAATAACTTGTTCCTTGGGTTAATGTGAAGTATCAACTCGCAACTGCGGCTCTTACCCGGTACCTTGTGCTTACGCGTATGTATGTTCTTGATTAAGTCTACACTAATTATCGTCTTCCAGATTCTTAATTTTTATAATTCTCTAATTCCACTTTCATGGTTGGTGGCGTACTGATGTTGAAAGAAATAGTTCCATTAAAGACCAATCCAAGCGTAGAGCAATCATGGAGACAATTTTGGCGGGTACAAACCCTCCCTACATCACATATGCTTTAGACCTTTTTCTATTCATTTTGATGAAAACCTCATTACCACCCATATTTAAAGCGACAAAGATATAAAATATACTTTCTTCGTTAAAAAATATAAAATATTTTTTGAGTAATTGAATGTTCAAAAATATAAAGCATTTTTAATCTTTTGAAGTATAATTATTGCTTTTTTTTTTTCAAAAGTGCCCCTCTTGATAATGAGTTTAAAGTATTTAATAGAGGTAAACATAGAAAGATAAGGTTAATTAAAAAGTAGGTAACTACTTTATTGGAGGATGAGATTCGATTAAAAATACCTTACATTTTTGAACGGAGGGAGTAACAATCTCAATAAAATTATTTTTTGATGCATTTTATTTTCCCCCTAATTTCAGAGTACATTTTCTTTTTGTTTAGATAATCAATTCTAGAGGATCATGAAAAAACCTAAAATAAAGGAAGAATGACAAATAAATTTCTTTGAAATAGAGAAATAATAATTTGATCTCACAAAATGTGATAATATTTCTAAGTCTCAAGGAATTTAATCATCATTAAAGTTTTTATAAAATGATAAAAAAAACTTCTTAATTAAAAAAATTGAAGACAAATCATGAAAGAAAGTTGTGAATGCTTAAACCACTTTAATAATTTATTGAATCAAACTTATGAATTTTAAAACCAAAGTTGTAAACGAAAAAAAAAAATTATTTCAGTTTTTTGATTAAAGAAAAATGGTGAAAAAAGTTATAAATATCTAAATGACTTTAGTTATTTGCTAAATTAGAACTATGAATTTTAAAAAATAAATTAAATTGTGAATGATAAAAACTTTGTCACACTTTTTTAATGAAGGGGTATTTTTGTCACTTCATCAAAAAATTTAATAAAATTATGTCCCTTGAAATTTAGACAGCATTTTCATATTTTACATTACCAAATTGACATTTCTCTATTTTAGAGGGATTTATTTGTCATTCTCCCTTTAGTAAAATATACACTTTGGGTTCTCCCACTGGTCTACAATATTGGGCTTAGGCCCATATACAAGTATTCAAACAGTCACTATGTACTTGGGCCATAAATCGGGCTTAGGCTCCAATATTTTGGATATTTCTTTCTTCCGATTGCTTGAAAATGCAGATCTCCAATATCGTCATCATTTAATTGCCAAGAGAGTTAGTTTTGAAATAATGCAGGATGTAATGTATATGCCATCTGATGGCTGCTTTGGCTGGAATTCTTTTTCAATTCAATCAAGTCACAAAATTAAAGCCATAAGATAAAATCAATCTTAATATATAATGAGTGTGGAAAAAAATTATATTCCACAATTCCATCCAATCTAACGGAGTGTATCCACAATAACTACGCATAAAAGGGGGCCTAAGACTTAAAGAGACCAATCAAAAAGAGGCCCCAGAGAATGCATATCCATACAGGCACGTTTTGTGGTAGTCGTAGGTTCCTAATTCTGTCGTCATCATGTGGGAACATCTTTCTACGTCTTTCTGCTTCATCTTTGTTCATGGAGTTGGATTTACTCTTTGTAGAGGAGAGTAGAGGAGGCCACAAATCTGAACATTTAAATTGAATTTGGCGATTTATATTTGACAATTTCAAAAAATATAGACTTGATTCAAATGGTTTAGATTGCAACGAAGAAGTAGTAAAGGAAAAATATAATGGAGAGAAACCACCTCGTTGATCATAATCACATCCCTCTCTCCCTCTTCCCTGTGTGCCCTGCCATCATTTGTGCTGCTTTGCAATTTGGGACCCCACCTTTTTCTTCTTACTTTTTTCTCACTTATTAGGTTCATCATTAAAAATTTTATATATACTTACCAATCTGTTCCCGTGGAAGGAGTTATGAATATTTGAACATGCATCTCAAGTTAAAACATCCATATAAAAAAGTTTCTTGGTTAGTCCAGCTTCAATTCATCCATCAAGTTTATACATTCCCTTGACCATATTTAATTAAAAAGAAGACCTTCTAAATTCTAAAACTTGACTTCCAACCAACGATAGTGAAATGAAATTAAAATATTAATAAAAATAATCAAATTAACCTTTTCTTAAATTTAAAAGAAAAAACTTCTTTAAATTTCCTTCCTCGCTCAGAACACTTTCCTCGATTTGATTGATATTAAGAAGAAGGAGTTGCAAAGAGATTGATCGTCCTCGGAGGCAAGCTTGGCAAAATAATGGAGGAGGACCGCTTTAATATTGCTTTGAATCTTGTTCTCGAATGTTTAATATTCTTGTTGCGATAAATATTACTAATATATCAAAATCCACCCGTTGGCATTTAATCCTCTTGTCATCACATTACTACGAGAGGAATCAGCAACCATTGAGAGCGCAATCAAAGCGAGAAGTGGTTGTCTCAATTTTGTGCTTGTGTGGAAAATGAGAATTTGGATTTGGAATAAGCTCTCCCCTCTCGACTTATTTCCTTCTTCGCTTTGCGTAGCTCGAGTCTTGGTCAAGTAGACAATGGCCACGTTGGATCATGTTCTGTCTTTATTCATTTATTTTCAAAAAAATACATATAAATCTTCATTTTGTTTTGAATCTGAAGCATGTATAGAATTGGGTTTGCTTAAAGGAAGATTTATACATGCTTCAGATTCAAACCCAATTGATATTCCCTTTGTGCAAAACCCAATTCCATACATGCTTCAGATTGAAAATAAAATGCAGATTTATATGTATTTTTTCAAAAAGAAACGAGATCTCCAATAAGATTTTGAGAATCTAGCCGTGTTTTTACTAATGCAATGGAACCCGTTAAACCCATTGCCGCTCTCTTCTTCCACATTTTCCCTCAATCGACGTCATTGTCTTTATCTCCTCTTGCATAACCTTGCTTCATATTCATCGCTTCTTTTTCACAGGTAATAGTACCCTCTTCCTCCTCCGTTAGTCTTACTAAACTTGCCTCCCTAGCGATTGATCTCTCTCTCTGCAATTTCTCCTTCTAGATATCAGTGTTTTGAGAAAGAGAATCAAGGAAAGGAAAATTTGAAGTAGTTTTTTTAAAAAAAAATAAAAAAAAATTAATTTTATCATTTCTCTCAACATTCTAATTTTACTTCACTATTCTTGGTCTGAAGTGAAATTTTAGAATTTAAAATGCTTTCATTAAGATCCCACACAAGACCGTTTCGCATTGCATGAATGGTCAGTTCCTCTGTAGCGAGCGTACCTCCGCCGTCGACGGAGGAAACTGATGCACTAACAAGAAGCAAGAAAAAGGTTCGCAAGGCAGATGGACTATTCTCAAGAACGGTCACTCGAGTACCTAGAGTGGAGGTGTGGATGGAAGCCTTGGAAAGGATGATCTCGTACAAGAACAAACTCACGGAGGACAACGGCACGGAAGAGGATGACATACATGAAGATACTGAAC
Source organism: Prosopis cineraria (assembly GCF_029017545.1). Classification (NCBI taxonomy): domain Eukaryota; kingdom Viridiplantae; phylum Streptophyta; class Magnoliopsida; order Fabales; family Fabaceae; genus Prosopis; species Prosopis cineraria. The sequence goes on from NW_026555337.1 coordinate 3,940,869, forward strand.
CAGAAGATGAGACCATTGACTGTGGGAGTACTGATATTAGTTTCTCGAATGTACGGGATCCGAATAAGTGGACCTCTCTCCTTTCTGCTTGAACTTCACCTTGGATTAGGAGGAGAAAGAAAGGATATTTAAGCCTTTCAAACTAGCTTTAATCGTGAAACTACTGGGAAAAACGTTGTCCTTGTCCTTCATAAGAAGGTAAGCTCAGTCAGATTTGGGCTACAAAAGGATGGATTAAAACAAGCGACATGCCTAATGACTATTCTTTGGTTCAGTTTAAGGATGCAGATGATTATAGAGAAGTATTAACGGGAGGCGCCTGGGTTCTACTAGATAATTATCTATCGGTCTCAACTTGAGATCTGATTTTGACCCATGCAATGAAAAGCTGAGTCACATAACATTATGGGCACGATTACCTGATCTCTCGAGACCTTATTACGACAAAAATTTGGCACATATTGGGCAACATGATGGGAAAGACGCTAAAAGTAGACCTTTCTACAACTCTGCGGGAAAGAAGGAAGTTTGCTAGAACTTGTGTTGAAGTAGATCTTTCTAAACCTCTTGTTCTTACTTACAGTATTGAATTCATAAAAAAATAAATTGAATATGAAAGTATTCATTATCTTTGCTTTTGTTGTGGCAGGTACGGTTATATCAAGGAAGCCTGCCCCTTCAAAGGGAATCAAACAGGTGCAAGAACTGATAAGCCAGGAGGTGGAGAATGACGACAAGACCCGATAGAGAACGCACCGGAGAGGAACAACCAAACGGAGGAATCATAATGGAAAGTTGTGACCAAAACAAGAAGGCTGAGAAAATCACAAAATGACGTTAGCAATAATCAGCATAAATCTTGCTTTGAGATACTGGGAGATATTCAGAGTGAGAAGAATCCGAGAACAATGCAGATTCGGCAGAATAATTCCAATGGGTATAATTTTAATGAGGATCACGCTAAAAATGGAAGCAGACTCAAAAGGTGGCCCAATATTTTAGCCCCCGTTTGACTTCTAGTTGATAGTATAGCTTGGGCTTCTTAGCCAGTTTCATACCAAAAACAAGACAGAAAAACGAAGGCTTTCATTTTAATTAAGTGTTGTCAAACTGTCTTAAATAATTTTTTTAAAAAAAAAAGCGTTGTAACTCCATGTGCGGGGATCAAAATCTGTGACCTGAAGTACATTTAAAATCTTTCTTCCCTTCAAACGAACAACCAATGGATAATTGACTGTGGCCCATACAAAAGCTAACGACGACTGGAAGCGCGTTGCTTTGCAGGAACTGCTAGTCAATCAACACGATGAATTGCGTATGCTTGCGTGCGAAAAAATTAATCATCTAATCTCTATAATTTTAATTTAATTATAATTTAATTTTTAAATTTTAATCTATTATAATTCAATTCTTAAAATTTTATCTTGGTTGTAAATTAATCCTTAAATTTTACTTTCAATTTAGTTCTTGAAATTTCAACCTCTTAAATATTAATCCTTCTATTTTAAAAAAAATAAAATTTTAAAGATTAAAAATATTTTAAAATTTGTTACTAATATCTTAAATTATTAACCCTTTTAATATTTATAAATATTAAATTTTAAAATATTTTAATCTTTAAAATTTTATTTTTTTAAAATATAAGAATTAATATTTAAGAGGTTGAAACTTTAAGAATTAAATTGTAAGAGGTGAAATTCAAACATTAATTTATAACCAAATTAAAACTTTAAAAAACTGAATTATAATAAATTAAAATTAAAAAATTAAATTATAATTAAATTAAAATTATAAAAACTAGATCATTAATTCTTTCTTTGCATACGCTCCATGACTGCAAATATTGGAGGCAGGACAAAGTATTTGCCTTTAGCTTTCCCTTCACTTACTCTGGAAAAAATGGTTGCGTTTGGAAATGCTGGTGGGTATGACTGATTGACGCCACAAGGAGAATATGTCGCAGTGTTTTATTTGTCACTTTCATCAATCAAATCGATTAATGGTGCTAAGATTCCACTTCGCCGGTCCCAACAGCCGTAGCGTCGGCTTGATTTTCTTGCGTTTCACGTTTAAAAAATAAAACTATACTTTTAAAAAGTTAAACATATTTAAATAAAATATTTAAAAAAATATTTTAAAAATATATTCAAACATTAGTGAAAAATAAATTTTAATAACTATTTAAAATTTTTAAAAAATAAATTTAAAAAATAAAATATTATTTGATCATATTACTCAAAATTTAATTTTTATTTTTATTAAAAAAAATAATTATAAAAAGATAATTATTATTTTAATAATAATAATAATTAAGTATTAAATTTTTAATATTATAAATTAAATAATTAATTATATTAATTTTTAACATTAATATATAATAAAAATATATAAATTTTTATTTTTTAAAATAATTTTAAATTTTAAAAATACAAGTAATTAAATATTAAATTTTTAATATTATAAATTAAAATTTATGTTATTTAAAATCTTTATCACATTTTTAAAATATTTTAAATATATTATATTTATAAATAAAAATTATAAATTATTATAAATTCATATTTTTTTATAATTATATATTAAAAATATATTTATTATTATAAATTAAATAATTTTCAGTGTATTAAATTAATTTTTAAAAAATATTTGAATATAAATTTTATTATAATAATTAATTTTTATATTGAAAGTGAATTTTCATTAAATGTATTTTTAACAACCTGTAATCTAGTAATGTGCTCCGATCAAAACCGTCCGTTTCAGATCCCTTTTCACTACTTCGTTCTGCTTTCACGCTCTCTTGCTGGCTCTGGCTTCAAGATTTACTCCTTTGATTTCACCGTCTCCGAACCGTCTTTGATGATTTACTGCTTCCACGTTTGCTGCCTGCATAGTTTCAGAGCTTTTGCCTGTTTCTCATAATGAACTTTTACTTGTTAAACTCGTGTGTATTTGGGTTCAAATTCATTGTAATCTTTTAGATTCTCAAAGGACATGTGCTGGTCCTCTGATCCCCTGATACATACTCTCGCTGCCCATCTTTATTTGCGAAATTTACTAACCTAGCGTAATTTCCCCTTTATATGCCGTTTTCGTTATAAGGTGCTTCAATTCTGGGCGTCCATAGATACTACTCTGTTATTTTGTCCCTGTTTTGCTTTTCTGGTCCCTAAGCTTTTGTTGAATATCAGATTTCGTATTCTCTGTTATCTCTTCTGCATGCCTGTACAAGTTACTCATCTATTGTTATTTGAATATTAACATAAATAGAAATGACTCGTAAACTTATCACGGAAGGTTTTAATCTGAGAAGTTGCATATTTATATGATACATTTTTCAAATATGAATCTGAATAAATCTTCCTCGACTCCCAACATATTTGAATTGTTTCTTTTACAGCAATGGTGAATCCGGCTGCAGCAGCGGTGGTGCTGGGTCTGCTAGGGTTGACTTACAAGGCCCTAAGGCCTCCTCGTCCTAAATTCTGCGGGTCGCCGGGAGGTCCTCAGATCACGTCGCCGAGGGTGAAACTCAGTGACGGCAGACATTTGGCCTATAGGGAGTTTGGAGTTCCCAAGGAAGAGGCTAGGTACAAGATCATTGCGGTCCACGGATTTGCCTCTTCCAAAGATTTGAACTTGCCTGTGTCCCAAGTATGAACTCTAGTTATCTTGTATCGTCGCTAATTTACATTACATATATTATATAGCATTCTTCAGAATCATTCTCTGAGAAGAAATCTGATAGAGCTTGTTGCTACAGGAACTCATAGATGAACTTGGCATATATTTTCTGTTCTTCGATCGAGCAGGATATGGAGAAAGCGATCCGGACCCATCACGTACAGTGAAGAGTGAAACGTATGATATTCAAGAGCTAGCTGATAAACTGCAACTCGGGGCTAAATTTTATGTCCTGGGCGTCTCAATGGGAAGCTACCCTATTTGGGGTTGCCTCAGATACATTCCTCATAGGCATGATGGCTATTCCAGACTCTTAAACTGACACACTAATTTTCACGGACAAAATCAAAACTAAAGTTTAAGGTTGTCATTTGCCGATTGTCAATGATCTTTAATTTATTTGCTTGGCAGATTGTCAGGAGCATCCCTGGTGGTTCCATTTGTAAGCTACTGGTGGTCTTGTTTTCCTCGGGATTTACTGAGACAAGCCTTCAAGAGGTTACCTCCTAGAGACCGATGGACTTTCAGAGTGGCTCATTACGCCCCTTGGTTGTTATATTGGTGGATGTCCCAAAAATGGTTCCCTTCACTGAGTTTCCTCACAGGGAATATGTCAGTCTTCAGTCCTGACGATCTGGACTGCTTGAACAGCTTGTCACAGCAGCCTGGTGTTGGTGAGGTGGGTCCCGTGTGTGTGTGTGTGTGTGTGAGTGTCATTACAGGTGATTCTCATAAGTTTATGTAGGCATTTAACTCTGAGATGTGAATAGCATATATGGTTATGTTCAGGAGAAGATAACACAACAGGGAGAGTATGAATCTTTGCACAGAGACTTGATTGCTGGACTGGGGAGGTGGGAATTCAGTCCCATAGAAATCAGGAATCCATTCCCAGAAAAAGAAGGTACAGTGCACATATGGCAAGGGTATGAAGATAGGGTCATTCCCTACACAGTGAACCGATACATATCGCAGAAACTTCCATGGATTCATTATCACGAGATTCCCGCAGCAGGCCATTTTCTAATCTTTAGGAACATTCATTGCGATGCTGTGGTAAGAGATCTTTTGCTATCCTGACTTCCTCCTCCTAAATATATGCACGCAAGCAGATGCATTAAACAGAGCTCAGGAGAAAAGTTATCAGATATGTAATTCAATAACATGCTGTAGTGATCAGACATTTATGAGATTGATGCTCTAATCATCGCTGGCCTTTGAGATTTGGGATACTAGGAGGATGTTGAACACGTGGTTCTTCTGTCATTCTTCAGTAACAGTTGAATAATGCTTTGCATGTGAGTTGCAGATATTTTGAGGAAGATGAGTACACAACTTTTTCTGTTCCATTCAGATTTTGTGCATGTGATCGTTTTTTTCCCCCAAGAGATTCTGCGGATAAGGGTAAAAGTACACAATAAAATAAAATCAATTCTGATATATGATGTAAATTATGAGGAGAGGACTGTCTTAAATCATACATATGTATTCAAAGTATCAAGATAGCAGATGATTAACTATGTCTGTCTGTAAAATTTAATCCGGTAATCATCATAAAAATATGATACGAACTAGTCACTAAGTTTTTTTTTTTTTTTAACAAGTAGTATCAATCAAATTATCAATTTTTAAATTACAGCAATGGTCCCGATAATATAGAAAAAGAAAAAGGGAGGGGAGGAGGAAGTAAAAGACAGAAGTTTTAAATAATGTTGAGTGAATAAAGTAATGTGATTTTGACATCTTACCAAAAATCATAATTCATTTTATTTTTATTTATGAGTTACCTTCAAGATGTTAACTGAAATTAAAGAAAAATTTAAAATTTATTGTCTCTATGTAAAAAGTTAACAAGTTTTTAGCTTTATTTTTATTAAATGTATATAATTTATAACATATTTTTTCTCTCTAATATTAAATAAAAGATATAGGTGAAAATTTGCGATAAAAAATTAATGATATAATTTATAAATGGTACCCAAAAAAAAATCTTTTTCCTTTGTCCTATAAATAAGATTGGAGGGAGTGTGTATTGTGTGTGAAATTAATTGATCGATTCATTTCTAAACAGCAATGGTGGATTAAAAGGAGTTAATTATTGTCCTAATTAAGATAAGCTTGCAATTAATCAATTTTTTGTGGTGCTGGTTAAACATGTCTCGTGAGAAGCTAAAAATATCAGAGCCAGCAGGTAAAAAGTTGTTGCAGTTATCAACTGCAAGGCAGTTGAAAATGTGTTCGATGACTAGTCAACACCTAAAGATCAAACCTACGAAGGCGATATAACTGAAACCTTGTGTCTCGCTCTCACAAGACTTGTATTGATACTGATTTTACGAAAGGTTCAGAATGCTTATGCTGGCAGCATCTGCGTTGTTAGTGACAATTCTGACATATGCATACTATGAAAGGTCGATGAGGCCACCAGAACCAAGAATCTGCGGGACGCCACACGGCCCTCCTGTGACCTCACCAAGAATCAAGCTCAGTGATGGCAGGAATTTGGCTTACAGAGAAAGAGGAGTTCCTAAGAAGCTAGCCAAACACAAAGCCATACTTGTGCATGGCTTTAACAGCTCCAAGGACCTCTATTTGCCACTTTCTCAAGCAAGACACTTACCCTCCTTGTCTGTATTTTCTTGCTTTAATCACCAGCTTGATCAAATATAGCCTCACCATTTTCTTGCAGGAAGTATTGGATGAGTTGGGGTTGTACTTAGTGACCTATGACAGAGCAGGGTATGGAGAAAGCGATCCCAACCCAAAACGCACCGTCAAGACCGAAGCTTTTGATATCCAAGAATTGGCTGATAAGCTAGAACTGGGTCAAAAGTTCTGTCTCATTGGTCTCTCCATTGGAACACACGCTGTCTGGGCTTGCCTCAAATACATACCACACAGGCCTGCTTGCTTTCTCTCTTATCATGTTATGACTCCTTTATTTTCATTAAATAACATGTACGTCAATATCATCAAAGGATAATTTGGTCGGTACGTACAGGCTAGCCGGCGTGACACTGGTGGTTCCTGTGATAAATTTCTGGTGGCCATCTTTTAATCCAGAATTGGTGAAGAGGGTATTCCAGAAGCAGCTGAAAAGGGATCAGGGAAACTCAGAATTTCACACTATGCTCCTGGCCTAGTCTACTGGTGGATGACCCAAAAGATTTTCCCTTATTGTTCCATAATGCAGGGACACCCAATCCTAGGTAACAGACGAGACGTCCAAACTATAAAGCAAATGTCTCACGTACCTATGCCTCACGAGGTTCATTTCTCATCACTTCGTGCATATGCTCTTTTCATCTCCCAGTGTTGTGAGAAACATAATAAAGGTTGGTTTTCTTTCTTTCTTTCTTTCTTTTTGGTGGGAGGTGTTGCAGCATAAGATTAGGCAGCAAGGTGATTTCGAATCGCTACATAGGGACCTGAGGGTGCATTTTGGGAGGTGGGAGTTCGATCCTATGGAGATGAAGAATCCATTCCCAGAAAAAGAAGGTTGTCGTGTGTATCTATGGCAGGGCCGTGAAGATAAGTTGGTCCCCTATGAGCTGCAACGATATCTGGCGAACAAGCTTCCATGGATAAACTACTTTGAGGTAGCTGATGGTGGGCATCTCATGATTCACGAACCAGGTTTATGTGAAGCTATTTTCAGACAGCTCTTGCTTGGACAACCACCCTCTCTCCAGCTGCTTTCAACTTAATTGCTTGTTGTACCACAATCTTGTGTTCCGGTGAACTGATGATCTGATGCATCGTTTTCTGAGTTTCACTCATTATGGTTATTATACTATGTTAAGTTTTGATAAATTTTGATTTTCAGAACTAACTTTAATAAAGATCGGTCAAAAACTGAAAAGGTAAAGACACATATTGCATCCGTTCACATTCGTTATCTCCGGTCCAAAAAAAGAAAATTGTCCTTCTTATAAGTCATGATATCGGATATAATATATTACATCTTGTTCATATTACATTTACTAATGTTAGTTCCGCTTTCTTAAAAAAAAAAAATTACACCGTATGGGTCTAAATAAGGGTAAAATTAAAAATTTGTTTAATTTTTAGATGGAATATGAAATAAATTATCAATGTCAAAAAAAAAAATTCAAATATGACTGGTCGATTAATTTTATTGGATCGACAACTGACCTCCTATATTGAGAGTAAAATTGGGAATCAGTTCGAACTTTGCACTGGTCAAAATTTTTTCTATTTTTTAAGTATTGAAAAATTGAAATCATGTTTTTAAGATGTACTTTATACATCTATACACAGACACACATTATAAGCATTGAAAAAAAAAAAGGCTAGGGAGGAAATGTGTTAGAAATTGGTTTGTGTATCCATGCGTGTGTAGATGTGAGGGAGAGCAGGAGAGATAAAATTAGAATTAGTTTTTTTTCTTAGGAATATGTATGTGGCAGAGGAGAATTGAAAAGCAGAAGAGGGATGGGTTTAAAACATACAAACAGCAAAAACCAAAAAGTGAGGAGGTGAAGGCAGTACGGACGTGGCAGCTGGGTTTCTGCAATGATTTCGAATGGTCCATGGAATGTAAGTGGAATGGAATTTCTATTTAGGAATATGTTTGAGTTTGTCGGAGGCAGAATGTGTAGCCGCTCGCTCTGGCTTTTGAGTAGAGCTGAAAAACTGGCAACTCAATCCTTGTGGGTCGGGCTCAAGACATAATTTTTTAAACTTAAATTTTTTATTTTTCATTCATTTTTTAAAACCCAATTCTCATTTAAAAAATTTAAAGTTGAGCCCATAAATTTTATTTTAAAAAATTAAAATAAAATTAAGTACTGTAAATTATTTAAGATATTTTAGAATTAAAAAAATTAAAATTTTCATAATCTTTTAAAAATTAAATAACACACATTTAAAAGTTTAGTAGTAAAATTCAAATATTAATAAAAAATAGTTTTATTTTTTTTACAAATACACGAGTATAATAATTATAAAAAATAAAAAATATTAAAAAATTTATACTGTACACTAATATTTATTAAATTATATTAAATTAATTTTAAAATAAATTAAAATGAATAATTATATAATGCGTGTAAAATTAAAAATTTAGGTGAACAGGTCCCTTTTTACTTCAAATGCATGTTTTATTAAAAAAAATAATATAATTAAATTTAAATCACCACTTAAGTTAAAAAAATTTTTTACAGGCCTTATTAAGACTTAACTGTTAAATCCTGTTATTTAAAAAAATAGTTTTTAAAATTTAAACACTTATTCAAACAAAACTTTTAAGCCTGTTTTTTTTTCTCTACTTCTGAGCATCAGATTAGGTGAGGCGTTATCAGTTGTCATTTCCTGTGTCTAAAATTTTAGCCCTTCAGTTAGCGGACATGGAAATTTCATCCAATTCTCTCAATTTAAACTATTAAAGGCTGACATTTATTTGAGAATTTGAAGGACGAGGACATGTTTAGGCCAGCATGTACCGGCCACACGTGGCATTTATCTGGATAATTGATTGGTCTGCCAGTTGTGCTTCCATCTATTCACTTTAATAATAAGTGACATAAAATTACAGGCTCAGGTGTTCATCTAAATTTATAAAACTGAGAAAGAAAGATTTTTTAATTTTATTTATAAGATATGTGATTGATTTTTTATCATAATTTCTTACCTTCTATTAAATGTTAGTGAGAGAAAGTACATTATTAAAATATATAAATAATATAAAAAAATTCAAAACTTTCTAAATTTTTAAAGAGAGTTTATATATAGATTTAAAGTTTCCTTTATTTTTGGTTAAACGTGTTAAAAAGATGTTAACAAAATTTATAAAAAATGAGAACAGTAATAATCTCAGTTGCTTAAAATTGGTAAGTTTCGCTTGGTATAGATATAAATATAGGCGGGGCGGGCAGGTGGTTATATGAATTAAATGCGAAATAATAATAAGTACGCACCAGTTATCAATGCGAGCACATGGAGCTTGCTGAGCAAAGTAAATGTAGACGGAACGGCCAAGTGTTGAACGGCTATGTGTTTAAACTTTCACTCACGGGAGAACCACATTTAACAGCTTCTCAAAAAAATTATTTATAAATAAAAATTAATAACAAATTTTATTTAAAAAATAAAAATAAATTGTGTTTTGATTGTTATCTGTAAATAATTTTTTTGATGAATCCTTGGATGTGATTCTCCATTTACTTTTAACTCCTCATGTTTGTTTATTGAAAAAATCACCATCAAAGACTCCTAAAAACAATTAATTATGATGTAAGACCAAATGATTGTAATATCATTCTGCAAAACCAAAGAATTTAAACGTAATTAAAATTTGTTGTGAAAAGATAAAACTACTTCTAATGTATTTTTGTTATGGTGGAGGAATTAATTGTTATTAAAATGAGAATGAGACTTATTTTTTCTTAAATGAAGACTTGTTCACTAGATTATAACAATTTCTCTACCAAATTAATATCTTATAATTGTTAATGAAGGAATTAATTGTTGTTATAATGAAAATATGACTAGTTTTTTTTTAATGAGAACTTATTCACCAAATCACAACACTCGTTTTTCCCACCTCCAAGTTAATTTTTTAGAGTTATTAATAATAAAATTTGTTGCTATTAGAATGAAAATAGAACTTATTTTTTCTCAAATGAGAACTTATTCACTAAATTATAGCACTTACTCCTCTCCATTACTAAGTTAATTTTTTAAAGTTGTTAATAAAAAAATTTATTGTTGTTAAAATGTGAATGAAAATTTTTTTCCCTGAATGGTTAGATGTTGTTAAAAGAGTATAATGATATATACATGAATGATATTTTTGTCTTTTCACTACAAAGATAGGTACTTTAATTTGATCGAGTAATATCAGAACCATTTAATTTTATAGCATAATTAATTGTCTCCAAGGGTCGTTAATTATCATTTCCCCTCACTTATTTTTTATTTTTTATTTTTGGCCTTTTCCTACTTTTTTTTTTTATGTTTGTTACCACCTGCCTTTAAATTTTAAAAAAATGGCCATGCATTCCAATTTCCAAGTCCAGCACCTCCCGGGAAAGAAAAACTCCAGAGAATTACAAACTTTGTATATAGTCCATCCTTTTGGTAATACAAAGCATTGCTAACTAATTGATATTTCTTAAAAAGAATTGGTTAAAATATTAACTTTTTAAATCTTTTTACATAATTTTAACCATACCTTTAAGCAGAATAAATATAATATTTAACTTCTTCAAAATATCTTCCATAATTATTTAATAAAATATAATAAAGTAAATATATAATTGAAATATTTATATGTAACCTATCCATTGTATTATATTTTAAATTAAGTAAAGTTTTTAAAAAATAGTTTACATTATGATTCGGATAAATATGTTACATACACACACAAATGTCTAATAAATTGATTGATTGAGAGGGGAACGTTCGAACCTAAACGTGGAGTGGATCGCGTTAATTGAATTCTTGTTTGTCCATTACAGTGATTGGATTGGAAGTGGAATTTCAAAAGGTCCCTGGCTTTGCAGGCCCGAAGTGAAGTCCAGCTCAATTTGACGAGAAAAATTATTTCCCCGAGTCTGACTTCGGCTTTCTGTATGACCAATTTACACTGTCGTTATAGCTCGGCTTGATTTACAAGAAAATAAGAAATTTGATATCAAAATGAAGTTCACGCCACTTGACGTGGAATTAGTTTTAATGCTCATTGCATAGATGATCGTTGAGAGCCCATCACTTTTGGATTGTTTAGATTTAAATTTCACGGTCCAAGATCGCAGGTTTTTAACAGGTGTTTTTTAAATAGTTTTTTTAAAAAAAAAACTGCCGGTTAATATATTGTGTTTACTTTATATTTTGTATCAATTAAAATAATTTTTTTAAAAAAATAAAGTAAAAAACTTTAAATCTAAACTGTCCATATTAAATCAATTCATGAATGATGAGCTGTCGGTGTTTATCTGTATAGTAAGCATTGAAATTGGTTCCACTTTATGATTATTCTGCCATAATTGAGATAAAGAATGCAAGCATATGTGATTAATTGATAAGATTTTGAAACAATTGAGACTCTTCTAACTCTAACAAAGCATGACATGGTTAAGTTTGAGCATTATGTAATAAAAGAGAAGTTCATGTTGGTCATCCCATCTTGGTCAACCCAACTTTGTCCCCATCATATCAAAACAAATCTATCCTGGCTAGGGAAAAAAGAGACGGGATAAAAAATTGGTTTGGGATGGAACATGAAATTACTTTCGAAATACCCCTTTCCATCCTAAGTATAATATATGTATTATAATCGTTTCTTTTATTAACATGAAATAGTTTATTTATCTAGTGTATATATTTTTTTGTCAACATATATATATATATATATATATTTATATATATACAAATATTAATATGTAACAGTGTCAAATATTTCAACTTAAGAGAAAGAGCTAATGATTTAATGTTGTGTTTGATATTTGGGAGATCCCAATAAACAAAGAAGGTGATAAGAAAATATTCAAACCTAAAATCTAAAACCCAAAGTGTACAAGGACGATAAGTAAATAGGTGAAGATACACAGGCGAGAAGATGAAGAGAAAACAAACCTTCAAACAATACTTTCGATGCTTCTTTGTGTAGTTCCCACATCGTTGCTTGAAAAGAAGCTGAGGGACTATAGATTCTTAACTATTGTTGAGAAGATGTAAGAAAAATGAATTGAGAGAGAGCAGGAGAAGACGATGGAGTGTAGATGGAAGATGTTTCAATTGCTAAAGACTCAAATCATGATTTTATTTTTTTTCAAAGCAAAAGCACCTCTTGATGGCTTACATTAAATGTGTGGTAAAGAATCTAAATCACAATTGATCGGGAATTTTTTCAAAAAATTACCTGAACTATACAAATGGGCTTCATAGTGACGTACATGGACTTAAATAGGATTGTATGGACTTTCACTGCTTAACCAAACAGGCAATAAATTTTGTAACTCAATTATTCTATTATTACTACACTAGTAATTTAGAAATTATTTATAATTATTGTGCACCTGATTTGAAGTTGTGGTTGTATTTTTTTACTTTAAATTGTAACTCAATGATTGAATTTATATATTCATGTTTTGATTTTGAACTTGGAAGTACAACTTTTATTTTTAACATTTTAAACATATTAAATTATTAAAACGTCTGAATCTTATTATTTTTCAATTAAAATTTAAAAATTCTAATAATAAGAATGCAAAAGAAAGAAAAGAAAAATACCAATTTGGCCTTTAACTCATAAGTCATTATAGGATGTGTTTTGCTCAATATTAAAAGTCTGTTTGGTTCAATCCCATTATCACCCTACAACGATAATTGACGATAATTCAAACCCCATTTCCATATAAATGCGTGTTTAGTTGGCATTTAGCATTGAAAATGGCAACCTCGATTACCAAATAAATGTAATAAGGATTCACAGGGTGCCCCCTGCGAATACTCATTACCGTTATTATTGCCTTGTTCCAAAAATACCCTCTATTTTTGAACATGCTTTTCAGACGTCTCCTTCCTTCCTCACCTTTCCCCATCATCGATGACTCTTCACCACCACCAATGGCAATACCTAATTCCTCTCCTTCTCCCTTCTTCCTTCCCCATTTAAGCCTCTTGCCATCAACACGTGAGATAGCGAATCTGCTGCAAGACTATCGAGACCTTTGCGGTGGCAATGCTAGTGACACCAACCATCCTTCTCTGCTACCTTCCACTATCGTTAGCACTGTCTTTCTTCATTCCCTCCTTACATTTATGACTACTCGTCACAATCGAATTCTCTGAAAGTGGTGTCCAGAGCTTGGAGTCGATGATTGTGATTTTAGTAGACAAAGCCGTAGGTATAAACTGGAAGATAGAGAATGTGATTGCACGTAAAAGGGTACAGAGAATGGAGCCATGAAGTACGAGGGAGTGATAATTGAGGAATCAAGGGGTTCGGTTGAGCGAGAGTGAGGATGGGGTTTCAACTTTCAAAGGTGATGGAGTTGCTTGATGAGCATGCTGGCTGGGGATTGAAGGAGGATGAAATGTCAAAATGTTATTTCTGACTAGATTTGCTTTGATCTCCTGATTTCTTTTAGTAAACTTGTGTTAATTGTTGTTTTCTGACCATTTTTTGATGGTGGAACAGGAGAAGACCACAAGAGAGGGGTTAGAATTTTTATCCCTTCGAGGAATATTTTAGACATTTTATTACTTTTAATTTAATTAATTTTTTTTGAAAAATATATTTTTTCAATCACCATGGTGACAACCCAAACAGGCTTACAGCAATCAATATTACATTGTATTACAAAGAGGGTGTGCAGTTGAACTAAGCGGGTTGTTAAGTGCATGATTAGTTTCTAAAAGGGCTCTTGATTTCAAAAGTTAATTAGCTAAAAGCAAAAGTTAGCTTATAAAAGGAAAAAACATTAGTCTATTGCAAAAATACTTTGAAAATCTGCAAATCTTTCTTACTTCAGAATGTTCATCGAAGAAATAACATGGAACTTTAATTAGGATGAGAAGAGATTAGAAGAAGAAAAATATTAGAAAGAAAATTAGTAAAGAATGGTAATAAAAAATGCAGTGTTGTTTTTTTTTTTTTTTGCAGTCTTAACTTCTATTGTTCCATGTCGCCCATTCTCTTCCTACTTTTCAGGAGAATAATAATTATGTTCCAAAATACTAAATTAATACTAATTAAGTTTTCTATAATTTTTTTTAAAAATAAGTTAAAAATATTGATTTAAATTATTATCAATCTAGAAGTTTCAATTATAATCAAATATTTAAATATCAAATGTAACTTTTAGATTGTAATTGAAATTTTTATTTATAACTATTTAAATTACTTCCTCCATCTCAAATTATAAAAAACTTTTAGACAAAATTTCATATATTAATAACACTCATTAAATATATTTTACAACCTTACTTTTTCAAAATAAAAATATAAACTTTTAAAAATACTAGTAATTTAATACTCTATTGAAGAAATGATACTGAATAATGAATAGAGAGAATATATGAGAGTGGTAATATTAAAAAAAATATCATTAATAAAATTTTATTTTTATCAAAGTGTCTTATATTTTAGGACGTTAAATTTTATCTAAAAGTGTCTTATAATTTAAAATGGAAGGAATAATATTTATAATCCATTGTTAGAAACTTAACTAATATTAATTTAATATTTTAAAACATACTTATTATTTTTCCTTACTTTTCCCTTTTTCTCTCCATTCAAAATCAAGCAAGGTCTAAAAAATTATTATGATCAAACAAGCCCAGTCCCTTCTCTTGAGGGCAGTGCCGTCTAATTTGACAGCCTGAATTTACTAGAATTGAAGAATCCAACATATCATAAAATGTCATTCTTGATTTATGTGTGTCAATTTTGTGCAGAAATTATGCTAATTTTTCCTGTATCGTTCCAATTTTATAAAATGTCTCCAAAGGAACTCGAGTATGCGGTATATACACGCCACACGATAGCCCAATAACATTTTTAAACTCACTTTGACCATCGTGCACCTCTTATTTATTTTCCTATTCAACTCGTTACACTTGGAGAGAAGAATGTTATTAATTAGTTACATACATTTAATATTTAATAATGTTTTAAATATGATTGCTTTCATACAAGAATACTTATGAGAGTAACCAAGAAAAAAAAAACTATCAAGTTTTAAATAGAAGCTTAAATAAATACTTTCTCCGAACTTCTTAATAAAAAACTTGTGCTGTATTAGTTGGCACGATAACAGTGTATTTAACAATATTAACTTAATTATACTTTTTAATAAAGGTAAATTTTTTCAATAATGCATATGCCCATCCCAATTTATAAGATAATTTGGACAAAATCATGTAACTAATAAAATTTATTAAATATACTTTATAATCTTATTTTTAAAATAAAGTAAAAATTTTAAAAATATATTCCATTTAATTTTATAAGGAGGCGATGGTGATAATTTATCACATCCATCTCACTCTATTAATTAAATTTTAAAAAATATAATTTTAAATTTATGTGCTTTGCTTGCATTTTGTCATTAATCCTTGTATTTTTATTTAATATTTTTGGTCCCTATACTTTTATTTTTTTATTATTTTAGATTCTTCTAAGGTCCTTATATTTTTTTCATGGAGAGACCCAAAATAATAAAAAAATAAAAATATATGAACCAAAAATATTTAAAAAATATAAAAATTAATAATAAAATGTTAATAAAGTACAGAAATTTAGTTGTATTTTTCCTCGACTTTTATATGGTTTTGACTTTCTCACATGACATCTCTTGTTAAAAAGTTATTGATATATATACTCTCCTTCTTATTTAATTTATCATCGATGGTTGAGATTAGGGGTAAACAAGTAAAAAAATACACACATACAACTAAATTTTATTGATATGTGAAATTTATTAATTTAAGCTATATGTTACATCTAAACTTAAAACTTTAATGTTTAAATTTATGGATCATTTATCTTGACTTTACATTAGTTATTAAATTTAACTATATCTAATGCATGGCTTCCCACATCATCTTAAGTTTTCACACTTAAATAATCTAATAGGACACATTACCTACATCTTAATTTATAAGATACTTTTAAATAAAATCATGTATATCAATAAAACTCATTAAATATACTTTAGGCTAAAGTATACTTTTATCCTCTAATTTTATAAAATATTTTAATTTGATCATTTAATTTTATAAAGTATCTTTTTAGTCCTGTAACTTTAACATCGTTAGCCTTAAATGATTTTTTTGTGTGTCAATCGGTATTATTTTGCAAAGAACTAAATCTAATATGTCAATTTTTGAGAATATTTTATCAATATTTTAAAATTTAATGCAAAAATTTATTTGAATAAAACTAATGGTGTTAGAGTTAAAAGACTAAAAAAACTAAAATAAAATGTTGTATAGCCTACACTTTATAACCTTATTTTTTAAAAAAATAAAATATAAATTTTTAAAAATATTATTTAAAACTACATTTATCAAAGAATTAAATAGAGAGAGAATATATTGAAAATAGTAATTTAAAAAACATTATTAATAAATGACAAGATTTATATATCTATTTTTATATATTTAATATACTTTTATCTAATTAAATTAAGATATATATATTTAATGTATTAATAATATTTATAATAAAAATTTGTTATAGAATAAATAATATATAAAGAATATATATGTTGTGATTAAATTAAAAACAAAAATTTTAAATATATAAGTTTTTTCATTAATAAAATGTTATCACAAAAATGTTCTGTAAATTGGGAACGAGGGGGCAGGAAAATGCCAAGATTTTGGGTGCGCCCCATGTGTGTGTCAGATTTTTGGCTTCTGGCGAACGAGCGAGAGAATTGTTGGGAGCAGAAAACAATAAAACTAGGCTGACCACTCTTTTCCCCCTGACCTTTTCCTGCCTACTTTTAGCCAATCAAATAAATCAACAACACTTCTCCCTTGATTGTTTGATAAAATTTTGCCTCGACACTTGTTCGCATCTCTTTTCAAGGGTTTAATGTAATAATAATAATAATAATTAACCTCCAATCTAGCCAGTGGCGCCACCTGCATGTGGCTTGTATTTTCCTTTCCCCCAAAAACAATCAATTCTTTGAACACAGATATTCTCTCACTCCTGGTTGATGATTCTCTTTGATTCATGACCCCAGGTTTGCTTGATACAGTAGGACACAAATTTGCAAATAAATGCGTTGCCATCGAATTGCCAGAACAATCCAGCAAGAAACTCCAAGGAATATTCTAATTTCTGGGTTCATTCCCATAGGCATGCTACTGTTGTGGGAACCAGCCGGGGCCACCACTGCTCTCTTGATGCTTTAGATTCGTCCCCACTGTGACCCAATAATCAGTAATCATCCCAATAAAAAAAAACATTTAAAGGTCCATACTAAAATAAAATTGTTCAACTTTATAGTTATTGAACAAAATTAAAGTCCATTGTTGCACACGTCATGGTTAAATTTCAGATCATGAGTTACATTGTTAAGTTTTTGTGAATACCACAGCTTGTTGTGTAAATTTTTATGAGGCAAAAGGATAAAAATATTCATAAAGTAGTTAGTCAGGAATACTCAATATTATAAAGTGAGAAAAATGACAAAAATAGCCATAACGTTACATGGGATGGGTGCAAAAGTGATCAAACTATTAATTTTTGCCTTTTTCCTACTTTATGATACTGGGTACTCATGGCTAACTACTTTGTGAGTATTTCTGACCACTTACCCAGTTTTACATGTCATGCTGATATTGACTATATCTAAAAAAATTATATATAACACAAAAATAGGAGATATATATATATATATATATTATCTCTAGGCATTTTTCTATTAGAGATAATTCTATTTAAGACATAGTTAGACACTAAACATGAGCACCTTTCCCAACTCGAATTCAAACATTGTTTCATTACATTTTTAGAAACTAATATATTCTACTAGACCTTACTAAAGTTGGTAATTTAGATGAGCTGGCCCAAACAATCTTAAGCTTCGGCTTATTTAAACTATCCCAAATACTTGAATTATTTATTTTTTTTCCCTTTTTTGTTTTAAAAATTCAAATTTTAATTTAAAGATAATTATTTTTATTATTAATAAAAATATAAAATATACTTTTTAGAATACTTTTTGTAGAAGACTCAATTTTGTGTAAAAAATCACGAGTCTTGAAGTTTAAAAATCAAGATTAAATACATTTTAAATAATACTTTGTAGATTAAAAATAATAAAAAATATAAAAATATTAATATTTTAAATTTTCTAAAGAAAATGCATAAGATAATGTGCTCAAATATATAATTCTTTAAGAATAAAATGAATCAAAAATTAAAAGACTAATTAATATTTAATATATTTATATATATTTTTTATAAAAAGTTAAAGAGAGAATGATAGCAAAATGTTAAATAAATTTAGGAGTTTTAATTGAAAAAATATATTTAAGTATTTAATATAATTTTTATATTGTAATAAGAATTTCTATTCGTAACTACGTGAATTGATATTTATAACTTATTTTTTTAAAACATGTTATCAAATATCTAACTGTCCTTAATTTAAACTTCTGAAACTCTAACTATCATTATTTTAAAGTTAAAGTATTATTAGGGTTTTTTAGCATATTTGAACTAGCCTAAATATTAAAAATGTGTTATTTTATTAAATTCAATTCTAAATTTTTGTGAACTCATTTAAGATTGTTGTCAAGCTTGACTGGAATTACCCATTCTAAACCT
This sequence comes from Prosopis cineraria, assembly GCF_029017545.1. Lineage (NCBI taxonomy): Eukaryota > Viridiplantae > Streptophyta > Magnoliopsida > Fabales > Fabaceae > Prosopis > Prosopis cineraria. The sequence continues at coordinate 3,959,869 of NW_026555337.1, forward strand.
CACCCATTTGTTTATGAGAGAACATATTCTTCAAGGGATTCATGGTCAACGGGCGTAACTCTTTGTTTGAACTCTCAATTCTCAAAAGGTTCCGGTTAGTGCTATGTTATCTATGCAAGGGAGAGAAAAGGAGCATTCGAATCATTTTTGTTATGTAAACAGGCATCCAAATAAATGAAAATATTGAATATTTTATTTTAACGAGACAGCTTGCTCCACAAATTGCGTTCTTCCAAGATCAAGATAAAATATTTTGGGACTTCAGATGTTTTCTACAACTCTCAATGCCTCTTTTCTGTATGATCTCGCAAGTCACATTAGAGTCCGAATCTGCGAGCCTCTGCCTTTCTTTAATATTTTTATTTTTTAAATCATTATAAAGTGTTGCTTATGAGAAAAATGTGGAAAGAATACTTTAATATAAAATAAAAGGTTAATAAATGAATAGGACCCTCGAAAATTACTTTGAATCCTGAATTCTTAAAATATGTAAAATAAATTTTAAATTTTTAAATTTATAACAAAATAAACCTTGATCATTAACTTTTTAATATTGTTACTGTCCATGCAGGTACTATTCAAAGCTTATTTCTCTACGAATTTAACAATGACTGTTACAGTATTTATGTGGACAGTAACTGTATTAAAAAGGTTAATAGTTAGGGTTTATTTTATTATAAATTTAAAAATTTAGAATTATTTTATATATTTAAAGAGTTCAGGATTTAGGGTAATTTTCAAGTAAGAATTGAAGGTCTTATTCACCCATTAGTCCTAAAATAAAATTAACAAACAATGAACAATTAAAAAATGTCAATTATGATATTGAAATTGTGAAAAAATTTAACTTTTCAATTTTATCCTTTTTTTATAAGTGATGACCGTAAGAACTAATTGCCTTGGAATTTAAAAGACAAACAATAAATAAAGGATAAAATTTAAAAAATATCATTTACTTTAATTTCGTCTTAAATTAAGGACAGGAAGAATTACACTAAAAATTGCAAGGTTCATTTTAAAGCCGTGATACATAATTATTTAGGCTAGACTGTAAAATTTGAGCTCAAAGAATGAATTTAATTCATACTCAACTTTTTTAAAAGTATAGTCAATTTGTTTTGATTCAACAGGATTTGAATTCTAAATCTTCTAACCGCGTCATGACAAACATGAGATTGAGGTTTTTTTTTTTTTCCCTTCCAACAAATTTGGATATGTCACGCTCTTTTGTAAAAATAAAAATAATGATTACATGATCGAAAATTTTGTTGAGTGTTTTTATTTTTTAAGAATACCGATTTGACTTTCCGTAGAAATCAATCAATCTACTCATATTGAAAGCTGTAATGATATATTATTGTAAGACAACAGCCTTTTAAACAGTGTTTAATTAATTTAATAGTTTATAGACTAAGACAGTGGGGTTTATTACAGTAAATCATAGTCTACTTCGTAATCCTGCTACATTAGGCTTCTCTTTATGGACATTTTTGTTTTATGAACTCAATTAAAATAAATTTCAATTTCATCTCCTTTATTTTTCACTGCATTTATTCTTTCTCCCACCAGCGCATCTTCTTTTTTGCAAAGTTGATTCTGCTTCTCCATGCCATGAACTTTAATTTAAATTATTTAATATATAAGGAATATATCAATTCCCTCGCAAATATACTCCGGACATTGTTGCTCTGCTCTTCTTGCTTCCTCCATGTCCTCCTATAACCTTTTATCATTCCCTCCACGCTTATCCCGCTCCCACAATTGTTTATAAATAAATCATAGCAATATGCCTCATAACTCATAGGCATTACCTTCATCAACTCCACCTCTCTATTGTGATCACTCCTTTTTCAACCTTCCCAAAGCATCGGCAATTCCATATGGATAAGGAAAAAACATTCTCGTTGCCATCGCTGGAGGAGAAATTCTTGCTCCCAACACTTGATAAAGCTGCCATGCGTTCGAATTCGATCTCAACAAACAGCCCATGGCAAAACCTAAGTCAATGAAAAAGAAACCTACATGAAATCATCTCTTGAAACACCTTGTGTTGTACTTTTGCTTTTGTATTTTGATTTCTCTTGTTTACCTTTTATGTATATAGCTCTATTGTAGCTTGCAAGTACTCCAAAGTTTATATGACACAACACATGCTTTTGCTTAGTGTCACAATAATTGTATCAATTCCATTCATCTTCAATATTTGCCTTTCCTACACATTTCTTTCACAATTGTTTTGAGACGAAGCTTTTGAGAGATGGCAAGACAGAGAGCAAGGAAGGAAAAGTTTTGGATAGTCAAAAACGGTGAGGTGAAAAAATGTTTCCTTGCTCCCCATGGTGAGACAGAGACAAAGTGGAAGACAAGGATTCAGGAAATAGAAACTTGATAAAAGAATATCTACCATTGAATAGAGTTAATCAACGGCTCTAAGTTCATGATCCGTGTGCTGTGTTAATTGGAAATCATCCTCAAATCTTTCGAAAATATTGAATAAGCTGACTTAGATAAAAAAATTTTAAAAATTGTTGAACTCGTATAATTTTTAAAATATCGTTTTTTTGAGTGATCATAAATATAAAATTCACAGTAAAAATCATCCATCTCCATCTTACCTATTTTTAAAGACGATGGAATTTCATGAATCTCACTTTTTTTTTTATTTGTTACTTAAAATACATAAGATAATAAATCGTAGAGTCAAGTTCTAATCTAAATAACAATTTATAAATTAAAATATTTTATTGTTTATATTTTAATTTACCTAGGGATAACAAATCTTGAAATATTAAATTATTCCTTATTTTTTTAACATACACGAGATATGTTATTTATGGTTGCCATATCTACAGGGTGAAAACATATAAAATAAAACAAATTATTCTATAAATTTTGATTCATGGATGGATAAAAATTAATTATTACGTCTAATAATCTAATTTGCTCACACTTACTTCCCTCGTCAATGTTTGTTAGTTAATTTACCTTCAGTGTTCGATGTATAATTTCCTCATATCAATTTGTCTTTTCCTTGCATAATAACTAAATATAGTTCTTTTATCTGCCAAATTCTAAAATAATAAATTTAGTATTATGGATCATGAAATACTCAAGGCATTTTTAACCAAATCACCTCCCTAATAAAGTAATTAGTTATCTTTAAACTAATACCATTTTTTTCATACTTATCCTCATTTAATATAGTATTTCATTCTAAAATAAATATAAAGTGATTTATTTATCATGAATACTTAAAAAAACACACATTAATTATATCTTGAAATACTAAAAAATACTTTATATTTTGATTATCTAAATCCTAAAAAATGTCTTATATTTTTTTAATGAAGAGCACATGTTACTTATAAATTATGAAATAATAAATATCTTAAGCAATTGTCCTCGTACAGGTAACTCACTTTCTCTCTTAGTTTTTCTCTTGTTAATGTTTTTCAATTTTATAAAATTTCATATAATAATAGTTATTAGCATGTGAGATCAGAAACAATTACTTGACAATACAGTGTCACACCAAAGGAACTCACACCAATAATATATAAATTCTGTTTTCTTAAACATTGAAAACTTTTTTATAGATCAAATTGCATATTGAAATTTAGATTGTTCTGTTATATCTTTTTATCAATGAAAATCTTTAGCTATGGCTGTTTTCATTTATTATGAGAGAAATCCATTTCTTTTATATACTCTCTTATTCATTATTATCTACAAAGTTATGATATAATTAAGTTTCGATGTTATAATCATTATAAAATGATAAAATAATATATAATAAATAACTCATATTAAATAATTAGGAAAAGAGTATACCTACAAGGTTTTACAAAATTAAAAATGAAAGAGTCATTATATTGATATCTAACATATTAATGTTTTCAAAATTACAATATTTTGTACCATGTATGATAAAATTTGGGGGAATTCTAGTTAATTAAATTTTAGAAAAAAAACAGAAAAAATAACATTTAAGAATCGTTGAAAAAAATTTATATTAATCAAGGATGAGTTATTGTCAAAATATGAATACAAAATAAACTTGAATGAATTGTTATTAATTTAGAATGAATTATTATTAAAACTATAATGAATGTTTATTGATAAAAAACTAACACAAATTAATAAATATTTATTTAAATTTTAATAATAAATAATTACTGACTTATATAAATTTTCTTCAACATATTGATATTTTTTCAAAAAAAATATCCCGCTGAAAATTTAATATATATATATATATATATATTTTGGTGCACAGAAACGTTAAAAAAGAACAAGCTTGATTGCGGGGATTTGGAAAATAAATAATGCGAAGGATAGAAGGGGCAAGCTGTGAAATGGAAATATCGGAGAGCAAAGAACGCCGGAGCCGCAATTGAAACAACACCGGGGGGGAGAGAGAGAGGGGCGAGAAAGATGCTCTCAAATGGGAACCTTCAGGAGGGATATCCTCCCAGCTCTGGTAAGCCAAATATGACCGTCTCAAACTCAGTCAAATGACCACCCAATCCCTCCTTTTTTCCGCCTTCCTCTTCCTCTGTTTTTTCATCCTGGCTTGATATTCGATTCTCCTAACAGGCTATTATGCTTAGATCCATCTGTCAAAAGCGCACCCTCTTCTGTCTCTGCAGATTCAATTTTTGTCAGGTTTGTCATAATCGTTCTTTACCCTAGACCCTTTCCCTTCTTCCCCTTCTAAAAATTGGAAAGGAAGCCCAGCTAGATCTACCCTTTAATTCTTCAGGGATGGTCTCCAGAGCAGCCATAGTTTTGCTTATCGGTCTTCTGGGCATGGTTTATCAGGCCACTCAGCTTCCTCCTCCCAGTCGTACTGATGACCCCTCCAATGATGACCTCCCCTTGGTTTCTCCTAGAATCAGGCTCCGCGACGGAAGGTATCTGGCTTACAGAGAGTTTGGCGTCCCCAAGGAGAAAGCCAAGCACAAGATAATCATTGTCCATGGATTTGGAAGCTCCAAAGAGATGAACTTCCTGGCACCCCAAGTACCCGAACTTGAATCCCTCTTATCATTTTTCCTCTTATTTTTGTTGAATTTAGATCTGAATACTACTGTAGCATCGGGGGAAAACAGAACAAATTTGAATTTCTAGTATAATTATAAATAGGTACGACCACTTAGGGCAGATTTGATTGAAAAAGTGGACTCGAGTGGAACAAAGCGTAAACTTCGATAGGATCAGTACATCATGGTTCTGATTCCTCGAAAGTATGATTTGTTTGCCCCCTTTCCCCCCTTTAATTTATACTGGATTATCTATTCATACTTTCGTCTTAAAGAAGCGTACCGCAATCCAATAACGCCAAATGTTGAACATTTACTCCGAATTTTCAGGAACTAATAGATGAACTTGGCATATATCTTCTGCAATATGATCGGGCTGGATATGGAGAAAGTGATCCGAACCCAAAACGCTCACTGAAATCTGAAGTACTTGACATTCAAGAACTTGCTGATCAGCTACAGATAGGACCACAGTTTTATGTGGTCGGAGTCTCAATGGGATCCTATGCTACCTGGAGCTGCCTGAAGTACATCCCACACAGGCAAATTACATGCTCCAGAATATGGATTTTTGTTTTCTTGCTGTTTGGCTCTGTGATTTCGGAGAACTAAATACTTTGTTTCACGCACAAGACTCATTTGTGCAGGCTAGCTGGTGTGGCCCTAGTGGCTCCTGTCATCAATTACCAATGGCCTTCACTTCCTGAGACTCTCATAAAGGAGGACTATAGAAGGAAACTTATGAGGTGGGCTATGTGGCTTGCAAAATACTCCCCAACACTATTGCACTGGTGGGTGACTCAGAAGTGGCTCCCCTCAACTTCTGTAATTGAAAGAAACCCCCGATTCTTCAACAAAAGAGATATTGATATTTTAAAGATAATTCCTGGGTTCCCAATGCTTACTAAGGTAATTAATTATATCGGTCTATTTTATATATTTCCCTATAATTTACCCTCCCTTGGATTGCTCCAAATCAGTTTTTTTCCCTACAATTCAAAGCGTCTCATTCAATTCCTACGGTTTTTGATCTGTTACCCCTAAACCATTTCGTGGGATTTTGACTTGTACTTTTGAACAGTTTCATAGTCTTTGAGGCTGTTAATGTGATTAAATTGAAACTTTACCCTCAATAGCAGTGTTCGAGACTTAACTGAACCGGACACTACGCTAAGAATCTGCATCGCACTCTCTTGGTGAATTAACATTCATGTGGTGTGTGTGAAGAGAATGTGATGTTGGCATGCTTGCACTGGCAGGAGAAATTAAAGGAACAGGATGTTTTCGACACGCTGCGACATGACTGGATGGTGGCTTTTGGAAAGTGGGAATTCGACCCAACAGAGCTGAGCAATCCATTTCCTCAGAATTCTACATTGGCTCACATTTGGCAAGGTTTTGAAGACAAGGTCGTGCCCTCTCAAATCCAGAGATTTATTTCAGAGAAGCTACCCTGGATCCGTTATCATGAAGTTCCAGATGGTGGCCATTTGATTATACATTATAGTGGCTTGTGTGAGGCCATTCTAAGAGCCCTTTTACTTGGAGAAGAAAATGTTTCATATAGGCCTAGATTGTCATCCACATTTGTATTTTAAAAAAAAGCCATGATGATCTCATTATTGTCCAAATATATCGTTTTAGGATGATATCCAATTATGTGTACATTACATTTGTTGATTGGCAAGTTTGAATAAGGAAAGAAAATGTCCTCCGATTCTCTGTAAATCACATTTGTTTCTTGAAAGCTCCATGTGAAATCATTATTAGTTTTGGGCATCCTCCTCAAAATCAGCAATAAGAAATCCTTGATAAGTTGGGTTTCATTCTTTCTTACGAGTATTTTAATCGTAAACCCATCAGAATATCAATGTGTATTGTAAAACCTTCGGTTCTAAGGAGGTAATCGGCGGATTTGTTTTGACCTTAAATATAAGATTTGAGTCCACTTTGATCAGGAATAGACGGAAGATACTCTATTGTGGTTATCTGTGGAAAGTAGCGCAAATATGTGACACGTTGATTATAGATAAGTGATTTAACTAATTTTCTTAATGTTAATGAATTACTTGAAGCGACCCGGCATTTACCACTGCAGTCATGGATATATCAAGTTTTAAAAATGTTTTCATAGATACTCTATTATGGTTATATGTGGAAAATAGCACAAATACGTGACACGTTGATTGTAGATAGGTAATTTAACTAATTTTCTTAATTTTAATGAATTACTTGAAGTGACACAGACATTTACCCTTGCAGTTATGGATATATCAAGTTTTAAATAAGTGTAATGGTATTGTTGGATATAAATATTTGTGTGTAATATAATGATAATTGTTTTAAAAATTGGACCGAATTGATAGGTTAAATTTGGAATAGGTTTTAAGTCTGGTACATTTATAATAGAAAATTGTCCAATATGAGAAGTGAGAACCGGTCAAGAATTGGACATGAACCAATGAATAAATTGATTGAACGGTCCTTTCCTTCTTAAAATTTCGTAATTTTTTTCATAAATTTTAATTCTACTTATAAACTACAATTTATACATATTTATACTTAATAAGTATGGATAAATAAAGAAAAAGAACAAAGCTATAAGAAATGGTTATAAAATAGGTATATATGTGTATATTTTAAAATTATATATTATAAAATAAGTATATATATTTTGAATTAAAATGATGGGATTTGATGAATATTAACTTTTTTATTTTATATAATTTTTTTTAAAATTTAAAAACTTATTTGTATTTATTATGTATAATTATTTTTATTTTAAATATATAATATTTAAAATATATCAATTTATTTATGACTAGTTAAACTATAGTTCATATTATGATTCGACTATTGAATCATAAACCAGTACTTTATTCTGTTTTGCTAACATTGATGGTTATCAAAGAATGTTGAATGTTGATTTAATTAAATATATCATCTAAACTTACGTAGGCTTATGATATCTTGCCCTTACAACTAGATAATTTTTTATGCAATTTATTTATTTTATTCAATCTGCACAGTTATAAATTGATTGAATTTTAAGTATGTCATAATTTCATAAATAATGAATTATTTGATATCATACTTTAATTATGTAGTCGATAATTTTTTTGAGTGATATTTTGGCCAAACTTTAATTATACAACCCACACGCCCACATTTATTTTTTGATGAACTACACAGTTCCCCCCCCCCCTCCTTTGATAGACGCTGGCACACTGCACACAAAGTTGTCAATATAATATAACACAATATGAATTAACTAATTAACTAACTAAACAAAAAAACGGTTTCAGACATAGTAATCTTGGCCAAAAAGAAAATAAAAAAGAAAAGAGATAGCAATCGCCATCGCCAACGCTTCTTTCTAGAACAAGCATGAACTACTAAAATCCCTCTGGCCAAAACCAAAACAAAAACACTCGCCGTTTTCAGTTTTCTACTTGGCAGGGGATTAACATAAACTGTATCAGTCAACTTTTTTTATTTGAAGAAAATAGTAGTCAACTACATGTATACCGTCGGTGTACGCATGTACGAAAACTCGATAATGTCCATGGCCCTCCCGCGTTATTTCACCCCCTTCGCTTCGCTCTTTCTCCTCTCTGCGACGATTTGATTTTGATCCGTTGTTGACTTCTTTAATTCCCGGTAATTTATACCTCTCAGTTCTCCAATCCCGACTAATCATTACTTTCTCAGCTTAATTCTACGAATTGATCTGGTGACTGGTCAGAGAATTTCACCTTCTCGCCTAGGGTTTACGATCCCTGGCTCGTCAAGTTTAATAATCTTTTTTGCTGTTCAAAACACTTGATTCTCTCGGTTATCCTTAGTTCTGCTCATGGGAAACTGGGGGTTTGTAGTTCAAAGCGTTTCTTAGCTGTGCTTATTTTTAATGCATCTACTATCTTGAGTTGTTGCGAAAACAGAAACTTTTTTGGTTTTCTTGGGTATTCATTTTATTCTTCTCGTCGTTCTGGGCTATTGGATGCCCTGCATTTAGTTTTATTCATCTTTCCAATTTAGCACTTGAAGTCTATGGAATTAGTGATTAGCAATGTTCGATGGGGTATTTTGGTCCTTATGGTAATTGTGCTGGGTCGTTTTGTAAAAATAGGATAAAATAAGTAAAAATTTAAGCTCATGTCGATTCTGGAAAATTGAAACGTGTGTTTTGCTACGCATCACTTAAAATTGGTATAGTGCTGTAGTTTGTTAATCTACATTCGGTGTTTTTTCAGGGGGGTTTGTTGTACCTTCTGTGGCTCTTGCCATATTTCCATCACATACTTGTATGCTGGTGCATTTAGAGAATGCCTAATAGAGCACTGGTAATTTTGACGCCATGATGTAGAATTAAGTGCGGGACTTTTGAATTTTAATTTGACTTTTGGGCAAATAAGACAGACATTCACTCACCTGTCTTGCAAGCTTTATCAACGAGAGCAACTTAATGCTGGGTTCTGAAAATAACTTAAGCAGCAGCAGTGGGATAACGTCATCAGATATGCCACCCTTGCCTCAGTGCTTACCACTTGATCCAATTACATTAGGCAATAAAAAAAATGCTCGTTCAGGAGAGCTGAGGAAGGCTCTGGGTGTCCCCTTGGGGAGTACTTCAGAAGATCACTCTCTTGGTGTTCCACATCCAAAACCCATTGCCCCAGTAGCCTCAGGGGAGCTAAAGCACTTCAAAGAGAGCGTGCAGGATACTTCCAGAAAAGCAAGGTATATGTTTTCCATTTCATACCAGATTCCTCTGATATATTATTGGATGTTTCTAATGTTTTCCGAGTGCTAAGTCTTTTTGACACCTGTAAACAATGACCTTGGATAACCGTGTGATGCTTTTTAAATTGTTGCTTTCTGCAATGACAATGTATACTTTATACGTGGATTGTTTACCTTTAATTTTTGAGAGAGTATTTTCATTTTGGTGTCCTATTGTAAATTTAATTACTGGATCAGGGATAGAGCAAAAATGTTGCGGGACTCTATATCTAAATTGGATAAATTTAGGGAGGCGTTAAACTCAAAGAAGCGGCAAAGAACTGATTTCTCAGCGGACAGGGGAGTTGGAGTAAACTTAACAAAGATGGGTAGCCAGCTCCATAGAAATTCTAGTGATATTCTAACTCAGAAATCAGAAGCCAAGACTGCAAGTTCTGCACTGAACAAGCGGATCCGAACATCTGTGGCAGATGTGCGGGTGTGTATCTGTATTATGCTATTGTTAACTGTGAGACCATTTCTGTTGTCTACGCTTCCATGGCTATAGCATCATCTCTCGGTGCAAGATACTAATCCATTTCTGCTGGTGAATTTCATTTAATGCATTTCAAAGCATGTGTGACATAGTGCACTTTTCATGCTGCTTTTGGAAATAAAGTGGTTTCAAGCTGCTTAAGCCTATATTAAAATTCTCTGGGATGAGATATTTGGGATCACTTTTACTAATCTCAACTCTAAGTGAAGCTTTAGTGATGCTTGCGACAGCTTTCAAAATTCCTTATGTGATTTTGCCTGATTTTCTGCTTATTGATTGTGTTTACTTCATAATGCTCCCAGGCAGAAAGTAGGTCTGTTGCTACTATGAGGCAGCAGGATGGTAATCTGATTCAGACACTTGGTGGGAGCTCAGTCCGAACTGAAGAGAAGACTCGCAGATTGCTTGCTGGAGGTGATGGGTTAGATCATAAAATAAAGAAGAAAAGGTCTGTTGCAGCTGCAGGCAACAGAGTTACAGCTGGTGACAGAGATGTAAAGCGAGCTACACTTTCTAAGACCAGTTCAGATTTAAAGTTGCGGTTTTATGATCCTCAGGGCTTCAGGTAGCTTGATCTTTCTTCCTGATTCTGTGTGTATTGATTGTTTACTAAATGTAATGTTCATTATGGCGAAAGAGTGATGTGGAAGCCTTTCAGAACATGCTGAGAATTATACATGTAATGGCTATTGGTATGGTTACTAGGACAATTTTATGTAGATATGTACATTTGGGGAATGAGGAAATAGTGGTTAATTAAGTCAACACGTGATCACTATGTTTTATCAATATTTATATGGAGTGACAAATCTAAGGGGGGATGGGGGGATTCCTTGCGTCTCCATCATCAGGATAGGGACCCCCTCTTAAAATGTTGATCCCCTCTTCTAGACTCCTATGGCAAGAAATATAAGTTAGATTGCTGCAAAAATTGTTCTAATTTTGGGTTATGTTTTCACATTTCTTATTTTACATTGAGAGCTTATGAGCGCTCTCACTAATTCAATTATCATTGCATATTTACACTCAAAGGTATAAGTTAGACTGTAATTTCCCAAAAAAAAAAAAATTTGTAATTGATAGAAATATTGGACCAATCTTATTTATTTTTCCACAAAAAAATCTAGAATGGATTAACAAGACAAAAAGGTATAATTTTTAATTTAATTTTAGAAACCTTTTTTTTTTTGAGTTACAAATGGCAAGCTGAAGCTTGAGAGTTCAGAGAAATTACACGAAAGTTAAGTCCAGAGCATATTGCTTAGTACATATATCTAAAACGAATTTTATAAACTTTTAAACTTATTTTTCAAACAGTTTTTGTGTGTGTATATATTATAATATTATTTGCTGAGGAACAGGAAGCTTCTTCAATCTCTTGTATGAGATGATTATAGATCTTTTATTTTTTACCTTTCATTTAGATGCCTGTGTGTTTAATGGCTGGCATTAAAAACGAAAATAAAGTGATTTATTTTTATTCTGCATTTAAGTTATTTCTTTTCCCTCGCTATAGGGTTTTTCCTTGTTTTAAGTGTAACGAGTGAACATTTATTTTCAACTATAAGTATTACATAAATAATATATTATATGTGTCTTCGCTTAAAATTTTTGTTTACATATAAACTTTTAAAACTTTTTGGCCCCCGTAGTTTAATTCTGGATCAGTCTACTGGTCGTATGCCAACATCTTTGAATGCTTAGATAATTATACATTTAAGCAATAATAATCTGTTATGATCACATTTCTTAATGATCTCTATTTCCCTTAGGGCCCTTGTGTTCCTGAGGGTTTCTTTTTAGTAGTTCTCAGATTAATCTTTTTATCTGCATTTGTGGGTGACATCTTTTTACCATGCCATGCATCCATTATAAGTGGCTTAATATTGATGCCCCTGGTGTTCTTTTCATTTCATGCCTGGTTCATTCTTTTTAAAAGTTTGCATTCTCCCTTTGAGTCAACCAAACATAAAATTTATATTTATTGCATGATGAATTTTACCTTTATCAAGAACTTTGTTTTAGGGGATCTTCATAAAGCTTTGATGCGTGTTCTTTCTATCTACTTAATTTACTATTGATCTAGCTAAAAGTGAACTTTGAGCACTGTAGTCTGCATGATGTGAATGAGCCCTAAATTAATTGAAGCCTTAAAAAGAAACTGCAGTTGTGAATTATATGATTCCTCAATTGACTCCCTTTGTTTCATTTTGCATCATGTAGAATCCTTTTTTTTAACACCGCAACTCTTTCTTTTTTCTTCTTCGTTGTATATGTATTTTGAGCAATTTATTCATCCCTTGCAGTATCTGTTGATCGCTTCTAATTTGGTGACTCAGTCAAACAATCTCGCTAATATGCTTTTTCTAATTTTAGATTGAAGCCTCTTCCTGGAGCTTGTGGAATCAACAAGTCTGAAAGTTCTTCAGAGCCTACTAATTCAGGTGTGCGTACAACGCTTGGGAGTGAGCAAGAGGGTGCCTCTCTTCACAGGGACAACATGGCTACTTTAGATCATAGAGTAGCTAAAGCAAACTGCAGGTTGTAAACATATCTTGATACAGCGTGGCCTTAATATATTTTGTAGACTGGGCCTTGGATATTACATATTTGAATTTTTGTGTTTGAATTGTTATTAATGGAGTTACCTAATGTTAACGGCACTATAAATAGGGCAAACACTCAGGAGGATTGTCTAGCAAGCTGTCCGAACACACTGATTAAAAACAAGGTTTCTCGGGCACCACGAACAGGTTCAGTTACTGCACTAGACTCATCTAGTACTCAGCCTTCATCTGGTTCTTTCTCAGGTTGGTTAAAGCTTATAGATTCAATTTTAAAGTCTTCATGGTCTGTATGACAAATTATCAAATGTTTCTACATTTACAGGTTCAGGTTCTTCTATACATCCAATGACCAAGTGGATTGGTCAGAGGCCACATAAAAACTCCCGCTCAAGAAGATCAAATGTAGTTTCTCCTGTTTCACGTAACATAGAAACTCAGGTTTCATCTGAAGGCTGTCCAACTCCTGATTTTAGTGTTAGAGCTTCTGGTGTTGGAAGCAGTCAGATGGCTAGCAGTGTGAATAACAGTACTCAGAAATATAAGAGGCCATCTGATGATATTTCATCTCCATTTGGCTTATCTGAAAGTGAAGAGTCTGGAGGTGGGGAAAACAAAATAAAAGAGAAGGGATTGAATAACAGTGATTTTTCTCCAACAGCAGAAAAAGCTGAGGCTTTGAAGTTAAAGATGAGGAAGAACAAGATTCCAATAGATGAATCTGGAGATTGTGTGCAGAGACAAGGAAGAATTGGAAGAAATTTATCCTTTGTAAGGCCAGGCCTCCCTTCAGGGAGGGAGAAGACAGAGAGTCTACCTATAATGAAGCCGCTGCAGAACATGGGATCTGATGATAAGAATAAAATGTATGGTGAATTCATTCCAAGGTCTAGCACTTGTTTCTTTTAATTACTTAAACTGTCATCAAACCTTACTTTTGTTGAGTGCAGCAAGTATGGTCGTCCTCCTTCAAAAAAGCAGAAGGATCGCAAGGTTTTGATCCATATGGGGCAGATGTTGAGTGATGGTTCTAAAAAGTTTTCCGGTAATGTTGCCTTTGTGAAACCAGGCATGGCTGTTTTCTGGAATTTATTTTCATTATGTCCAAGACATGTAAAGTTCTTCAAGTCTGTTGGCAAAAGAAAAAGGAAACAGAAAAAAGGAAGTCCTTCAAGTCCCTGAGAAATGGCAGTAATGGCACGCATATTTTCACTGATTATTATGTCACGACTTTTTGCCTAGTGTAGGATCATAAAAGCTGCTGTGTTATATAATGTTTTTTGTAATCATCTTCTGATTTTTTTTTAATTCTTTTAGTATAACTAAAATCTTTGGAGGAATTTAATTTTTGCTTAGTTTGTTCAGGATAATGTACCAGTCCCTTGTGTATGCACACTATGAATTCTTTTCATGTACTTCTATGGATTTTATGTAGTTATACCCTATGTTGAAATATGTATGTCCAGGTGAATGTGGTGATGATCGTGAAGAACTATATCAAGCTGCCAATTCTGCATGTAATGCTAGCAGTATGTATTTTGAACCATTTTTATCTCCCAAGTTTTCCTTGTTATCCTTGACGGCATAACTTTCTGTGCTACATTCTGTACGTTACTAGTTTGCTGGTGCTCTATATGTAGATCTTGCTTGTTCTAGTCCATTTTGGCATAAAATGGAGCCTATTTTTGCCCCTGCCAGCTTGGAGGATTCATCATACTTGAAGCAACAGGTAGCAACTAGCAATTGTGGGGTTGAAATTATTCATTCCATTTGTTATGCAGCGTTGTGAATTTTTATTTGATTCTTGGTCTTTTGATAAGATTCTGACAAACCCTTTTTCATTGATACTTCATCAGCTAAATTCTGCAGAGGAACTTGACAAGAGTTTATCTCAGATGTTTGATGTTGATCATGATATTTTGGTAATTAATTAACACTGTATATGAATAAGTCTATAACTTTCATGTCTTCTGCAATTTTTGCTTAGACCTGTTGCTGCTATTCTTTTAGCTGTTGCTATTCGTGTTGTGGTTGAATATTTAATTTTAATTGTGTAGGGTGTTCTGGTAAACAATGAAGCTATGCATGGTTTAAGGGAAAGAAAGAGAAGGCAATGTGATGAACAGTCAACTAAGAATGATGCTTTAAGTGGAAAGAATGACTTTGAAAGACTGGACAAGGTCTCCCCATTGTTCCAAAGAGTTATTTCTGCTTTGATTGAAGAAGATGAAGTTGAAGAATCTTACCACCCCAATGAAGCAAAGAATACATCTAGACAGTGTGCTAGTGATGATTCTCATTGTGGATCTTGTAATCAAATTGATTTTGAACCCAAAGATTGGGATAAAATGGACTCTGAAGTTGAGTCGAAGGAGGAGCTTCAAATTCAGAAGAATTTCATTTTGGACAGACTATCTTGTGATAAGAGCACTGCATCTAACACATTTAGGTACCCTAATGCATCCAGTTCTTTACAAAGCACTGGAGTTTGGCAGGGAGATGAAGAGTTTTCCCATTCTGATATCACTCATACTAGTGAAATATGTTCTAATGACCTTGATCAACTTCCAACTGCTGAATTATGTGGTCCTGGATTTCCTTCTTCGGATGTCCAGTATCAGCAGATGTGTCTGGACGACAGGCTTCTGCTTGAGTTGCAGAGTATTGGCATATATCCGGAAATTTTGGTAGGATTTTATTTCATACGTTGAATCGTCAATTTCATAGTTCATTGATTCTTACCAAATTCATGGGCATGAATTTTCTTCCTATAACTAACTTTTCTTGTTGCAGCCTGATTTGGCTGAGGAAGATGAAGCCTTAAATCAAGATATTATAGAACTCAAGAAAGGGCTGCATCAACAGGTTTGTACCCCATGCATTACCTATAAAACTAAGTTATTTCTAGAGCATGATTTCTTGATGAAATCTATTGAATTTGTCTTATTGGCCTTGAATTTTCTGCCTTCATATAACATTGTCTTTTATTTTGATTGACTACTAGATTGGGAGGAAGAAGAAAAAATTGGACAGAATTGATCGAGTTGTTCAGAAAGTGAGAGATACAGAAAGGCGGTATGTTCTATAATGATTTGAATATTTCCTTTGTACGGAGTTTATCTATGTTAAAAAGTTGACTTTGTTTTTCACCATCATCTGGGCATTCTTGACTTCTTTTCTTTCTTAATAACATTTAGTGCTTATGTTGCAGGAAGATCGAGCAAGTTGCATATGACAAACTTATTGAGATAGCTTACAGAAAGAGAATGGTAATATTCTCATACCTCACTATTTGTCAAGATATCCAGTGAGAAGTGGTTTTCATATTTGCGAACAACCTATGTAGAAGCTCAAAACCTCTTGATTCCTTTTTTTCTCCTTCTGTTTCATTCATGACTTGATCCCAGTAGCTGCTTGCCAGTTTGTTTGATCTTGGATGTTGACATGACTATGCAGTATCTTCATTCTGGGCACACATGCTTATTGATTAATAGATTACTTGAATGAACTTTAACTTTCTTTGGATAATTGTACTGGACAACAAATCTGTTGCTATATTGGTCAGCTTTGTTATTTGAAGGTTTAGTTGTATTTATATTATTCAATGGGTGAGTCGAGGCATTCCATGACCACAAACTTCCTATTTAATGAAATTTGAACAGGCATGTCGTGGAAGCAAAAATTCTAAAAGTGCAGTTCACAAGGTGTCAAGACAAGATGCCCAGTCTTTTATTAAGCGTGCACTTGGAAGATGTAAAAAATTTGAAGAAACTGGCAATAGTTGCTTTGGTGAACCTGCCCTACAAAATATCATTTTCTCTACCCCTTCACGTGATAATGATGCAAAATCTGGTGAAGGCATTGTCTCTATGACAGCCAGCAACACTTGCAATAAAGTTTCCCATCAAGTGGAAGCAGGAAGATCAGGTAGTTTTCATTTATATTTTCACATACTTTTGTGACGATATCTGTGCTCTTGAATCATATTTACTCGTGGCCTGTTTGGTTGCATTGAGGGATTCTAATGCATAAAAAAATGAGATATACAATGTTTATCGTGTTGGGTGTTATTGTTATTGAACTTTAATGTTTTTATTCAGAGTCCCTACAATATTTTCCATGCTTTTTTCGTTTATTTTTTTCTCATTCCATTCCATGTACAGTATGCATGACCATTATTTTTTGTAGCACTGGTACCACGATGTATATTTTTGAAATTCTATTATGATGATTTTCTTGGCAGTCTAGGTATAGGAACCCCAAGCTACGTTGTATAAAATAACTACGGAGACTATTTAATCATGTAAAAATTGATAGTGTTGTAACTATAATTTTAAAAACGCATCAAAATGTGTGTGAATTTTGCCAAAATCACAGAAACTGCACTGGCGTGTACCAGGACAAGGGCAGGCATACTATGCCTACATGGATATGATCAAGGCTAATCAAAATAAAGTACTATTGCTTCACAGTTCTTATTTTATCCCAGTATTCTTTAAGAAATCAAAATCTCCCATGCTCTCCTCTTTGTTATCTGTGCTAGGAGTTTTATTCAACGTTTGTATTTTGTATTTTGAAAGAAATTGATTTACGTGCAGTTGCAGTTTCCAGTGTTTCTGAGAAATACGATCCCCATAGAGATAATGCAGACAGAGGTATGCAGGATTCGTTCCATGGTCCAGTTCACTCGTCTGAACAAGGATCGTCCAAAAATGGGTCTCTGCTTGTCAAGGAGAAAAAGAGGGAAATGCTGGTTAATGGTGTTGGTTCCTTCTCAAGAGCATCAAATGTTGATGGCCCTGCTCACGGTGGTGTAAAGGGAAAGAGAAGTGAGAGAGATAGGAACCAAAGCAGGGACCAGAGTAGACACATTTCCATCTCCAGTGACCTGTCAATGGACAGCAGCCGAAATGAGTGCAAACCTAAAACAAAGCCCAGGCAAAAGAGTAATCTAAGCGGACATCAAGATATTTTTGTGGGTAATGCAGGCAATAATGATGGCAAGGAGAGTGATCCATTGTCTGGCAAGAAGGACACATTGAAGAAGGGATCGAGCGACTTGGGTAACTTGCAACTGCATGAGTTAGATCCAATGGAAGAATTAGGTGTATCTGGGGACCTTGGTGGCCACCAAGATCTTAGTTCTTGGTTCAACTTTGATGAAGATGATGGTTTGCTAGAAGATGATACTGTTGGTCTTGAAATACCGATGGATGACTTATCAGAGTTAAATATGCTAATGTGAAGTGATCTTTGTTGTTATTTGGTGGTCAATTCAGATGACGATGACCATGATTCTGATGGCCTCGGAAATCGAGTGGATGGATGATGCGTCATTTACTTGCGTTCCAAAATGTGAAAATGTTCTTCCCCATGGACTAGTGGTTCTGGCTAAGAATTTTCATTCCATTGGGGGTTCAACTATGAGGTGGAGAGAAACTTTGAACCGCTAGTGATCTTTCTGCAGGAAATTGTAGAAGTAATTTATTGGGGGATTGAGATCCATGGCTGTCATGAAGTTTGTTGGTCTTTCTCCATTATTTCGCCCAGCAAGATACAAGGTCCACACGTCTTGAAAATATTCACTTCATCCAAAGTTTGGCCCTTAGTTAGCATTCAGGAATCAACTTCATTCAATTAAAAGATGTATGGCAAACTGGATGGTGGGTGAATTTGACTTGAGAGTATGAATTATCGTGATTTATGTTTGAAAATCATTGTCCAAAATGTAATGCCTGCCATTAATGTCATTAAAATGTAGTAGTATAGCTTTCCCACAACGGTGCCAACGGAAGACAAAACACAAACGTGCCTTTGGAGGTTAGATTCAATATTTGACCGAATGAATTGATTTTGGAGGCAAACATTTTTTCTGGTGTGCAAATGGTGTGACTATTCAACCCTCCTTCAGCTAAACTCGACTACAAATGATTTTTGTTTCCTTCTAGTTCCCATTTCCCGTCCCTTCAAATGTTACTCTTCACTTGTTGCCAACGAGAAGGATGTTATTTACAAATTATTATCATTATTATTTTTCATTGAATTAAATCTTGCATTACCATCTAGACAAAACAACGCAAAGAGAACCGAGTCACCTTCCTTGAATTCAACTAATACAATAATAATGGTTTTCCTTGGTTGAATGCGCCTACTCATCCTAATTTTTTCTAGTCTTTCCTGCCATTTTATTCTTCCTTTGATGAGTCGTTTTCAGGTTCCCGTTTTTTCCTCAGATAATATTTCTTTCATTTATTTGGTTGTATTATTAGAAGCTGGTGCTCAAGTTGTGAATTGAAGTGTTGGTGCGAAATTATTCTCATTATGATAATATGCACTGGAAAACCCTGATACCAATTGCATTATAATGGTAGGCCAATTCTGACTGTAAAATCTTGTTGCTTAAAGTACTAAAACTGTTGACTCCGTACCCACAGTATTTAACTAAAAGAGATACGTCTTCTTTATATGTGTGCAAGATAACAAATGGTACTGAAAATAATTAATCATAAACCTAACGATCATATTATGGTGAATGTCAGATAGCATTATCCTATTTTGATAGATAATCCTATCTGGCATTACCCATTTTATAACATTTCTATTTTGTAGCATTTGACCAAACTATGGTCAACTGATTAACCTGAGAGCCTAGCCCGGCGTCATTATTTTGAGGTACTTACAGCGGCTTCAAGCAGGAAGAAAATGGAGATATATCAGAAAATCTGAGGCCGTTTTGAGAACTTGAACCATAACATCTTCTTTCTTCTTCTGCTTTTTAATTATCATTAATAATTTATAATATTCTCTCAACCACATGCCCTTAAAGTAATGATAAAACCAGCAAACGTGTGTGTGTTTTTTAACACCTAATCTGAAGGGACGTATGCATTAAAGTAAATTAAATAAAGATAAAGTCAAGGGGGAAAGGCTTGACGTAGCACTCTCATGATAAGGACGTTAATTAGATTAGTGTTATCGGCCCAACCTTACAAATAATTTAATTCCTATTGCTCCAAATGAATCCAAAAGTAGAAAACCCGAAAGCTTAAAGTAATGAATTGATTTTAATAAAAAATTATCAAGTGATGGATGGAGCAATCAAAATAAATAATTGGGATAAGTAATAATATTCAACATGTCAATCAGCAAGTTCCACTTCTATACTCAACTAGAGGCTACTGATAATTATGTAGCCATCGCCTTCCAATTAATTTAAAGCATTCTCAATTTTTTTCAATGGCTCCCAGTTATACTTTTTAACCGTCATATCTAAAAAAAAAAGATTATTTTCTATTTATTTATCATTTTAAAATTCCAAGACAAAGTAGACAATCCAAATTGCTGCTATTACAAATTATACCCTTTATTTTACTAACATTAGAAATTTAAGGACAGATCAGAGTAGTATTAATTTTATTTCTTAATTTGTATACAACACTTTTCTTTAAAATAGAGAGAGGGTTTGAAGGTTTTTATGAGCGCTGTGGATTATTGTAAATTGGAGTTAAGAAGAAAACACGGGTCTGAATATGATTTATAGAGTGTTTTGACTTTTAAGGAGATCATGCTTGACCATTAACGTGACGACCATGAATATTGGAGGCAAATTTATTTCGTCAGTTTTTGTTTTCAAAATCTGTTTTCCATTTTTTTAAATAAGAACATACTTAAATAAATGTTTTGAATTAAATTATTCTCAAAGCTATTCTCATTTTTTATTTTTAAAAACAAAAAATTAAAACATTTTAAAGTCATTTTCATTTCATTTTTTTTTTGTTTTCGAAACACACTATACATATGATGATTGAAAAATATAGTTAGTTTGATTAATTTTTATTATAAATTATCATTATTAACTGTCTGCAATTATCACTATCAGCTTTTTTTTTAATTCTATAATTTTTTTTAAATTAACATAACCAAACATATTTTTATTTTGTTTTATTTTAAAAAATAATTTTAAAAACTATATTACAAAACAATTTTTAAAAACAAAACATTATAACAGAAACCAAACAAGCCCTTCAACTCTCTCCGTTTGATTTAGTTTTGTCATACATTCCCAATTACGCATGATTTAAATTCCATTTTTAATTATTTTGTCAAATGTATGGTTACTTTCTCTATCACTTTTATAAGAACCAAATACTACCTAATTTATCAGAAACAAATTTAATACCTATTTCGTCAGAATCAAGAAATGTAAATATAATTATTTGAAAGCTATAAATATGTTAGAAGTGTAAATTTGTTTCTAGAACTATTTATCATTTATTTAGTGACAATCTTGAGAATAATAACAACTGGTTTACAAATCGATTAGTGACTTATTTATGAAGGAGGATATAAAAAGAAAATTTTAATAAATGTATTAGATAAAGGATATTTATTTCCCAAAATTCTCTTTTAAAAAAGAGTAAGTTATAAAAAGTATTCAGTACACACACACACACACACACACACACACACACACACACACACACACACACACACACAATTTTTACCTTAAAAATATGTTCAATCTATTTCAATTTTATTAATTAATTTTGTCAAATTTATATATTCTCTAAAAATAGTTGTATTTTTTAAAATAAAAGATAAACATAAATTTTATGGTGTTTATTATGTATTAACTCACTCTCACTCTCTCGTTTCTTTTTTCTTTTTTTCATTTTGTCTTCTACTCTTCTTCCTCTTATAGCTAAGCTCCCTCTCCACCATGAAAGAAAAACATGGATCAAGCCCGGCTTGACCCAGAACTTTTCAAGATTATTTAAGCTCGACTCTCCTATTTGGTTTATTTTAGAAATTGTGAAGAGTGGAAATAATACACGCCATCGGGTTTATATTTTTTACTCGCACGTCTTTTTGTGCTTGTGAATGTGCAGGCTGCGTACAGAACAATGACTTTTAATTGTCAATATAACGAAGAAAAAGGGAACACGAGTCATGGAAGCATGTGTGTGTAGATATATATGTGCTTGTCTATAATGTACATATCTACATTATAATATCTGATTATATCTCCTCTCATTTTCAAGAGACAGCTCCACCAAATTTATTAAACAAGGACCAAAACCAAGTGATCTCTAGTCTCTCCTTTCCAGCACTCACCAACGTAGGCACATGCACGTACTAAAGCCCAAGCCGCAATTCCCTCCTCTTCTTCCCCTCCTTTATTATTATTATTATTATTATCAATTTTCCCCAACCACTTCATTACCATATATATTATTACATTGTGCAGTAACCACCACAGAACCAGACAAATAGACAATGCTGTTCCTTCATATCACCTTTCCGTTCTGCCTTCATATCAACTCAATATATAGTCAATATTCTATATAGCCTTTCCACAATTTCTGCCACTATTTCTGTTTATAACCAGCTCTAGTGTGCCAGCGTTTTGATATTATATTACCCTTTTTAAAATTAATCTGTGACCTTGTAAATATAGTTAGGTCAACGACAAGGTTTCATGTATGCAGAACGGTTATCTGTCAGTGTCTTGCGTGTCCGTCATTCGCGATTACTTGATATTTTCTTAATTTTAAGCCAAGGCCCAGGCTTCATTCATTAATACATTAATATAATTATATGCAATCGATTTACATTTACAATAAAAAACAGTCCAAAGAGATACAGATACTTTATATAAGAAAATAAAAAAGAAATATGTATGAGATAATGATAGAGATCGGACCACCGGCTTTAATTTGAAACTAAAGAGTTGGATCTAATTCTACCTCAGAAACTGCCAAAATGATTCTGATGATGATGATGAGGTTGAACCATCTGCAATTCCGTCGTCGTTGTTTGGCACGAATTATCCTCGTTCATCATCGTCCTGTATTCCAATATTATGCAACACCACCGCCATTAATCGCCGAATGCGATGAGATTATCATATGTCTGATATATGAGAAAGAGACAGAGAGCTTACTCTCGAGGTCTGGAAGCCCAGAGAGAACTGAGGGCACGAAGGCGACCATAATACTCTCCCATTACGAGGAAGCATCTTGCTGCCTGACGGATTGTCAGCAATCTGCATAACTGGTGAAGTGTCTGTTGCCTCAAGTTATCAGCCTTCAATTCACCAAGCCAACTTAATTAATTCCAGTCAAAGAAACGACCGAGAAATTGAAATTCATTATTATTAAGACTACTGTTTCTTTTGTATCCGGACTGAAGCAAACTCCAACCACCGCACAGGAATTTCAACGGGTCCTTAATCCACGAGGGAGCGCATGAATTCAAAACAATTGACATCCATGACTTTGTCTTATTTGGAAGCTTAATTGGCCTCTTTCTTAATTAATTCTACACACTAAAATAGTCTATTCTCTTTTCATACTATTAATTCATGAATATATACTTCGAATAGTTAGATATATTATTTAGTCCATCTAGGGTTCATGATTCAACAGCCATCACTTTCAAAACCAACTTCTGACGGCGACATTTTAAGATGGGAAAACTACATCAAATGCTTGTAATCACTCAACATTTAACGCACAACTTAGCAACGAAGCAACAGGTATCAGCAATAAACTTAAGTACCCGGCAACAATAAAGTAAATTAAACATATATTGTTCTTAATTAGAGACGTGTCAAACAAGTATTGGGGATTTAATTACATGCAATAATTATGATTTCTTTTCAACCAATATACAGGAAAAATGTGATCACTTTCATATATATGATAGGAACTATAGGGTCAACCAGACCATGATAATTATCAGGACTTAATTAAGGCGGATATTTATTACTGGGCAGGTTGATTTTGACTTATTCGTCCTGCCGCAAGATAATTTTCTCATTGTATTAGAGAAGTCACTTAACATTTAATAAGACAAAACTTATTAAGGACGGTGCTAATACGTTTTATTTTTTCCGATATATCACGCTCTAAAATAAGACAAATGAGCATTTTTATTTTCACACGTCAGGTAGAATAAATAACTTGAAAACAAATACGTAACTGACTTTACAAAAAGTTTAGCATGAATTAGGGGCCGTCGAAAAGAATCGAAGGAAGTTAATCATAACAGCTTAAGGCTATAAAGTTCCGTTTTCAACCAGCAAGTTTCTTAACAAATCGGTGTTTGAAACTTATAACCTCACGAGATGAAGAAATAGTTATGAATTCAATTATAAAATTTGACTAATTATGTATTAGCAGGAACAAGCTATCTCTCTCTCTCTCTCTCTCTCTATATATATATATCTCATTATAGTCAAAAGAGAAAATTGCTCCAAATAAGTTTGACACTCAGATGTCACCTGAGGCTTTACGTCAACCACACCTCCCCACCAGATGAAAAAGAATCACCTCTGAAAAAAGCTCTATCCAAATCTTCCTTTTCTTCTGTTTTGACTCTCCACAAATTATGTACTATAGATAATTCATAATTACACCCGGAAATCAATATAGTATAGCTCAAAAAAGATGTCATTTTTTGTGTTCCCTTGTTCATGTGATGTTAAAACCATGAAGCTAGCTGCTCACGATTGCCGTAGCAAGAAAAAGATCAGAAATATATTAAAAACTGATACCTGGCGGACGAATCCTTCAAGATTGGCGAGCTTGCTCATGGCGATGACCATCTGTTGCACGCCGTCGCCGACGGGGCCGCCGGCAATGGTGTCGACGAGGGACTGCTGGAGCTGTTCATGGCCTTGAGAGAGAGCCTCTTCTGCTTGCTGTGAAGAATGTCTGAGACCGTACATTCCCATAATCTGCTGCTCAGCCAGCGGCTCTAGCTGCTGAATCAACATCTGATCACACCAGAACAATATTTCGGGCCTCAAATATGTCTCAGGTTTTAGGTTTATATCATAGGAAATTAAATCAAAGTGGTTATTAATTAATTGGACGAACCGTGATGAGTTCAGAGGGTCTGAAACCACCCATCCATAGGAAGCAGCGTTCAGCAGGAGAGGTCCACATGCCGGTGATGAGATGAAAAACGTCTGATTTTGCAGCGGCTCCTTTGAGCCTGAAGATCTCGTCGTAATGAGACAGATATCCGTCCACCATTATTCTAAGCTCACTGTCCGATAACGCCGCCTGCAACGCCGCCCGTAACTCCGTCACGTGCCGGTGGTCTTCCTCTAGCCATCTTGCATATTCCATGTCAAATATTGCCGCTCCTGCTCCACAACAGTGCACTTGTTGAAAAACATTTCCTTAATCTGAAGAAAGCATTTCCTCCCACTTATAAGTCACGTTTCAAGAGGTTTATTTAACCTTATTTATAAATTACGGTACAACTTTTAAATAATATTTAAAAATTATTTTTAAAATTAATCTTCACAAAAGAAAAAAATAACATGATATTATTATTTTTATTTATCATATAAAAATATATTTAAAATTTTACACACTTTTATTTCTTACATTTTTTTATTGGTATTAATAAAATTAATAAAAATGATTTATAAAAAAATCAAAGAATCATGTATCGGTATGAAAGAAAAAAAAACAGCAACCAATAATAAGAGAATTTAAGTAGTTTGATAGGATTATAATTTTTTTTAAAATTATTTTCTTGAAAAAACATATGGTGCTGTATTGTAAAAAAAAAAGCATTTCTGTATGTTTGGTTATTGTAGTCCGAAAGCAATGAAACAGACCGAGGACCATATTTCTTAATTAAATGAATAATTAATAACAATCCTCGTCTTTTCACCAGAAAGTGGCATTGTCCTGTTAAGAACCCTAATTTTTTTTACCAAAAGTGAAAAGGAATAGCATCATTTCAATATATTACGAATTCGCTTAAACAGTTAAAGCTGACGAACGATCTTCAATGTTTAGAAAAAGCAGCACAGTTTTCATATCCATTTTGTAGCTCACACAACTAGTACGATCTTACTTAAACATTGGCATCTTTTTATTGTAGTACCTTTGGTCTATTATCATTCCTCTATAATTAATTAAGAATCCCACGAGAATTCAGCCTCAAAAGATTTTGGTCAAATCAATGACCTCAACTAAAATTTTAAAATGGGGTTTCCCAAATTTGACTTTTATTACTTTCGTTAATTAAGATATCCAGATGATTCAACAATTATGTTTAGTTACGTGTGAATTATGACAAAATAATAAAAATATTGGCAAATATACATCCACAATATCTTTATTAATCATGTTGGTTATCCTAATTTTTCCCCCTCGACTCAATAATTAACTACTCCATAGTCGCATTTACCAAAAATCGCTCTAATGCCTTATTTCATTTCATTTTGTTTCTCAACTTTAGTAACAAGAAAACTATCACATTGTAATATGAAAATATCAGTGAAATGAACAGATATAACTCACCGGAGCTTATGTTGCCACCTGCACCAGCACAGCCTAAGAACAATCCCTAAATATTAAACAAACCCACATAGTTATAATTATAAAGTGAAATGTATAATTATGAATAGCTGCATTATATTATTCAGTTTATTTCACTTTTCAATAACTGTGATGAAGAGTAGAAGCTAAGTATGATTTGGAAACCTGAGAGCGGGCTCTTTGAAGGTCTTGTTCAATCTGGGTAAGCTTGATCCTACTGGACTCTAGCTGCTGCACGTAAGCCTGTTTGGATAGAGGGAAAATGAAAAAGAAAGTGCAGAGAAAGCCATTACAATACAATTTCTTTTCGTGTTTCCAACACAGTAACTGTTATAATCTTCACCAACTAACTGTACGATTTAATGGGCCACACCACTTAATACCTTTTTCCTCAGACGGCTCTTCCTTGCAGCCTCTCTGTTTTGAGCTAGACGTCTCAGTGTCTGCAAAACCAAAATCAAGAGAATCTCCCTCCATTAAAAAGAACGAAATTTTGGGGCCAAAAATATACATGCATATGATGTAATGTCACTTTCAAAACCTTTGCAT
Organism: Prosopis cineraria; assembly: GCF_029017545.1. NCBI lineage: Eukaryota > Viridiplantae > Streptophyta > Magnoliopsida > Fabales > Fabaceae > Prosopis > Prosopis cineraria. The sequence goes on from NW_026555337.1 coordinate 3,986,648, forward strand.
CAAGTTGTTTTTCGGATGAAGAACCTGCTCCCTTCTTCTACAAGCCAAAAAAACACAAATAAGAATTCATCTTAAGAAAGATAAGTGATTTCTCAGGGAAAATGAAGAAAACCAAGGAAGAAAAAAAGTTTTTTCTGGCTTTCTGAGCTCGCAGAAGGCAGAAGAGAAATTCTACGGTTTCAACCTAGAGGAACAAGATGAGATGATGAAAAGGGTAGTTTACAGAATTTCTTGGAAGCATTTCTGGATGAAGCTGGCCGTTAGGCCATTTTGGTGGAGAGAAACAATCTTCAATATGATATGGGTAGCAAAAAGCATCATTTTCAGCCATTGTTTTTTCTTGAGGGTAATATAATGCGGTTGTTGAGCTTTCTGAACTCGAGGATTGACTGGGAGCTGAGGAGGGGTAGAGAGAGAGAGAGGGAGAGAGAGAGGGGTTTATGTAGGGGGATTGAGAGAAGTGGGTCACAACGATAATGAGAACCGTTGATAAGTACCGAAAAGATTCTCGATTTGTTTCCTTGTGTTGTACTAGACATGTCTCCCCCTTTCTTTATCTCTTGCTGTTTCTTTCTCTCTCATATTTCATGTCAGACATTCATCAGAAAATCGTTCAGGAATCAGGAAAACTCTGTGTTCTTTTGATTTTCTGAGAGCTGTTGGGATCTGTGCTGTTGTTTTGTGAAGATATGCCCAGAAAGAGAGAGAGACAACAGGATCATAAAAACAGTAATAATTGCATCAAAGAGGGAAACTTTTCCTGGGTTTTGGGGATCATGGAAAGAGAAAGACTAAGAGATTAATAGTAGAAAACAGTAGTAGTCCAAAACTGAAAAGAAAAGGAAAGAAAGAAAAGATAAAGGAACCTTTTCCTGAGGTGATTTGGCAGGTGATTGATTCTGTGATGGGCCTGTTCTTGAGGCATCACTTGCCATCTCCTGTTGAAGTTGCTGTTGCTTCTGATGATGACGATGAAGGTCTGAAGAAGAAGATGCTTTCTTACTAATGGGAGATTCTGGTTCAAATTCAAGCTGAGGCTCAGTTTTGTTTGATATGGTGTTAACAGCTGATCCTGAATCAGCGCTTTCTCCTCCTGACTTTGGTCCTCCCTGTATCAGCAAACTCATCAAAAAGTCATACAAGATACCCAACCCATTTTCAGCCCAGAAACACGCATAAGTATCAAGATATCATCTTCCCAAAGATCAGTTCACAGACCCCATATATATAGAGACACACGTGGATTTTTGTTGAATTTGGAAGGCAAAATGGTCAAGGAAGGAAAGCAAGGTGGTGAGAGTAATACCACTACTCTATGGGTTTGCTGAAATCTGATTGGCCAAGACGGGAACATTTCCAGAGTAGTAGCTGCAGGCCTGGATATGAATAAAGCTGCAAGAATCGTAAAAGCAAAATCTCAGAGAATCACCAAAACGAAAACAAAACCTCTGAGGATCCTCAATTACATACGATAATAATAATTGTAGTATATGGGAAGGCGTATAGGAGGAGGAACCTAATCCTCCTTTTTCAGCAGTTATAAGACGTGTTTCTAAGATTGTAACTCCCACGCCATCCATTTCTATTGCCTCGGAATCATTACTGTATCTGATATGGTAAGACATATTCAAAAGCTCGTCCTCTCTTTTTTCTCTCCCCGCTTTTTCAAGGAGTTGGTTTTGGTTATTTGTTTCGCTCACGTCAGAGAAAAAGAGCAGAAATCGTAGAAAAAGGAACCGTACGTGCTCTGCCTTCATCATTTCTAATGTCTACTCCTTGCAGAACAATTGCCTCTTCCAGCTCTCCAAAATCAAAAGCAGACCCTTGATTGCTTTGAAACAGGAAAAAATATATACAATCATAATGAAAATGAAAACCCAGGTCAGATATATGAAGAAAGTCTGAACTTTTTTGAAGTATGTATCAACAGAACAGAACTGAAGGAGAAATTATTGAAGAATACATTAAGCTGGATGCCGCAGGAGTATTATTAATCCCGTGAAGTAGTCCATAGTGATGGCCTGAAGGCGATGACTCAGACAAACCACTCTGTCCTATTCTGTGACTCGCCATGCAAAGCTAGCTATCTACCTTCTTCCTTCTCAGAGCATTCCAATGATCTTTAATTCCCCGAAGCTGAACTGAAAAAACCAGAACTTGAAGAATTTGAAAGGTTTATCCAGCAAATCAAATCTGTTTATCTCTGTTTTTCTTTGAAATTTGCAAGGTATAGATAGAACCCAATAGAAAGATGGCCACAGAGAAGCAAAAAATCAAAACTTCCTTGTCAAATATCTAAGTGAACACAGAGAGGTTCAGATCTTTTTCTCAGAAATGCCCCTCCTTGCAGCTTTCTTCTCTATCTATATCTTTGTCTCCTTATCTGTGAAGGCAGTGGGTAGATTAGCGAGTTTGATGGTTTCAAAAATGTTGTCATAGCAGACTTTGTCTCTCAGGCTCTATTTGAATTTGTGGGGTATGAAAGTGAGCAGAAATATAATTAAAAGTGTGGAAGATATACAAACAAATTATATTAATAGAAAAAAAGAGGGGAAGGGTAGGGACATTTGAAAGAAGCCACTAGAATCACTGACTCCTCCTGCTCCGCTCTCTTCCCCCTCTAACCGCCTGTGTTTTCTTATTGGCTCTGTATGCCAGCCTTCTCAGCTGCATGTACTTAGCACAACAAGTCTTCTATATATATATATACTTGTGAAATTGAATTTTAATATCTTATATTAAATTTCAACTAAATCTCTTCAACTTTTTAATTTTGTTAGTCAATTTAAACTACCTAATTAAATTACATGATATATTTTTCCATGAATTTCCTGTAGTGTAAACAAGGAGGATTGAACTAATGACTCCTCAAAAGAAACTTGGTATTATATATTGAATAGCCACAAGGTTATTGGCGTTATTCATCATTTTATGTCATGTTATATTGAACGCCGAAGCTAAATATTTGCAGAACTAAAACATTTGAGTTTTTATGTGATTTGAAGCTTCCTTTTCTTGAAGCTTTGACAGCTACTAAAGCCTGTGAGAAAGTGAGCTATTCATTTGACACAGGGATTTAAACACGCGGAAAACATGAGAGTGGTTGGTGTGTGTGTGTGTGTGTGAAGTTATAAACTTGCGGGGAAGAGCATGGAAGAGAACAGAGAGAATGGAATAATAGAAGAAGGAGGGATGGAAGGGACAGCCACTTTGTGTAATTAATGAGAGTATTGAGGGATGGATTTGGCTGGTATCATCCCCTTTGTTGAGGGGTCAACATCCATTCCCTGTCATCACCTAAAACAATACCACGTTAAGATCACCATTCTACTTGCAGAAATTAAATGTTAATTTGGAGAGCCAGCGTTCTTGCATCCTCATTTCACAGTGTAATCATCAACTTTTGGAAAAAATAATCATTGAACTCCTCTCATAATTATCGCAGCTCCATCATTAGATACGGGTCTCTAGCTCAAACGTTGTCTCGAGTGTATGTTTAACTGCTAATCCTCAAACGTGCCTTAAGAGAGACAATATATATGTATATACATATCCATATTGATTATGTGTGTGTGGACAGATCCTCTCATAATAAAAATGAAAACTTAAGCAGTCTATTTTTTTTTTAAGTGTAATTGGACTTTGTCTAGAACAGTGGATGTGTTAATCTAAATATAAAATTATGGGTTTCAAAGTTTGCTTTTAAATAGAAATCCTCTCCCGGTGTTTGTATTTGTTTTTCACAATTAGTTTGGCGTCCTTATTTGTAGTAATCAAAATCAATCAATCTTAACAAAAAGAGGAGACTGAAAGATGGAAAGGAGGGAGAAAGTAATATATTTGCAGACAACATCAAGGTGTTTAATAATCAAGTCCATGATCATTATTGGGATCATAAAAATATATTAATAATCTGTACAGAAAAAAGAACTGGAGAGAGTGATGAGAGGGATGAGAGGGACTTTTAGGTAATGGACGGATGATCTCTCTGAACAAAGGGAGGGTGAATGCAAATAAAATAAATCTTGTGCTCATCTAACACCTTTTTGCAGGTAATATGCCTTCCCTCCAACCAAATTATTCTTTCATAATGCCAATGATTGGCCTTTCAAAATAAAATAAAACAAAACAAAGTGGTTAGCTTCATATAATATATATTATATAGAGCCTTGCACTTCTCCAATATGGGTTAGGTCAATTTGTATTTTTGTTCCCAATATTCCTTACAAGCTAAAACATGTTACATGTATATATAATTAGCAATGTTTCTGATGCATGTGTGTGGCTTTTGCTTCTTAGAGAAACGTCAATTCCCTTAAGCATGTAGTTCTCTGAGTTTTCGTCTCCTGCATGTTTTGATTCTTCTGTTTCCGTGGAAAGGCAACCCGTTTGGATCAAATAATCGAGTGCCATCAATTATATGGGGAAAATATTGCTGGGCTATGTTATGTCATTTCTTGATCTCTAGGCAATAAATTAAAAGTAGGTTTTTATAACTGATGAATAGACCATAGCACTCACATATTCACTTGTTTCATAAAAACAGATAATCCATGGAAAGGGACCCCACAGTCAATCAATCAATAACTTGAACACTCCATCATTCTGCGCTACATACGTGTTGTTAACTATCTCATCCAAATTAAATAGAAATGATTAAATTATTGATGTCTGAAAAAATTTTAATTTATTCTTATTAAATACTTTTTTTATTTTATTTATAAGTTATTTTTAATATATTTTATCAAAATAAAAAGTTTAAATCTTATTAAATTTATCTTAAAATTTAATAATTTTTTACTTTTATCCATAATAAACGTTCTTAAATCTCAGATATTTTTATTTAAAACATTTAATAAGAAAAAAATGTAAAAATGAGCTTTGAAAATTAATAACTGTCTTATAAATAGAACTAAATCTTTTATTCTCTCTCTATCCTATAAATAGGATTATTTATTATATTTGTGAATGATATACTATTATATGTAATCTTTTATTGGGGTTTTTGCAAATATAACTCTTGTTATAGGATGAAACCAAGCAAACAATCCAATATTATTATATCTTGCGTTATGATTAATTTATTATATTTGTGAATGATATACTATTATACATCAATGATAAACCTTTTATATATTTTTAAATTTTTAATGATAAAATTTTTATATATCAATGATAAATTCTTTGTCTATTAATATGAATCGACTATACTACCAAATTTTCAAAAACTTGGTCCATATTTTTAGGGTGTTCATGGAACCCGGTTGCCGACATGCCCGCCCAAACCCTGTGAAATTTTGCCCAGCCCAGCCCGAAAAAAATAGCCCAACATAATTTGGGCATTTTTAGGCTGGGCTGATTTTTGGGTAGGCTGGGCAATGGGCAAGGTATGCTGCCCTGCCCGTTTGGCCCAGCCCGAAACACATGTTTGTAATTTTTTTTTTAACTTTTGATGTGCAGATAGCCAGATATGCGGATCTGCATCTGCCCAGCAAGAACAGCCAAGGAGGATAAAAAGACAAGCCCAGCCGGCAGCCCACACAACCTCACGCCCTCACCTCTTACTCTCTAACCCTAGCAGAGCAGCAGTTTGAGTCTCCTCCACTTGCCTTGCCAGAGTCTAGACCAGAGTCCCATCATCGTCCCTAGCAATCTCCGTTAGCGAAGCATCTCAGTCTCACTGTCTCAGCATCAGCGTCCAGCGAGAGCGACTCAGCGTCCCACAACCACAAGCCGCAAGCTCCAATCCAATCTCAATCTCCAATCTCCATTCTCTACTATTATCTCTCGTCGTCATCGTGTCGAGCGCCTCTCACAACCACGAGCCGCAAGCTCCAATCCACCGTTAGCCTTTGCTTGCCATTGTTCTCCTCTCACACACAAGTTTAACTTTTCCTGCCTCATTCCTTTATAGAAAAGATCTTTCCGTGGATTTTTTTTTTGCTGTGATGCTATGCTGTAGTATATTTTTCAATCTAACATTTGAAATATCTTTAAAACTGTCTCCTCTCTCTTTCATACTATATCCAGGAGTTGAAAACTAAGAAAGAGCCTGGTTTTTTATATTCTGCAGGAGGGATCGTTAACTGCAGATCAGCTCATGGAACGCATAGAAGCCGGTCTCAAAGTTAAGCAATAACCCTAGGTAACCGGCATTTATACCCAATATTTAGACACCAGTTTTACAGAAATCGGAATTACTCACCTCCATGGTCCTTACTCTATTACTCATTTAACCTTTTTCTTTTTTTCTTTTCTTTTCTTTTCTTTTTGTTTTAGGATAGAGGGCTCTAATGCAGTATTTTTTTTAAAAAAATTGGGACTTGATTGTTGTAACGTATATTATTACAAGTACTGAACTTGAGAACTAGTCTCAATTTTTTGGCATGGTACTATACTTTTGCTTAAATAGTGGCCCGAAAAATTCTGAGGAAAATGAAAGCAGAACCACACTGTAGCTCTAAGAGGTTGCTGGTCTCTCCCAGAAGTTTGTAATAGTAAAAAACGTTGCACCCCTCCGACTGCCAAAGACCCTACTAAAAGCAACACGCATCTATTTTCTCCTCCTAATAGGCATCAATGTTGGTTGATTGTGTGTTTTCCAATTCTGTCTGTGCTGTTCGTGTGTACTGTTTACTTGTTCTGCTGTTCACTCATCTCTATCTCCACTCTTAAATCTTGATCAGTTCGCGTCTGCCCAGGTTTTTCAATTTGTTCTTCTTTATTCTTTTAGTACATTTTCATAGTAGTCTATTTGATTTGATTTGTTTCTGTCTGGAAAAAATGCTCTGTTGATGAAAATTCTGATACGAGACAATTCTGGAAAAAATGCTCTGTTCATGAATATGTTATAATGTATTAATGTTACTTACATAATACATTGCACACACTTTATCTGATTGGCTATTGCAAAATGAGGGGGGTTATTTATCTGATTGCTATATGATTTGATAAATGAATTTTATTCCAAAATGACTCTTCTGCATCTCTGTTAATGTTATGTGTATTTCTTTGTGATTGTTATATGATTGGTCATTGGATAATAAGCTTGATTTTGTCTTTTTATGAAATTTATGGTTTGTTTCTGTAATTTTGTTATGCTAGCATGGAGGATCAAGCTTCAGTTGCATCACCCTCTGGGACATCTCAAACACCAACCCCTACTGGACCTTCCCATTCATCAACCCCTACCGGACCTACACAAACCCCAACTCATACTCCTCCTACACAAATAGCAGCCCCTCCCCCTCAATCTGTCCCTCCCCTGGACCTCCTTCTCTTCCCCCTCATGCTCCTCCCACCCAAACACCCACAGAACATGTCACACAAGTGACAGATACTGAGAGAAGGGGTCGAAAAAGGAAAGAAAAGGAACCCAAACATACATCAGAGGTGTGGGATTACTTTGTTAGGTTTCCTATAGAAGAAACTAATGGGGAGCATAGAGCAACATGCAAGTATTGTCACACGACTTATGCTTCTGATCCATCACGCCATGGGACACATTCTTTGTTGAGGCACATCCCAAAGTGTCCAAAGAACCCTCACAAGGCCACTAAAGATAAGAAACAAGCAATGATAAATCTGTTATCTGGTAGGACAAGTGGGCAAGGAAAATCTTTAGTCACTCACTTATATGATGAGAAAAGGTGTAGAAGAGCTCTTGCTGAATTTATTATTTGTGATGAGCAGTCATTCAGAATTGTTGAGAAGCCTGCAGTTAAGAAGTTGTTAAATGAGTTTGAACCTCGCTTTCCAATCCCTTCAAGAACAACAATTGCGAGGGATGTGTGGCAGCTATATCTTGGTGAAGTAAAAGTGCTAAAGAAGATCTTGAAGCAATGTTCTAAGCGTGTTTGTCTCACGACAGATTGCTGGACGTCAAACCAAAATTTCAATTACTTGTGTTTGACGGCACATTTTATTGACAATGAATGGAAGCTTCACAAAAGGATCCTAAGTTTTGTTATGATTGAAAATCATAAAGGTGAGACTATAGGGAAGACCATTGAGCAATGCTTGTTGGATTGGGGTATTGATAAGGTGTTTAACATAACTATGGATAATGCTTCATCTAATGACACGGCTTTGGGATATCTTAAAAGGAGGTTGAGAAGTTGGAAGGGCTTAATTTGTGGAGGAGACTATCTACAATTAAGATGTTGTGCACATGTTCTTAATTTGGTGGTCAATGAAGGCATCAAACATATGAAAGATAGTTTTGAAGCCATTCGAAGTGCTGTGAGATATGTTCGGTCTTCTCCTTCACGGTTTCTAAAGTTTAAAAATTGGGTTGAATCTGAAAAAATAAAAACTAAGAGCCTTGTCTGCCTTGATGTTAGCACTCGATGGAATTCAACATATTTGATGTTAGAAGCTGCAATGAAGTTTCAAAAGGTGTTTGAGCGGATGCGTGATGAAGATGATGACTATATTGCATTCTTTAACTCTAAGCAAGAGGGAGGTGTTTTCTCTGGCCCTATTCTTGATGATTGGAAAAAATGCTAAAGTCTTCATCAAATTCTTAAAGATCTTTTATGACATAACTTTGAAATTTTCAAGCTCCCTTATTGTAACATCAAATGATTGTTTTCATCAAATTGCTCGTGTTCAGAAAATGTTGCAGAAGCATATTGGAAATAGTAGCAATACTTTTTTGGCAGATATGAGCTTTAAGATGCATATGAAGTTTGATAAGTATTGGGGTCAGGCAGATAATATGAATCCATTATTGATTGTGGCTGTGATTTTAGATCCTCGTACAAATTAGTTTATGTAAATCACATGTTTGAACTCCTTTTCAGTAACCCTGAAGAATGTGCATTGATGATGGATAAGGTCAAAACTTGTTTGTATCGATTGTTTGATGAGTATTCTGTTGGGATTTCTACTGAATCAGGGCCTACCCATGTTAGTAATGCATTTACAAGTTCATTGCCCTCTCTTGATGATGATGATGATGATGATGACATTGAGGATCCAGGGGCAATGTGGTTAGAGTCTTTGAAGAAAAGAACTTCAATGGATCCACAAAGTGAGCTAGATAGATATTTGCAACTGATTCTAGAGCTGAAATCTCATCATCTGATTCTGAGTTTGACATATTATCATGGTGGAAAGCAAATTCTGAAAAATATAAAATTCTATCCCATATGGCACGAGATGTATTGGCTATGCCAGTTTCTACAGTGGCTTCTGAGTCTGCATTTAGTATTGGTGGACGTGTAGTTGATCAATATAGAAGTTCTTTATCTCCTAAAATGACAGAAGCATTGATTTGTGGGAAAATTGGCTGCAAAGTGGGCAATCTCTATCTGAGTTGGTTGATAAGCTCCATGAGTTTGATAACTTTAATGAGACAGAAAATATTATTCAGCTTACAAGTAACAATTTTTTTTTCTAAAGTTTACACATGCACACATACACCCTTTATTTTAGTTTTTATATTAATGTAATTTTTTTTTGTCTTTAGATGCAACACTTGGAGGGGAGAATGCGACTGCTAGTGTTGATTGAAGTGTTTCTTCACAAGTATATCTTGACCCTTTATTAACTCTTTGAAAAATTAAATAGCAAGTGTGTAAATTTGGTTAAATTGGATGAAGTGGACACTAGTGATAGGTCCCTTATGCATGCATGCCCCCTGCTGGCCCCTTTATTCTGCTTTGCTATTTACCAAAGTTATGCTTCGGCTACTGCAGATTCCATTTCTTTTGACCCCTTTTATCTAGAGGAGGGCAGATCTGATGCATTCCAAAGCAAATGTTGGCTTGCATGTGAGTTTCCTTTTACTCCATTCAAGATTTACTATGCATTTTTCTTGAATAAGGATTTTAATCTGTTTAGTTATGACATATTTTTCCTCTTCCATTCATACAGGTTGGGAGTTAGGAAGAAGTCTTTTGTTAATTGGAGTCTACTCTTTCAAATTACTGTTTCTCATATGATGCTCCAAGCTTTTGTGAAATTTGTTGTTTTCAATGATCATAACTGTTATTTTGGATTCAATTATGGATAATTTGATATTGTGCCAAGACTTGTTTTCAAGTAGGGTGTTGAATTATGGATAATTAGATATTGTGATTGTCATTATTATTGTGGATTTATGGATGCTATTTTGAGTTAATGCATAAGACTATTGTTGATTTGTGAAAGTTTTATTTCAAAATGATAAAAAGATTTGTGAATTTAATGGGCAGGGCGATTATTTGATGGGCCAGGCAAAGCTGCCCAGTCAGCCCAGCCCAGCCCAAACTAATAGGGCATTTTGTAGGCAGGGTTGGGCTTCGGGCTGCATTTTGCAGCCCATTCATTCTTCGGGCTGGGCATCGGCAGGTTCTTGCCCAGCCCAGCCCTACCATGTGCACCCCTACATATTTTTTGGATACAATATTTTTTCAGTTAATAGGCTAATTTATCCACTTTTATTACATTTATAGAAATTTGTGAAAGGATAAAATTAAAATAAAGTAATTAATAATATATTGTTAACTTGTAAAAATACCATCAATTTCTCACATAAAGTTATTTATATATAAAGATGAAAGCAATATTTCAAATATTATTTTAAAAATAAAACACGAGCGCGCGCGGGGGGGGGGCGCATCCAAGCAGGCAAGCGAGATTTTTTTATGGGAAAATTTGATATAAAAATTAAAAATTGAAGACTGGCCTTTCTTTACGAATAATATTTCTACGGTGTTTTTCCCCTCGTTGCTAACAGTACAATCAATGTTGTCCCACCCAACTTGTCTACGTACAAAAGTATCTTATTTATTTATTTATTTTTTTGATTGACAACAATTTTTTAACCCAAAAAAAAAAAGCCTCTTACGACTGCTGCAAGCGTCCTGACAAGCCCAACTTTTTTCCACATTTCACGCCCTCCTTAATCCTTGTACCAATATTTCAACAATAGGAATTGTATTTTCCTTTTCCATTTCTTGAACCTCATTTCATGTGAACCAAACAGGGCCTGCCGGGATTAGTCGCTTTTGACAGATGCAGTGTGATTTGGTCTATGGCGAAACGAGAGTCTTGCGGTGGTTGAATTTGGTGGGTACAAGGGTAGAAGCAGGCTTAAGTGGATGACCTTCTGCTTTGAGATGCATGGTTTAAATGTGATTATCATGTATTCTGAATTACATGCCCTTTGAAATGGAAACCAAAACAAAATGTACTTGGTTATCTAAATCATGCGAAATGCCATTACCTATAAAAATTTCCCTTCATTTTCTATCTGGAAAGCTACTTCTGAAAATATATAGTCATGAGCAATATTTTTAAAATCGAATCGGGAAGGGTAGCAATTCACCATTTGCAATTTTGCATGATTCAATTGTAATTATTTAATTAAAAAAATTATATATATAGATAATAATCTAAATCTAAAAAATAAATATGAAATTACCTTTTAATTTAAAAACAAAACTAAACATTTTAAATTTATTATGATTTAACAAATCATATAATACAATATAACATCAAATGATTAAAAAAATTGATTTTTTTTTAAAAAATTAACAAATTGATTTTTGAAAATTGAGTCCTGTTTCCAATCCAAAACGACTAAATCAAGTTCAAACCTCCAAAACAATTTTTACATGCTAATAGAGTCAAAATCCAAACTAGTTGATGGATGCATCGGTTTAATCATCTGATCTAATTTGGTTTTTTAATCACTGATCTCAAACTTCAATCTATCCTAATTCAGTTGGTTTACATTCACCAACTCAATTGTCACAATTTTATTCTAAATGCAATCATCCTGCTTCATACGCTGCATCTGAAGAATGTTTCGACAAAACAAATCGATTATCTAGTCATAAATCTAGGAGCATAATACTAAAAACTTTCATCTACAAATTGGGTACCCTGAAAAATATAGCAAGATGAAGAGATTAGTTAACAATTATCATGGATGGTTTAGATAGTTGATGCCGCAATGGCAGACCTCACTCGTTTGAACTTCCTAGTTAATTCTCATTGAAGTTCATGCAAGGATAAAACAAAAGTCTAGACTACATCGTACAATTTCATGGCAATATCTTTATTTTACAGAAACTGGTTAGTGAGCGAACATGACATATTCAGAGAGGCCAGAGTCGTGTGGTGAGCAAAAAGCCAACAATGGCACATTCATATGAATATGTAATTATGTAAAGGAAATAACCATTAACAAAATCAGTGAGGAAACAACTTGTTCTACCTTTTCATGTTGAAGAAACAATATGCGAGTACAGATCAATAATGCTGTTATAACAGTGAAAAGGCAGAGGCAGCAGTAACCTAAAAGCTTGAAATGGGAATTCAACGCAAAAATGACCCCCTGTCTATTAGAACACGAACAGCTGGAGATTCGACAGCATAATTTGTCGAACACTTCAAGGAGAGATAGGGTTATAAAAGAGATAAAGTTAACTTCTTGAGCGTGAGACCATGCATAACCTCCTTACGGACAAGGACTTCCAACTTCACTACCAAGTGCTCTACTTCGGATAATCACCATTTTTTATTCATCCTGGGAAAGACCTCTTGTTGAATTTTACCTCAACCACTGTGAGTTGAAGCTGCAACTATTCTGACTCAAATACACCCTTCCAGAGACACAGACCCTAGCGAATCAGCACGGAAACTGCCACAAAAATGTTATAGAATATAGAGCACGAGTTGACACAGAACTGTCCATAAACGTAAATATTTCCAGTTCGTCCTTCATAGGTGAATCGAACTGGTACTGACACCAATCATTCCCATTGATCATTCGTATTAGCAAAAAACGACTGACCCCACAACTCCATGTTAGCAAATGAGCCTTGAGCCAACAATTCTAATTTACGTCAATGTCCTGGTCAGTGGAGACGTTATTGCATATAAGGACAACGTCGTCAAATAAGTTGATTAAAACGCATAGCACATCCCTACCATGAATCAAGGTTCATGGAGCATACCAAAACCAGAGTCCAAACTTACTTTTGCAGAGTCCCATAGTTTGAGAACTCATACCACATTATTATCTCTACAAAAAGCCAATTGAACAAGTAGTAGTAAAATACCTATGATCAATTGAACACAACATAATAGCATAAAAATGAGTCGGAATGAAATCGAAAGAAAAAATCAACTGACCGGGGGAAAAAGAAATAAAGCAACCAGGAATTAAAGATTTATGTGTATAGGCAAGCCCGCGAGGCCATCACCGCCCAAGCGATACAAAGTACAGCGAAGGGCTCTGACCGCGGGCAGTCTTCACCGCAGGGTCCGACGACAAAAGGCCTTGCCTTTATGCCCCAAAGCATCAGCGTCCCTGCCACTGGGGGCAGAGCCTCCGGCAGCGTCCAAGTGGAGGACGAAGGTTGGCTCCGCCGTCACCAACGCGGGCAGCTGAGAGAGCCTTGAGAAGGCATCGACCAAGCCAGCCTTCCCTGCTCAGATAAGATCAAGTAACGTTGAGTTTCCAATTAGGGTTGGCACTTACTTAAGTACGCTCTTTTGCTAAATTCCCTATTTACCCCCAGGCGGCGGGTTTTCACAGGGGGGTGTTTAAACTTTAAACATCTCTCTCTCTCTCTCTGTTTCTTTTTTTTAACCGCCTTCCTCAAAAATATTGTCCACATTTGATGTGAACTATGAAGTTTGGATTTTGGCAAATCCAAATTGATAGAAAAGATAGAGGTAACTGCATTCATATTCTTCTTTGGCCAATGTGAATGGAGTGTCAAATCATTTGGTCTGAAAAATGTAAGAATTTTAACTAAAAATAAAAAATATGACTTAATACGTATTTAGTTTTCAGTTTGTTAAAAGTTCATATGTTAAAAATTTATTTAACAAAAGTTAATTTAGTAAAAATTAATTATTGTTATAAAATTTATGTTTGGATATATTTTTTTAAAAGTCAATTTGATAAATTAAAAGTTATTTAAATTATGATAGTAAAATATGCTATTGAAAGTACAATTACTAAAAAAGATATTAATTTATGATAATTTATGATTCTTATTATACAGATGTAACATATTTAAAATTTAAAATATTTAAAAAGTGATAAAAATTTTAAATAATATAAAATTTGATCTATAATGCTAAAAACTTGATATCTAATTATTATTATTTAAATGATAATTATATTTTTAATGAATTAATTATCTTTTAAATTAAAGAATAAAAAATTAAACTTAAGGTAGTATGATCAAATAATATTTCACTTTTTAAAAATTTTATTATTTTAAGTTAGCCAAAAGTACATTTAACAACATCTTAAAAGAACTTCTTAAATTGGCTTCTTGAAAAAAATTGAAAACCAAACAATATTTGAATTCAAAATTCATTCAAAAAGTCCCTTTGGAGATCCTAATTGAAAACCAAACAAATCCTTAATTATTAATGAGTTTTAAAAAAATTTAAAATTTCAATTCAATTCAAAAGGATTGAAGTGAAAATAATTTTAATAATGAAAAGGATCAAAGTATCATTCACTTGTTAATATTGTTCGAGACGTATAATTATCAGTTGTTAATTTTCTTACTTTACATGTTAATTTATCAATATGAGTTATAAATTATATTAATTTATTAGACAAGCAGCAACATCAATTTTTTTTTTGCCAATTTTACTTATTAATTTACTAACATTAATTATAAATTACAGACCTATCAATAACTTACAGTTGATATTAGTATATTAATAAGTAAAATTAACAATTTAATAATTGATATTATCACTTGTGATCAAACAACTTATTTTGAGAATCTTGTGATCTAATTTCCTTTCTCATTACAAATAATGCTACCACAAGCTGCTGCCCTGTTACAACTTACTGAACTGCCAATGTCAATTTCCTTCTTTTTTTCCATCTTCATTTTGGTAAAAACAAATAAAAAGTTCTTTCAAGCCTTTGGAATACGATAAATTAGTATTACTTCCTCCTTGGATCGTCTAGTTTCTAAACAATAAATAATTATTCTGTACAAAACTCAAGATCAACTTCAACCCTGAGCATAAAACAGAGTTGGGCCTTTCAGCCTTATCCACACAATGTATCCAAAAATATCTGAAACAGAAAAGTGCGTGCAACCTTTTTCCTTAAGGCCTAAAAAAGAAGTTGTCCAATAAGGACGCGGAGAAATAAGGAGACCAAGGGGCTATGCTTTCAAAATTTTATAAGAACTAAACCATAGATCTCATACTTATAAACAATGTGAATCTTTGCATAAATCTTATAATATATATTGATATATTTATTGGAGTATCCTCAAATTCTCAACCTTGTCCCCCAACATATCAATATTGAAATTGAAATATCATAATCATTTTCGAGTGGAAGCACTGTTCTCGACAATACACCAGTACAGTCTAGTTAGCTGTTAAAAAGGTATAAATAATAGGCCGAATTTCACATAAAGCTGTTAGAAAGAATTTTAACCCAAAAAAATTAAACAAAACTTATGAATCACAGAAGATATGCCGCTGTGATCTCAATACAAGGTTCACACCTCACATGAGTGTTGCATCGTGGAGAACTGGACAAAACTGAAGGGCGTCATTTATAAGAGGAAAACAAAGTTTCTCTGTTCAACCAGTGTGTATGCCTGCCTGGGGGAAGAAAACCGTTGTATATGCTAAATTAAAGAGTGGCGGAAGTTCTAGACTTGTGGATCTTCTCATCGTTTGCAGGCGGAGGTAGAGTACGGGATGACCATGCTGCATGATAAGACGATGAAATGAGCTGTGCTACAGCAGGAACAGCCCCACCTGCGGATTTTTTTAGCCATGATATCATTAACAGAGCACATTAATTGGTAAATCCACATCAAAATGATTTTTCAAGGGTATGCCAAATCTTTCCATGCACATGCACTCTTGGGTGGCCTAAATGCTAAATGATTGCATGATGAACATGAAAATGATTTTTGAATCTCCTTTATTTACTGCGCTCCGGCTGATGGAGACCACTTAAAATTAGTGTCAACTGAAAGGCCATCGCATCACAAACACAAATCATCATGAGGGCAAGTACATCCTCAGACACAATTTAGCGTTTGAACACATCAAATTGTTAAATGTGAAAAAAATTGGTAAAATTAATCTTCTAGTCCCTTAAATCTAAAGTTTTAAATTAGTCCCTTAAATCTAAAGTTTTATATTAGTCCCTTAAATTTAAAATGTGTTAAAGTGGTTCCTGTTTCCTTATGTTTTCCCACAAGTAACCATAAAGTGACGTCTACCAAACAAGTCGCTGTTAAGATGAACCCGGATAGTTGTTAATTTTGCAAGTTATTCACTTCTTTTTCCCCAAAATTAGTTTTAATCTTCATCTAGGATTTTCAGAAATTGGACAGTTAGAAAGCCAACTACCTTCAGGCATATTTACAGTCATCTCAACATCAACCGATCAACTAAGTTCATCAATATGACAATTTATGGCACTTGTGAAACGAAATAAACAAGGGACCATTTCGGCATTAAATTTAACCAAACAAAAAATAGTACAAGACTTCAAAATTAAAGATCATTTAGAGCATGTAAATTGAGCAAAACAACTCATTTAGGGATTTACCTGTCAGACCTGCACAGGCTGAAGAGAATACAATCACAGGTGGTGTCTGAATTGCACAGAGGTCCATGTCAGTAAGTTGATGACTAAAATAGTAGCATTCAACACATTAAATAGGCAGAAAGTATGCTCCTAAAAGTACTGCCGCCACATAATATATGCGTACAAGTTCCACATATGTTCTCAGCTTCAAATACACCAATATACAAAATATGCCCCAAATACATCACTATGAACAAGGCCAATCATCACATAAATCAGTGCGCAAGAAACTGCATTCCAAACTGGGCCACTGAATATCATATAATAGCCATAGGAACCTCAGCCTACCATAAAAACTAAGCTATTAAATCAAGAAGAAATGACTCCACAGGAACTTGGTGTTCTTGGAATGTGATTCTGGTCATTGAAACCACGGTCAGATTTAGTGCTAAATCACCGATCAAAATGACTGGTACAAGAATATATTTAAAATAAAAAAGATGCCATCCCACCCCTAATAAAGTAACGAAAATATTCAAATGATAATAATCCCTTCAAGTTTGTATGTAGCAATCGTGGTCAGCACAAATTGATACTCTCAAGAAAAAGCTCTTCGGTTTTAAAATTTAACAGCAGAAATAATTAACAACTGCAGAATGAGATATCCGTTTCTTGCTTTCTATAACAGGTTTGAAGAGGAAAATAATTTATAGAACAGTGAAGAAATAAAGGATGTCTAGGGCGTAAGGGCTCTTCTGTTGACACCATATGAATGGATAAATGCAATGGTCCATAAAGATAGTCAGGCAATCCAATAAAAATAGCTGTGTTAAAAGTCGCAACGCTCACATGTAGAAGAAATGCAATGATGGTCTAATTGTTTCACCCCCAACAAGAATTACTATAGGGGATTTGTGGAATTGTGGCTATTCTGTGCACTAAACAGTTCATGTTAAGTTGCCACCAAAGATTTATTATTGCGTCATTTATTGGGAAGGAAAGAAGAAAGAGGTCCAAATTCATGGTCAAGAGTATAAATGTGGCCATATATTTGGTAAAGATTTCAAAACTTCTATCATAATGCTTTCATTGCATGCTACAGCATGAATAAAAAATTTACAAAAAGGAGAATTGAGTAGTAAGAAACTTACACCAATGAGAAAATGCAACCACATGAGTCCTTTTACCCATGTTCGAACAACAGGTACAACTGCATTAGACAAGAAGAAAACCTCTTCAAATAAATAATTCATACTCTACACATGTAAATAATGTGTGAGCTCAACGAACTTCAGGAAGTCTGTGGCAGAAGTGCAATGATCTATGAAAGGGAGCAAAACATTATGTTTATGGGTTTCTTGTTTGAAAGTAATTGTGTTGGTCATTAATATGAAACTTAAATTCTCATTCTTTCACTTTGAAACATCAACTGTCTTTATATAAATACCATGAACAAAGTAGTACAACAGAAATGATCTCATTCATCGTGCTATTCAATCCAAACTACAAATAAAAAATGGCTAACATACCGTGGTTAAATCCATAAAATGCACTTGCTGTGCCGCCAACCGCTGAGCCAATCTGCACAAAATTTGAATCCAAAAAATGATGGCTTAAAATTCAGGTAGCCATAAAACTCAGACAAATTAAGTGCTCATCCCTAGACAGTTAGTATCTTATGGTCAACATTTTATTTTATTTTCCACCCTGATATCCAAATCGAACTGACTTTGATAATAAAATTAAGCAAGCCACCAAGAGAGAAGAATTCAGCATAGAAAAGCTATCCCTAATGAGGGGTGAAACGGTCCAATCACTCGTTTCCTGCAGATAAAGAGTACGAGCTTAACATTTGTATGAAACCGAAAACAATTCAGGGAAGTAGGATAAGTTATGAAATACCATCTCTTTCAAGAGAGGCCCTGCACAGTGATGGCATCGAATATTTTTATGACTGGAAAAAGGGGAACCCTTGCTATTCGTAACGGAGCCTGCCATGGCCGTGCGCTCTGAAGATCAGAGGCAGACCAGAACCCTCAAACTCAATGTCTCCCTTTCGTTACACTAGTTTCGGGTAGGATTTAGTGGACTCCCTCAGATTTTGTTGCTTGAGATCAAGGGTGAAAAATGGCCACGTCATTTTTTATCTACCAGGAAATATTTTATCGGAAAAATGATTTGATGAAATATTTATGCAACGGTACGCTGAAAATGATTTTTACGAAAATAAAAATAAAAATAATTTTTATAAAAATGAAAATGGATAACAAATTGATATAAAAATTTTGATAGATATAAAATTAAAAATTTAAAAATATGTTTAATATGTTCATAAAATTGATAGATTATTTTTATTTAATATTAATATTTAAAATATCGGGAGACTGCAATGCCCTCCTCACCCAAAAAAAAAAAAAAATCCAACCCCTCATCCTGCAACCCGCGGCAACTCAAATGACCCGTAAAGAATCTACAGCCAAAGATTCCCAAATGAAAAGAGTCACGAGTTCACCTTCACCCATCAATCAAGTTACAGTAGAGAAGTTGAAGAACAAGAAGAATCGAAGAACCTGAAGAAGATCTAATGGAAACAGCGACGGACCCAAAAAATTTATATGTAATGGCATCATATATGTACACTTATAAAAACACATTTATAATACAAAAAATGCATCATAATATTACCAAAAAAAATTGAATGTACATCATAAGTTTTCTCTTCAAGGTTCTTTTTTTTTTTTTTTTGATAAACTTTGCCTACAAGGTTTCATATTTTGGATGCCAATCAGGATTAAATCTATGAAAGGTATTTTCAAGTTATCTTTGTAAAAAATTAGTCTCTTTTGGTAATTTGGTTGGCAAGGATCCTTTTGCAAATAATATTTTCTAATTTCATCTCTACAATTTGGATAACAAGAAGATATTTTTAGTCTCAATTCTCAAATTAGGATCATCAATGAAACTTTTCTAAATTAAATTTCAAAAATTTTAGATCTAATGTTCTATCTCTATATTCACCTTAAGCTTGAGAAGATTAGATTAATCATGTTGCTTTTCTTTTAAAAAAATTTTCCATTGTAAGATGCCTAAAAATCCAATTTTCATTTCAAAATATAAATAAATTATTATAATAATACGACATAAACAAACAGATATCAAGTAAAAAAAAAAAAAAAACACGTCCTAGTGCTTGTGGTTGTCATCAATGCTCAACAATCAGCATAGCCATAAACAAACGAATGAATAATGGCATTATTAAACAAAAAATAAAAAAGTTATGGTCCCAACCCCAAAAGAAGACTCTCTTATAGATTCACTCACAGTCGCAAAAGGCACAAAGCCACGACACAACTCCCATGTCTCATTCGACCATTTTCTATTTCTTTATTCACCAAAAATGCCAATGTAACATTTTAGATTTTAACTTTAAGAATTTTCATTATTTGTAAGAATATTTTAGTTAAATTAAATGAATTTTTAATTAATAATATTTTAAGGAACTAATGTAGCTAATAAATTCTTAGACAGTCTCAAAAGAGGGCTAGATCGAAGTACGAGCGGGTCATGGCACAAAAAGAGATTCACAATGAGTGTGGAGTTCTATGTGTCATATGCCGCGGCGGATGAGCTAATGCACCGCGTCGTAGGTGCAAAATCTGCACTTATCAAATCGTGAAATCAGACAAAAAATCAAAGAAAGAGGGAGAGATACCAAGAGGGCATTGGAGGGAGCTCATGCTCTGCTAGGGCACAATCATTGGACCACATTGGAAGCATTTGGAGAAAGATTTAGCTTTGGGTAAGCTTCTCTTTCTTCTCCCTCTCCATTTTATGTGAAAATTCTGACTTTAGAGCATTTAGGGGCTTGTTTTCGGTTGTAGTTGAGCAATGGTTGAACCCATTGCCTTAGTTAAAGTTTTAGAGAGTTAAATCAAGTCTCTAAACCTATATTTATGGATTTCATAAAGATTTAGAGTTGTTGGTTAGAGTTTGGATGAATCCTATATAGAAATTAGATGATTAAGAGCAATGTGAATAATGTAATGGTGTTGTTTATGTGTTGGGATGTTAAATAGAGTTAATACAGTATGTTGGAAGGATTGTTAGGGCACAATTGAGGTTTCGAGCATAGTGGATACCCCTAGTTGTATTATAAATGGGGTCATTAGCAAGAAGATTTGACAATTAAAGGTTTAATTATGTAGATTAACCTTAATTGAGCATTGAGGTGCATAGTAGACGCATGTGAAGTCATTGGTTAACCACTGTAACTGTTTTAGTGACAAAAAGGTTGAAATAACTAGATTGTTTAATCTCCTTTTTTGTGTGTATGGATGGTAGTGTGTTTGATTTAGTAGTTGTGTTTTGGTTTAATACTAGCCCATTATTAATATGAAATTATAATTTTAATGTTATGAAGCGGAATGAAAACTTGTTCTAATGCTTTGTATTTGGAAAGCTAAATGCTATTTTTATATGAAATTACTTGCAAAATTTTATGGTTTAAGTGAAAATGAGAAATTATAATAAATAATATGTTATGGATATGTGTTGAGTGTATTAAGCATATTTGGCATAATCATTATGAGAGGGTGGGAGTTCACCTTAATGTGTTGTCAGGACATTATTTCAAAATCCATATAGTACATTGGCATCATAGAAGCCTCGGTGCTCAGTATTATATTGTTTGAAAATTTCAGTCCTACAAGTGGTAGATTGGGCATCGACACCCTTAGCAATTGTGGACAGGGGAAATTTATTATCCATAGTGGGCGAAGGAACTCTTGGCCGAGGCTGCCTCCTACTAATGGTGAGCTTGGGCCAATCCAATCACATAGACTTGGTCCTATCGAATTGTTAACCCACATATTCAATTAGAAGATATAAGGAGGGTATAAGGTGGTGTGTTAGTCATGCATATCATTCTATGATCATATGTGTGAATTTATGAGATATGTTATATGTTTTGCTATGCCACTTCACATACGCTCAAACTGTTCTCATACACGAGTAGTTAATTAGACTATTTAGTTATTGAGTCCTTGACTTACCCTATAGTTATATTTTACAAGTAAAGGCTCTAATAGGGATAAGGGAAAGAAAGGTGCAACCGAGCATCGAGGAGACTAGTTCTAAGTTGTATAATATTTACATCTATTTTAGTTTGTAATGAATATTATATGCACATGCCAACTTATGACATATATATAATTTTGTAATGTACTTGCATGATTTCTATTGTGACTATAGGTATCTTGACTTAGATTGGTTATATTTATGCTGTAAAGGCTGAGAGAGATTGAGATACTAGTGCAAGTATTAGTTTTGTATTGATTTATGTTAGATTGGCCATTAAATTGTTTATGAGAACTTGTTACCCTTTGTGAAATTATGTTGAAACTTGGGGTTTTGGTGGCCAAATCTTGTCTAGACTATTGTGATTATGATTTAGATGCTTGAATAGGTTATTTGTAATCCATTTAGGTTGGGTCAAGTGGTTCCGCAGTATTGGCATTTGGTTTAAGAGTTTGGGCATCTTGGCAGTGAATTTTAAAAGAAAATGAGCTATTTTAGGTTTAGGTATCTAAACCTCATTAGGCTCAATATTTAGGTATGGGACTGGTGCCAATAACTAGGTGGCTTTAAGAGCTACATATGAACTCTTGAATCACTCGAATCAAACATCATATGGCAAAATGGCGTACTCTGAAAGTTGGTCCAGAGAGTTGTCATGATAATAGTTTGCTATCATGACAGGGCACGTGCGCTGCAATGCACTATCCATCGCACTGTGGTGTAAGGCACAAAGAGGGGGCGTTCTCCTCTATGCAGTCTCCATGACAGATAATGCACTGCGCTGCGATGCACGGTGCTTGTAAGGCTAGAAATATTTTATTTTAATTTATATATTATAGCCTGATGAGTTTCTTATGCTTTTGTTAGTTTATTTAATTGGTTTTAAATTATAGTTTAAGCTCAAACGATCTTTTAAAAAGGTTTTTCGCAGGGTTTCATTTTCTCAAACATTTTCTAACCTTTGTGTATTAATGACTATTTATCTTGGGATTAGACTAATCTTGATTATCAAAACAGTGTTCTGTGTTTAATGTTCTATGTGTTTGGTAATGTTAGGGATGACATTACACCAAAACCATATTAGCCTTATTTATTCATCAAGATCAAGCGATTAAGTGAATGAGTGAAGAATTGAAGATTGCAGAAGTAAAGGCACGCACTAAGAACGCCAAGGTCTGAACATAGGAACAAAGAGGTAGTTACAGTCAATCACACATGGAAACTTGCTTAGGCAAGGACGACGATAAGCAAAGGTGACTACAGCACCAGCATGAGTTGATGATGAAAAAGGAGTATGGATTTTGGGATTTTGTTTTTGTCTAAAGCTATAAACTGAAGCTAAAGCGAGAAGAAAGAGAAAAATAAGGGGAAGGAGTCTATTTTATTAGGGGGAAAAAAGAAGAGCCAAAAATAAAACAATGAGCATAAAATATGCCATATTTTTTATGTGGGTCATAAAATTTAGGAATAGAAAAATAATAAAAAATTTAAATGATAAAAGGGAGTAATATTATGAATCATGAGGGTAATTAATATTGTAACATCCCAATTTAAATTTTAATAGTTAATTTGGGTTAATAGAAATTTTGAAAAATATTTAGAGGTAAGCAAATTAGTAGAAAATAATTATTAAATTTAATTTAGGATATAATTCTAAATTAAATTAAAAAATTAAAAAAATAAATAAATAAAATATTATTAAATTATTATTATTATTATAAAAAGAAAGAAAGAGAAAAGGTATGAGAAAGAGGAAGGAAAGAAGGAAGAAAATGCGATCAGCTTTCGGTGCAATGATTATGTATAAAATAATAAAAAAAAGAAGAAGAAGAGAGAGGAAAGAGGAAAATAATTAAAAAAAATTGTGGGACCCACATTCATTTTTTAAAAACCACCGTTCTCTTCTCATTTTTCCTTCATTTCTCTTCTCTTTCGTGTGCGATCAGAGAGAGCGACTGAGCCAAGTTCACCGGTGCTGGGTTTTAAGGTAAGAGTTTTTAATAGGATATTTAGGGTGTGATTTTAAGCTTTTCAAGACTAAGTAAATGTTCTAAAAATTTTTTTAATCATCCTTCTTCTTTGGTTTCTGAGTTTGTAGTGGTAGAAAATTTAAGATCTGGAAGAGGGATAAATTTATGTTGAATAAATATGGTTTTTGAGGTTGTCGGTAGTATAATAAATGTTCTAGAATATAAATTTATTGATGATCCTTGAATTTGTGGCTTATGGATCAAATTCTAAACTAGATCTGAAAATATATGTTGATTTATTGAGGTTTAGATGATTATTTGGGATGAGAAATGAATTATTATGGTTATAGGATTATGATTCTAAGCTAGAGACTCAATTTTTAATTTTTGGTATTTTAGGTATGAATTTATGAAATAAAAAGAAAATTTTGATAATAGAAATTAGTTTAGAAGTTGATTTTTAGATTATTAATGTTTATTGATAATGAAAAGAGGAGTTAAAAATTTTACTTAATAGTATTAACTATAGATTTGTATTAAGATTGAGATTAGAAATTATGTTATATTTTTAATTCTATTATTAGAATTATTTTATTAGTTTCAAAAATTGAAACTAATATTTATAAATAATATGTTATTTGTAGATTGTATTACTGGTGAAGATTGTGGTGAGAGAGAAATTTTAAGGAATAATTTATTGAAAAAGCCACAAGGTAACCATGCTTTTAATTTGTGATTAGTGTTACTTCATGTTAATTGGATGATTATTGAGAAAATTATGAATTTTGTAATATTATATAATTGTGCAATATTATTATGAATTTGTTTGATTATTGTGGGAGGTGTTGGGAGACTTGCTATTGTTGTTGTATTTATGTGTTACGTGGTATGTCCCTATTAGAGTTCAATAGGTGGTTTGTAAGGGCTCGGGTTAATCTACCTTTGGCCGGGTAATTTAGCACCGAGTGAGGGCTACGGCTCGAGGTTAATGGAGGGATATAAGGATGGTTGTTTGTGTGTATTGTAATATTTTTATATTTGTTGGAATTATATTATTTTTAATTATCACTTAGTAAGCACACACTTAACTGTTTGTATACACTATAATAAATTGGCTTTAGTTACTGAGACTTTTGAGTCTCATTATGTGGTTAACAATTTTCAGGAGAAGAGCCACGAGTGACACGTAGAGGAGTCCCAGAGGCTTAGTGGTATAGATCCACTGTCTCTTTTGGGTATTTAATTTATGATTTATAATGTGTTATATTGCCAATATTAGGGCTTTTTGTTTATTGTCAATTATATGAATATATAAATGTAATCATGCCTTTCAAACTATTTCTATTTTTAGTACAATTTGGATGACTGTAATTTTAATATTTGGTTTACTTTGGATTAGTTAAAATGGTATGATTATAAGGCCAAATAACTGGTTTGTGTTGAAAATTGACTAAATTGCTTATTTTACTTGTTGGGAGTATAAGGATGGACAAATGTGATTTAGCCTAATGGCATGTGGGAGGTAAAAATTTATTTGAAATGTTATAGTGTATAAGTTGAAGCCAATTATAAAATATTTTATATTTGAAATTATTGATATAGGAATGTGTTGGGTGGCTGTAACCCAACTATGGTTGAGTTAAATTATTTTTTTAAAAAAAAAATGGTGTGTTACAAATACTTATATAATGAGAACATAGGATAAAAAATACTTTTTAAGTAAGGGCAATTGCCCCCTTTACTCAATAAGTAGGTATGTCCTTGGATAGAAAGAAGGTTGGAGTTGTCAAAGACAAGAATTGAAGACCCAGAGAAGTAATTAGAGCTGTTGAAGCCAAGACATCATTGTCATCATCAAAGTGGGGAAATAATTAGTTTTGGTTTCAAGGTTGATTTCATCTATCGCCGTACCAACTCGTCATTGTCATCAAAGTTGGTTTTAGGTTCAATTTCTATCTTTCTACAAGTTTTGGCTCTCTAAATCTTCAAGGCGGGAAGAAGGTGAAGATGAAGGAGAGAAATCTTTAACAAAGATCAAATGAGCTGGAGAAGAGGTTATTGCCATCGCGATAGATGAAGGAGATTGCTATCACTGTTGGCGTCGATGAAGGAGATGGAGAAGAGGTTGTCGTCGTCATTGAATTTGGCCAAGTCAATCATCAAAAGGGTATGAGACAAGAGGGGGGAAGTCGAATATAAAGAAGATTGAGAGGGAGGGTAAAAAATAAAAAATGAATCATGAAATTAAGAAACTAAATTTTTATTATGAAAACGATTTCCACCAATTTTGGTGGAATTAGAATTGAAAAAAAATTTCAATTCTACCATACTAAATAAACACTTTTTCAATTTCAATTATTTTTCCATATCTATCTCTCCCATTTTTGTCAAACCAGACAAGTCCTTGATATTTCTAATTCGCACCCTAACTTTTTGGTTTCTACCCATTTATTTGTAGAGTTTACAAATAGGGTCCCTATGGTGTCCACATCAGCAGCAAACGATGCTGATGTGGAAGTAAATGTAAATGCCTGGCAAGTTTCCCTTATTGACAACGAGACATTAGTCACTGGCAGTTGCAACTGCTCTTTCAAGGTTGAGATTGTAAGGCGTATGTGTTCTCAATAATTGCTGGATAAGTGTCTTGATTCAATAAAATAGGATGTTTAATTATTTTCCTATTTAGTTATTAAGATATATTTCATACAAGTTACATTCACACACACATACAAACATATGAAAATGAATGTTATTTCATTGAAATATTATTTTTAGAACTGCAAATTAGAACTGGACTAGCCCTTGAAAGGCTGGGCCTAAACGAATAAGCTTCGTTAAGCCTAATTATATCTTAAGATTTTATTTTGCAAAGCTCAACTTTAGTCCTTAAGGCCAAAGGGTCGGCCTTATGAGTCTTGACCCTAATTTTCAATTTAACAACCTAAAAAACAGAATTGTAATCTAAAAAAATTATTACACATAAAATTAAATTATGGAAAATAAATTTAATTAAATTTATATGATAACAAATATGTAAAAAGTTTAACATCCAAGTTTGTTAAGGGGTGGCCAGCTAGCCACAAATCATGTGTGAAGTGAAAGCGGGTAAGGGTAACAAGACAAGGCAAGTGAAGTGGTGGCTTGGCTATCGAAGTCGATGAGGATTACTAATGAGTCTAGGGTTTTAGTTAGTCTTTTAATTTTTTTTACCTAAAATTTAGCCCTTTTATTTTTGGAAGAATAACAGAGAGGTCTTAAAAGAATCAATTAATTCAAATTAGGTTTCAAGTGCTAAATTTTAGGAATTTACAATTCAATAGCTCAATATTGCAACTCTTTTGTGATGAATTTGTAACCTATATTTCAAATTTTAATAGAAAAAAAATTTTTTATTTTTCAATTATGTTAAAATTTGAAAAACAGTTGCAAATTCATCACAATACAATTGAAAAATTGAAAAATTGAGTTGCAAATTTTTGGAGTTTAGCACTTAAGACCTAACTTGAATTAATTGATTATTTTGAGACCTTTTTGTTATTCTCCTTTATTTTTAGACCCATTAAGGCGAGCCCTTTTAAGTACGAATTATCATTTTTATCCTAAAGTAATGATCCAACCTTTGTTGTTTTCAGGCTTAAAAGAATCAACTCAATAAGCTCAACCCTAGTTATTGGCTCTAATTATTTTTATTGAAATATGTATCTCTTTGAAAAGTATAGATGATTTTTATAATGATTATTTTAAAAAATCATAAATTTCTGATTTTGAAAACTTGAGACAAATAAATGGAAATTAAAATAAGTTGTGAAAGAACCGTTTTTATTGTCTTTTATGCAAATAAAATCGAATAATTTGATTTCTTTTATGAAGAGGCTCTTTTTGAAACCCTCTCAGAGGAGATAGCAAGAATAGGGCCTGATTGTAGATGTTATAATACAAGCACACTTTTTACAACTCATACTTTCATAAAATAATAAGGATAGGAGGATAAGAGTTACTAACACAAATATATTCTGGGGGACACACACACACATAACGCAAAACTGAATGATACATCCGGTGCACATTGTATACGTACTGTAACTTCATTTCCACTGAGAAACGAAGAGAAAGTGGAGAAAAGCACTCGGAATAAAGGATCACACATCGAAACATCATAATTCACAACTTTGTCTTTGGGTTTTAGGTTCTTTTTGGTTGTGTTCTGTTTCATTATTTCTTGATATTTATGGACCAACCACATCACTTGCTAACAAAGAAAATGACATGATATCTGTAGTTAACTATATTATTTTTTTAAAAAAATCTGGTCTCACAGACACACACACACACACACACACACAAACACTCTATCATGAATTAAATTTCAACTATCAACAAGTTTTGGCTTGATATATATAGCATCTCTAAAGTTGAAGAATCTATAAGTAAATATCAGTCCAAGACAATTAACCAGCAAGAAAGAAAATAAATTTTGGTGAACAGTGGCCATGTCATGTTCTCGTGCAAGATTTTGCTTGCTCTTTCCTCCAAAAAAAAAAAAATCTCGTGAAGACATTTTTCATCCTTCTACTCCTAACAAAATTGAAATATGCAGATTTTTAAATGGAAGTTTTAAAGTTTAATGGTTTGAGCATTTAATTCTTTTTTCCCCCGGGACAATTGCTGTCATGTTATGTGATGGTATTTGTAGCTGTATCAGTGCATCATCATCTTCCGGGAAGTGGGAACTCTTTACCTTATGCCTTTTCCATCGAATCATATTCTTTGATTTCTTTCTCAATTTTGATATCTACATATCATGGAATTTGAGCAAGTCTTTTAAATCATCCTATCAGACCTAACATGGTCTTATTGGCAAAATTATCATAATCATATATATAGTAAATTTTCAAAAAAAGAAAAAGACAACTGGTTGATAATTTTAAAAAAAGCCGTGAAGACTAGGACAAAAGGACCCTGCTTCCAACCATCAGAAACAAAGTGGGAAGAAGCAAGTGGAAAAAAGTACTGGAATCATCCAAATGAAGAGACAGCTAGACAAGAATCACAATGGAGAGCAGTGCAAATGTCAACTAGGTCACTTCCCAGCAGCATGATGGGTGAAAAGTAGAAGGCAAACCCAAATCTTGTGAGAACATAAAACAATCTATAAAAAAAGAAATTCCCCTCAAAAAGATAGCAGTTTTACTACTATTACCGAGATGACAGTCATGAGTCACAATAATGAATTCTTTAAGAGCATCTGATAACATCAAGTAAAAGGATGGGTGGGGATGTGAGAATCCATTTTTTGTGGCTTTCGAAGAAAAAGAATAACCGTATTCTTTTCTTGAGAATATGACCTATGGGCTTTAGTCTGAGTTAAGATTCTCATTCTTATTCCCCAGAATCTTTGAAACTTTCATTTTCTCTGCTTTTATTTTCTCTCTTCTTTTCCCCGTGAGAATAGCATTCCGTGGTCATTTCTCCCTTGGCATTTCATCCAATGCCATCACGGTAACAACAAAATCACGGTCTCGTGGTTGAGGCCGATGATCATGCGGTGTATGATTGGCCGTATGGCCTTAAGATCGAATCTTACTTGAGTTAATTTTTTTTGGAGCAAGGCTACAATGAATTTCATTTTCTTTCCAACACTTGGGGGGAAAAAGCAGGTAAAATGCAACCACTTACTGTCCCAGCGAACGGTTTGGCTCATAACTGATCACTACTAGTCTTCATTAGAGTTGAAAATGCGGGCGAGTTCGGTCCTTAAAGACCTGAGTCTTAAAGCCCGGTTTTTTATTTTTAGCCTTATTTCTCAAACCCAACCGGCTCAGAGTTAAGCCCGTAAGTCTTTTTTTAAAAAATAAAAAAATTTAAAATAAAATTAAACATTATAAATTAATTGAAATATTTTAAAATTAAAAAAATCAAAATCCTAACAATTTTTTAGAAATTAAGCAACACATTTTTCAGAAATTTTATACTATACACTAATATTTATTAAATTATATTAAATCAATTTTAAAATAAATTAAAATTAATAATAATATAATGTGTGTAGGATCAGGTGAGCAGGTCATTAGCTTCAAACACGTGTTCCACCAATAATAATAATAATAATAATAATATAACAAGCTTGAAGGGCTGTCCGGACCCGAGCCTTTTTTTGCAGGGCTTATTAGAACCAAGCTCTTAAGCTCGATTACTTTTTAAAAAAATTATTTTCAAAGCCCGAATCCTTATTTAAATAGGGCCTCTAAGCTCGGCCCTTCAGACCCGACCCTTATTCCTGACTTTAGTTTTCAAGTTGATTATATGTATGCCCTTCTGTGCTGCTCATTGGAAGTTCTTCTCGCACTTAAAAGTGAATCAATCTATGATAATATAAAAAAGAAAGAAATTTAAGTACCAACAAGAATTAAAAAAAAAAAAAAGTCCACTGGCATTGGTGGGACATCCACCATATTGAAGAAGGTAAAGGAAGACGGATGAATTGGATACTACTATTCACAAAAGCTAAGTAATCCACTGTACAAAGGCAGGCTCATGAAAGGAGCATAAGACTTGAAAGTAATAAGGACAGATTTAAAGCATCAACTGAAGATGACTGCCAATATGGGAAAGATGGTCCAATAGAAACTTGACATGAAAGACGCGGAACAAAGTAATTCTACGTATCACAGCTTTACAATTTCTAGAAATGACGAACAACTCCAAACAGCACCAAATCATTCTCTGAGCTGAAAAAACAAGTATGTGAAAGATTTAGAAACTGAATGGTTAATTATGGCTGCATAAAAACACCAAGACATCATCGATACTGCTAAGTGCAGAACCCCTAATTGGACGGTCAACGATGATATGAAAGTAAACAAGCAATGCTAGACTAAGACTTCTTCAATTGGTAGATGCAATAGGGAAAAGTAGGCCTAAAGTTAATTCCCTTTATCCTCTTCCATTCCCATCCTCTGTGTTAGCAAGTGATAATACATCTTAAATATAACTTAAATGACTTGTACGTCCTGAGCTGAAATGCTTATAAAAGAGAAGGGTTTGTTATTCGCTTTTAAAATCTTGTAGGGGATTAAATATTATCAATGATAGCATCTCCAAATTATGTTTTCTTCCTGATCACTAGCAATAGCCTGTTTCATGCTTCATGTTTACCATTATCATGACGACATCAGACCTAATATACCACATATTTTTGCAGCACCAAACTAATGCTAGACATCTGATGGCTAGAGTAGGTAATTTCCTTATAGGATCAAATGACAAATTCTTTAAGCTGTCATGATAGGTTTCTCATACCGTGATACAGAGAATTTGCCATGTGGCTATATTAAGTCCACTTGAGGGATGGGAGAGTACCAAATCAATCCTCTTGCCCAAATTATTCCAATCCACATGACAGAAGACTACTTAGGAACTCAGCTTTAACTTTACCCACAGATTCCCTATGGCCACATTAAATATTCCAAAAATCAGAATCAAGAACAAGAACAAGGAGAAGTGATGTGAAGATACTGTTCAAGGAATCTTCAGTTAATTTCTTTCCATGATTATTAAGTTATCTATGAATAATAAATGTTTGTCTTACAGATCTCTTTATTACCTGATGAATAGGTACCGGCATATCAGATACAGTCTATGAATAAGCTGCTACTTTTTTATATCAGTGTCCAACAAGTGGTCTGGTCTTTTATGACATATACATGTAATCCAACTTATTCTGCATTAGCTGGTGATCATTATATAATATTCCTGATGTTTTGATCATCCAGTACTTCATTACTTCCTATTATTGTAAAAGTAATCTCTCCTATTTAAATAATGAAGACATGCATGCAGTGTACACATGCATTGCTTGTGGGATGCGTTGGTCTTAAAACTGAATCAGATTCTGATACGATTTTTAAATGGCTTAGCATGGCATATGCTATGCACTTATTGTTCCCGTATGCACAGCTCTACATACACTAATTCATCCATTGCCCACCACTCTCACATGCAGTTGTTTGGACAACTTCATCTTTTTTTTTTTTTTTGAGTAAAAGGGAATTCATTAAGAAAACTGTACAGAAACAAAAGGCAAAAGCCAATTACATCAAAAGCTTAAAAGTGGGAAAAACTCTAAGAGTGTGATCTACCAAATGGACAACTTCATCTTTTATCATTTAGGTCCATATACACGATTATGTTTTCTATGAGTATGATTTTAGTAAAAGTTCTGTCAAGAACCACTTTAACTCAAAAGCTTAAATTGTCAAATAAAAGCCTATGAATGGTTTTATTATAAGATCTAACCTGCTGTCAAAATTCCTTCAGGCTTACTTAAGAGGAAAAGAAAAGACAAGGATTGAACTCTAAATCATTTGATCATGAAACTCAAGGATCAAACTTCAAATTATTTGGTCAGAGAAACTCTAAATACCAAGCCATTTACTTCTTTGACTTAAAAGTTTAAGCTGTTAAGTGAAGGACAAAGAACGGTTTTATTATAATTTGCAACAAGTTCAAGCGGATAAGAACAATGCAAGAAATTGAAAAGCTGATCACAGACGGAAAAATGTATGGATTCATAAATGAGAATCTACTTCATTAACCAAGGTACAAAGTCAAGGGGCAGAGGCAAGTGGTCCTTTGCTGTAGTACTGTATTTAACCAAATGCAAGTATAGAAGAAAGTACAATCCCCGCTTTCTCTTTATAATCAGGTCCCACCTTCTTAGGATTCTAGAGGATGGGTCCTGCGTTTTTGTGCCAAACAAAGAATGAATAATCTAGGGCCCATCTTTCTCCTATTTTATACGGTGGGGGCTGAATAAGTACCAAACTTATTGAAGCAGACAAAACAGAACGTATTCTTATTCTATTCCTTACCTCCACAAGCAGTCCCATGGGAAGCATCTTCTCAAATTTTTATTTTATATTATTTTATTGTATCATTTTCTTGCATGGGTTGCTGCAGATTTTCAAGATGCTTTAGTCAATGGATTCTTTCTTCCAGGTTCCCATATACAACCAATTAAGACGTTCTTTCATGTCTTACTTTTGCTTCATTTACCGTAGATAACCATTCACTAAAATAAAACCACTTCGTCATACCAACAAAGGGCTAAGTACGTTGAGGACTGATAAAATAACCCCCAAGATCAAATTAAGGAACTCAAGATTTAAGCTCTAACTAACAACTCCATCAGAACCAAAAAAGTTAAAGGATGAGCCATGAAGGCTCTGAGTTGAGAGGGATATTGGCTTCCCCAGAACCAAGTCAGAAAAGGGAGGGGGGGAAATTCGCTTTCAAATTTGGGAATATGATTCCTACTTTAGTCTAGCAAACGAATAAGAATGTCAGTGGGTTAAAATTTGAAGGATCGATTCTGGAACCTAATGCAAGGTCTGAGGTGTTTAGGAAGTTTGCACTTGCAGTCTGAGAATGGAAAATGGAACTAAGAAAACAGGGCCCACGCAAGTTAGCAAAAGTAGGAAGGAATAATATCTGTATTTCTCAGGTCACCACACACAAAGGATTAAGTTTGGTTTTCAATTGGTTCTATCCAAGATTCCATGCGTTACTTACTAACTCCCTCACCATCTCTCAGATATAAATATCAGTTTGACATATGGGAAGAAAAGAAATAAGACAATCACAACAAATTGTAAGAAGTTTAACTTGTTTGTCAGACCAAGCAATAAGAGTTGAAGATAGAGCATCATCAAGTTCCACTTCCACCTTCCAGAGTTAGCAAACTGACCCAAAGAATAGAATCATGTACCATCATCACCAACACCAAGGAAAGAACATCCATTCTTCTTCTTCCAGAATGCCAATCTCGGCTGAGAGGCACATGTTCCTTCAAACTGGAAATGGCTCTGGTGATTCTGGACTCGTCCTCTCTACTGATGCTAAGCCCAGATTGAAATGGACAGCAGATCTTCATGCCAGGTTTATAGAAGCGGTCAATCAGCTAGGTGGAGCTGACAGTGAGTACTTACAATCTTCTTGTGAATCATCAAAATAATATAATATCCTGTAGAATTTTTTATTTACTGATGCATAGTACAATCCTTTTCCCTGCAGAAGCAACTCCGAAGACAGTAATGAAACTCATGGGAATTCCAGGGCTTACTTTGTATCATCTAAAGAGCCATCTTCAGGTAATAATATTGAGGTCTGAATTATATATATATATATATATATTTTAATTGCAAGATTGTCAATTTAGATCTACCATCTCAAATGCATGCATTTTTTTACCAGTCATTGAGTGGTATCTTAGTCTCACTCTTCTCCTCGAGAAAGTGCACTCACAGCTAATCAATTCTAGCTCATGCTAACCAAAATCTCCACTTACAGAATGCTTGGCTTTTTAAAATATCATTGTGTGTGTGTGTGTGTGTTTGGCCGACATTATATATAGATATATATATTATATTGAATCGTAAAGCTGTCGAAAAACAAAAATACAATATTGCAAATTAAGGAGGTTGGCATCCCTTTTTTTCTCCCCTGCCCTCTATCCATACATGAAGTTTGGAAACTACCATCTTTTTCCAACTTCATTTTAGGTAACTAACTCAAACATTTCAGAAAGTGATTACATCTATATCACAGATCACATTGAAGAAATAAATTGTGTATATAAACTATGTATAAAACATTATCATATCCGTGATTCACCATAATGTGTCATATTCTCACAGATGCTTCATATTTGGTCACGAAATTACATGTATGGAATATTTTGTATAGTGTTGCTAATCGAATTGCCATTTTAATGCCAATTTCATATATTTTGTATAATCTGCACTTATCCTATTAACTTCTTTTTCGCCTTAAGTCATACGGCGTAAAATCCACATAACAACTGCTGATCTCTTCCTTTTTATTCATCTTCAGAAGTATAGATTGAGCAAGAATCTGCATGGACAAAGTAACAACGTGACACACAAAATCAGTAAGAGAACAATCTCTTCCGCTTATCAATTTGATGACAAGCAAATTATGAACAACGAAGCTTCGTTGATGACGAACAAACTTATCTTACCAGCAACTAATGCAGGTGCAGCAACGGCAGAAAGACTTTCTGAAACAAGTGGAACACATATGAATAATTTAAGCCTCGGGCCACAAGCTAACAAGTAAGAAAATTTCATCATTTTCACATGCTCCTTCGTAAAATTAGAAATTTAATCATTTTATTGGGTTCTAACAAATCCATTGCTCTTTTCCCAGAGATTTACACATAAGCGAGGCCCTGCAGATGCAGATTGAGGTGCAGAGAAGGCTAAATGAACAACTTGAGGTGCGAGTCACTGCCATCATGCATGGGCTTTTTTCCTTTTCTTTGTTCCATTAAAGCTCTAAACTAAAAGTTCTACTCACTTTGTCAAATCAATTCGTTGGCGCATATGGTTTTTCACTTAATTTTGAATTTCATTCCTACACTTTTTTGAAAGTGTATAATTGAGTTGTTACTGCCCATAGGCTTATTTTATGAAGAAGCTTCCTACAAGATTACTTTATATGGGGATTGCCAACTGACACATGCTATTTAACAAAGATGACATCACAAATTACATAAGACAATTAAATCTGCTATCTAGTTTATCCCTTTTGTTGATATGAATAATATGCATGACACATAATTAAACATGTAAACAGAACACAAAAACATGCTAATGGTTTAATCGCAGAGATCAAATTATAAGAAATAAAATTTCATATTTTTGAATTATAATTATCAAATTCAAAATTAGGTGAAGTGGCCGATGGAATTATAATTTATCATTGTTCCTTGTTTTATACAGTCCCAAAGTTTCTTCGGCTTTGAAAAACTCTGACAAAATCATTCTGAACCCATCCAGGTGCAGAGACACTTGCAGCTTCGCATAGAGGCCCAAGGGAAATACCTGCAGGCTGTGCTTGAGAAAGCTCAAGAAACACTTGGTAGACAGAATTTGGGGGTAGTGGGACTTGAAGCAGCCAAAGTTCAACTCTCAGAACTTGTGTCCAAAGTATCCTCTCAGTGCTTGAGTTCTGCCTTTTCAGAACTGAAGGAACTACAAGGATTCTGCCCACAGCAAACACAAAACAACCAGCCAACCGACTGCTCAATGGACAGCTGCCTCACATCCTGCGATGGATCTCAAAAGGATCAAGAAATACAAAATGCAGGGATGGGCTTACGATCCTTCAATGGACATTCATTCATGGAAAGAAAGGGAGCCATGGAAGCACCCATCTTAAGGAACTCTGAACTCAAGTGGTGTGATGAAGTGAAAAGGAACAGCACCTTTCTGAGCAATTCTTTGGGTAAGAGTGCGGAAAGAAGAGGTTACGCTGCCGAAAGAAGTCCCAGCGACTTATCTATGAGCATCGGACTTGAACGAGAAACCGAGAATAACGGAAGCAGCATGTATCCTGAGAGACTAATGATGGGGAGAGAGTCAGGTGGTGAGTTCCAACACCGAAACGCAAGTAAACAAGAATCAATAAAACCACTGGAAGAAAAGGTACCTCAGGAGTATAGATTGCCTTACTTCGCAACATCAAGACTGGACCTCAACACCCGTGAAGAAACCGATGCTGCGGTGAGCTGCAAACAACTGGATTTGAATGGACTCAGCTGGAGCTGAAAAACATTGGAATAGAAATCCATGTATTGATTCTTACAGTGCGAGCCACCTGCTCTTTGCTTCAGTCCAAGCGTTGAACAGTTGAAATATGAGTTATTTTTAGCATAGTATTTAAAAATAAGTTGCAACAACAAAGACTAATATCGATCAATTTGAAATTAATCGTTAAAAATGGAGATGCCCCAAAGGTTATTCGCAAAAGTTCATAACATTCGACCATGACATTTTAACATGCATGTGATATGCGATATTCTTGTGCGCAAACTTGAAATCGAAATGACACTATTAATCAAGGAAATCAATTTGGTTTGATCTGCATCTAACCAGTTGGAACTATAGTGTTTGGCAACAAGTGTGGAAAAAGTCAGAAAGAAATAGGCTCTTGCCATTAACATTAATTAAGCGTAGTTGGAAACGGCAATTCGAATTAAAGGAAAAGAGATTATACATTTTGCGCTGATCAAGAGGTTCATATGATAAAGGTAATCCTCCGTCAAAATATGACTAATTTGCCTTGTGCTATGTTTGGCAAGAGAGAAAAATGAGGAGGAAAAAAAAGTAGAGAGAGAACAATATTTCTTTCTGCTTAACTACAAAGAAAAAAGTAAGAGAAAAATATGTGGGATCCATATGTTTTTACTCTAACTTTTCTCTCTAAGTATGAGAAGATTTTGGAGAGAAAATTTTATTTTAAATTTATTCACTAAATTTTTTATTGCTACCTTTTACTTCTCTCTATTTTTATCATGATATTTGTAGTATAGTTACATTTTAATAAGGAATTTTTGTTAAATAAGCAGTATATTTAATTTTTAGATTAATTAGACAAATGCTAATTCTAAATTTTCAGATTAATTTTTAATTAAATACCTTATATTTATTAAATTCTTATATATTTAATAATTTAATACATAAAATTTTAAATTGGACAAATATTTTTTTGTCATTATTGGATAAAATAATTTTTAATTGTGCTTTTGTTCAATCAATAATAGATGATAAAATATTAAATTTTATTATATAAATATTTTTATAAGTAATAAGGTTATTATTGTCCATATATATAAAATTAATAACTTTTTTCTTTTCCTTGTTTTCTTTCGCTCAGCCAACTACAATAAAAAAAAAAATTGTACCTCTCCATTTTTCTCTTCTCTTGATTTTCTCTTCACTCATTTTCTCTCTTTCCTATTTTCCTCCGGA
This sequence comes from Prosopis cineraria, assembly GCF_029017545.1. Lineage (NCBI taxonomy): Eukaryota > Viridiplantae > Streptophyta > Magnoliopsida > Fabales > Fabaceae > Prosopis > Prosopis cineraria. Next base: position 4,024,063 of record NW_026555337.1, read on the forward strand.
AGCCAAACAATGCATTAACCATAAATACATTGATGCATACTTTTAATGCATTTATTGTATTAAAAATATCTGCTGCCTATTCTCATTCTAGTCCTTAACCTTGTCTTTCCCATCAGAAATCAATTTGGATGTAGTGTCTGTTTGTTGTGACATGTTTTATGTTTATATATATTTGATTAATTTACTTTGTTAATCTCTAATGGACCAGTTTTATTTTTTAAAAAAAAAATCTCTTTGGACAAGTTAGGTCTAATATAAAACGTAGATTAAATTTACAATATATTGTACACATTTAGACATGAAATAAACATCTCACTTTCAATTTTCAAATGATAAAAAGAGTGAAATTTGTGAATAATGATGACCAAACGGATAAACTATTTAGAAAGAAGAATCAAGCTTGAAAAGTTCTTGAACATTTCTAAAGTTCACTTCATTTTTAAATGTCTTTAAGAATTCAATACTAGGTTGTTTTTTTAAAAAAAAAATATTTTAGGAAAAATTTCAACTGAGAACCACGGATATGATATATTTTTAAATTAGGTTGAGCACAATATGAAATTACATTGATGTTAGGTTTGAATTAAAATAAAATTCTAAAACAAAATGACTAGAATATCCTCCATCCAGTGTGTATGTTAACAATAATTTATAAAATCAAGTACACTATTTATTAAAAAAAATTAATTTAATGTGCTTGTTAATTTCATTAAATTACTTGTTATGTATAATACATTACAACTAATCTAGTTACTGATTCTTCAAGGGACTTGTTATTCCTCAACTTAACTTGCTGGGATCAAGAATTCTTCGTCCATCTTTTATAATATTTTATCCATTCAGTTGATTTTTAAGAATCTTTTAAGAAAAATAGTTAAAAAAAAAATAAAGGTGAAAAAATGACGTGCGATGACAGTGGCCGCCCACCTCACAAATGAAAAAAACCCCAAAGAGGGTACAGAAGATCCGGGAAACGTCAGAGGTAAACCACACAAATGGTGTCTCCAAGACCAGCGCGAGACGTAGAGACGTCGCATGCCATACAAACGCTATTTACATGTTACCATGACGTGTGCTCTTAAACCCCCACTCGTTCTCTTCTCCTTCCCCTCTCATAAATCTCTCCCCTCCTCCATCTCTGCTCTCCATCTCTCTCGCCTCACCGTCAATGGAAGATTCAAGATCTGCCAGCAGCAGGAATCCCACTCCACCGCCCGCAGCTAGGAAGCCGAATGACTCGTCCGCGAGCTCTTTTGAAGAAGACGAGGGTCGCGAGAGGCTCAAGAGGCACAGAGACGATGTAGCCGGGAAGGTGAAGATTCCGGATAAATGGGGGCAGGAGCAGATGATGAAGGACTGGATCGAGTTTTCCACTTTCGATGCCCTCCTGGGTTCTCACAGGATGATTATTGCAGCTCGCGATGCGCTTATCGCCGATGCAAGGAAAGCCAAGTCTCCCAGATTAAGTATACACAGCAGTTGCTAATTAATTTCAGTACTTTCATTTCTCTGTACTTTCCATCCCCATCTATCACCGCAGTCTCTGGATTCTCTCTTCTTATATTCTGTTCCCATCCTTCCTGTCGTTCGTCGCAAGAATAAGGGGAAAGACGTGAACGAGAACACGTGCATAGTTACTATATATGATCCATGAGTAGAATTTAATCTAAGAACAATATGAGTTTATTTCTCGATGAAACAGGAATAGGATGCACGCTGAGTAGCCTTTATTGTAGAATTCATGTACTCTTATGAAGTAATCTAGAGTTTTATTCGAAATTTGAACAATTCCCATATTTATATATTTTATGTCTGATAATTTTTAGTCTTGTGCGTTCATTTCTTTTTTTCTTAGTTGGTGCTGTTATGGCAGGATTCATAAGATTTAGTATACGTTAATTAATTAATGTGTTGTTGGGCAAAAAAAAAAATCAATACGTTGTTTATTCAATCGAGTGAGGCATAACTATAGTTGATGTAAATGGTATAGATTGTAAAAGTGACTGGTTGTGAGTTCAAATCCTAACCTTTATCTATGTAACAATTTAATTTAATTAGAAGATGTATGTTCATTGTTTTCAACAGAAGAACTATTTTCTGCTATTAATAGAGCCTTCTCATCATACTTAAAAAAAAAATGCCGAGTGAGTTATCAATGCAAAACTTTGATAACATTCACAAGTTGGCTTCCTAGTGTACTGTATCGAAAATTTTAATGTGATTATGTTCCTTGACCAGAGACAGCCTTCATTAATATATCAAACTTATCAGAACGAGGTTATAGGAGTTAACCTTCGAAAGCATTAATGATTGTTCATTATGTTTTAATATTATCCCTTCTCTTATCATTTTTATCCTCACACTTTCCCATTATATTACATTTTATCTTCAATATTTTTTACAAAATATCTTACTATGTGAAAAAAACAAAATAGTTCATTTTCAAAACTAGAAGCAAAAGAAGTCATCTCTCATACCAACCTAAAATGATGAAATAATCATTCATCAACATGTATATTCTCCGAACATCATAATCACATATTTGATATGTTTTATCTAACAATAACTATTCTTTTTATATTCACAATTTTATATTAGTTATTCACAGCTTTAATTTATGCATTTACAATACAATTGAAAATAATATATCATTTATCAGTTATCCATGAGTAAGCATCTATATTCATGTACAGTAGAGAAAATGAAGACCTCAATCATGAAAAAAAATAAGGACCTCAATCATTTACGTATATTAACCCGCATTAATTTTAACTATCACACATGAGAGGAAAAAATTTCAAGGAGAAGTAAAAATTCACTCATGTACAGCAAACGCAATAGAGGAAGAATGCTTGCTAGTATATACCTATGTACAGTAGCCAAACAAAACAAACAACCCATATACAGAAATTAAAAAAAAAGGAACACGAGAATGAGAAGAATAAGGAGAAGGAAGAGACGAAGAAGGAGAGAGAGATGGACTAGAAGAATATCACAGAGCAGAGAAGAAGATGAGAACATGAATAGGATGAAGCAAAACCTAAACGCATGCGAATTTTTCTTCAATGAAGATTGAGATTTTTGTTTACTTTGAGGGCAATTTAATCATTTCAATTGATTTCTCAATGACAAAAAGATTCCAAAAGACTCTAGAAGAATTATACCATTTTGAGGGACCAATTTGTCAATTATATAATTTAAATGAGTTTTTCTATCATTTTTCCTAAATAGAATCGGATGAATATTTAATGTTATTATATTTGGATTGAGCATTGTCATCAACTTCAATTAAAAATTAATAATGCTGGCAAAAGAGATTGAAAATTAATCATGATCTTTCAAACGTGACATTGTATGCATGGAGAATCGAATTCTTTTTCTTCCCCTCTCTTGACCCGCACGATGTGTTGGTAATAGGTATTTGCTCCTAATCATTTTAGGTCATTATAATAGTTCATATTTCTAATTACAAATTCAGGAAGAGCAGGCAAATTAGCTAAGTTGATTAAATTTGTTGTTGTTGTTGTTGAGGGTTTTAAATGTGGGAGACAGAGAGAGTGAAAAAAAATGTGAAATTAATAAAGGTAGTGTAAGAAGATATTAAATAACGAAAACAAATAAGATTAGGGTCTTATATTTAGGATTAAAATAAATATCTCAACCTTCAACCTAAAAAACAAAAAAACCATTGGTCTTGTTTTGCATATATTTATAGTCACCAATTGTCCATTTTTAATTTCATCAAAACCAATATAACTATCAACATATTCAGATTACGTGTATAATCCTAGATATTAAAATTGAATCGGTCAAATAACTGATTCAAAGAGTTAATAATTAAAATTATAATCAAATTATGATCAAACTAATCATAAACAAGGTATTTTATTAAAATATAAAAATATTAATTTAACAATTTATGATACTGTACTACTCTAATCAATTCAGTCTAGATGAAAGAGTTGTGTAATATACAGTCATGGGTATGCATGCCATGTGAATATAAAGCGTTATATACAGTGAAATTTAACATGGGAACAGTGTATGGGTAGGGAAAAACAACTCGAGGCCAACGTGAAATTGTGAATGAAGTATAAACATGTAATTTTCTTGAACTATTATCTATCAAAGATGTGACACTAAGGAAAAAATTCCTCAATCATTGGGTCTATGAGTATTCTTTTATTCTATTTATTTTTTTAATATAAAAAAATGGGGCAATACTCATATTCTTTGTTTAACTAATAATGTTAGGGCTACTAAGACCTCTTACATCTTGATGTAACTATTGAATAAGCTCTAAAGGAGGATCCTTTAAAATTTTACACTCATGACCTTAATTAAAACTAGATTTAGCAAGCCAATCAATACATTTATTGCTTCCTCTATACACGTGTTTGACTATAACATGCTAGTCATTATCAATGAATTAGTGTTTGCCCTTTCCACGCATGATAAAAAACTTTCCAAACAAAGCTCATGCAAATCAATTTATTTTTCATAAAGCACTATTAATATCATCAATGCATAATATAAAGTCTATAAAAAGTTATACCATTTATAATCCTTATGGTTATCTTCATAATATGAAACACATGCACATAATTAGCATAAATGACAGGACAAGATATTATAAATAGTATAAGTTATAGAAATATTTTAGCATAACGCATGCTTATAGTGTATGACTTATCATCATAGAGAAACAATGTTTTAAACTTTAAACTCAAATTAGTAATATTAATAATAGATGATAAATAACATGAGAAGGTTGATCTGCAAAACACATGTCAAGGTCGTCATCACATTGTCACAATCATAGCAACCACAAGGAGTAGATGAAGGTGCCTGTATTCAAGATGCTACCAGTAGACATAGTTTACGATAAGAGGGACTTAAAATGAAAGTGATGAGTGTGAGTTTGATGGCTTGTGAGAGGGTGTAAGGTCAAACTTGGTATCTAATGTGGGTTCATGCATAAAGACTTGGGCTAGGATAAGGTGATGAGGGTGTGATGGAGAGATCGAGTGGTTTGTGTGCGCGTTCAATAAGGTGGTAGGAACACCACAGCTTTACCCTTACATGATGGCGAGCAAGGTGGGGGTGACATGCGTCGAATATGGGAGGGGATTACACATAGTGAAGGTTAATGTCATAGAGGATGTTAGTAGAGGAGGAGAAAGAGGAGGATGAGAGGAAGAAGGAGGGGGAGAGAGATGAGAGTTTGAAAGAGGGCAAAGGAGGGAGTGAGAGGCGAGAGAGTTTAAGAGAAGGATGAAGATCAATAGTGCAAAATAAGGGAGAAAAAAACATGTGAAAAGCATATGCTTTTGATGGTCTTACGTGAGTCAATGTTAACTAAATGGCAAAATTGCATCATTTTTAAAAGTTTTAGAGCAATATCGCTCTAAACAAAGGTTTAATTGATAAATTCAAATATTTTAACATTGAGAGTTTAATAAATCCAATAAATTAAATTACAACAATTTGACTACAACAAAATAAACAATGTGAACCTAATTTAAAATTTAAAACTATAAAAATCTATAGATTAATTTTTCTAAAATTTATTATATGCACATAAAAAACACATTAAACATGCAATAACACAACTACCGTAAATGCTGTAGTGAATTGAAAAATAATAATAGTTTAAGTGTAAATTAGTAAACTGACTCCTAATCTAAATGCTTAGGAGCTTCCAATACTTTATTTTTATTTTTTATATAATATTCTTTTTCAATTTCTAAAAATAATGTAATATAACCATTACTATTAATAAAAATTAACTCCAACCACTCGATAATTAAAAAATAATCAAAAATGTCATAAAAAATTAAAAAAATAGAGAAAATGGCCAAAAAAATTGGGCCATCTATTATATTTTTTTGACATTTTCTGATCAACTAGAGATCAAGTTATTTTCTTTAACAACATAGGACAAATTGCTTTGTCTTCAAATGTTAAAAGGGAACATTATATATATAAAAAAAATAAGTTCACACCCTAGAACTAGACTGATAGTTCATGAATTATTTTACTCATCCACCCCTTAATGAATAATGATAAACAACTTGGTTGTTTAAGAATTTTGTTTAATTTTTTTAAAAAAACATATTATAATTATTTTAAAAATAATCTAATGTGATAGGTCAAGAAAAATATTATAAAGATGCAAAATTGCATTAAGATACCATGGAATAGTGAAACAACTAAATAATAAATTATTTTTTAAAAATAAAAATTCAAGAAACTATCATAAATCTAAAAAAAATTAACTACATAATAATCATATTTTATTATTGCAATTAAAATATAAAATATAATATTTTTTTATAAAATATCTATAAAATACTTATCTAAAAATATTTATTCTTATATCTTATATAAATGGGCCCAGACAATTCTTAACAAATTGGGGGGAAAAACCCCGATGATTCTTGATCTTCCTTCCCTTGATTTGTCAGGCCATTAAGTTTGATCTTGGGCCATTAATGAATTAGCAGCCACGATAGTGCCACGAGGGTACTTTAAACATTCACGTCGATCGTGGCTGTTCCATCGTTCAACGGCTCAGATTCCGCCAACTTCAGATGGCTTTCTATCCCTGGACGAATTAAAATGTTGCCAGAAAACCCTAGCTTCAGCCTTCAGAGGAACTTCTAGGTTCGTTTCTCGCTTGACTGCCGTCTTGCGCGGGTACTATTTCTACTCCCTCAACTACTTGCCCAGTCTTTGAGAGACCATACTAGCGAGAACACAAAACAAAAAAGGATTTTGACACTGTATCTTCCTTTCACTATCTATGCTCTGCTGATCCCAGAATTGGGAGTTCTATTTTTTCTTCGAAAATTTCATTTTTTGGGACTTTCTGCGATTCACTTGCAATCAAATGTTTCTCACGTGTACGTTGCTATATGGGTTCTTCATTTAATGAGATTCAATTTTGTTTGCAGGAGAAGATCTCTATCCGCTTTGTCGAAAAGGCCAGAGATAAAAAATGAGGTATTTATGCTAGTTTCTGTTTGTCTACCGTCCGTTTTTAGATCGTCAAGTGGATATCCAATCTATCGTTCTGTTTATCATGCATAATCAAAATGCAGCAAATTATTTTTTGTTGAACACTGAGATGGACTATGTATCTCTAGCTAAAATTATCTAGTCGCAGTGTCTTGTTGTTATGAAGTTGATTCCCATTTTCATCTAGTTCATTACTTATATCTAAACTCGTCAAAATTCCATTTTGGAGGATTCATAAACACTGGTCTTAATATAATCTCGTTTTTTTATCACATTGCTCATTTTAGTCTTAGAATCATTGAGTGAGTCTTTGCGTTTAGACGGTCAAGTGTTTATTTTCAAGGTAAAATTCTCATGTTCTGACCTCTTCTTTGTTGTACAGTAAACTTCAGAGTGATGCTTTGAGAGAAGCAATCTCAAACATCAAGAAGGATTCCAGCGAGAAAAACCGTAATTTTGTGGAGACAATTGAACTCCAGATTGGGCTGAAAAACTATGATCCTCAGAAGGATAAGCGTTTTAGTGGTTCTGTTAAGTTGCCTCACATTCCTCGCCCCAAGATGAAAATATGCATGCTGGGAGATGCTCAACACGTCGAAGAGGTACTAATCTCCCTTAATCAGGAAAATGGAATCATGAACGAGGTCTCTTGTTTTTTGAGAGACATGATGACTTTTAAATCCTGACTGTGGTTTTGTAAATTTTTGTCTTTAATTCTATAAGAAGAATGGTACTGGGCTGCATGTTATTTCAGATCTTATTTGATTTAGGCAGAATTTGGTTGTTGCTTGATTTTTGTGTAGTGTTCCTCTGGTGAAAGTTATTGTATTATATTCTCATACGGTGTGGCAATCTGTGTCATTCTCATACGGTGCAAAAAAATAATAATAAATCAAATCTCTCTCATGCTTTTGCACTATGAACCTCATCTAATTGTTTGTTATTTCCACGTGTTCCACACATGCACACTTCTGCTGGTTGATGGTGATTTTATATGTTTCATGCTTGTGTTTTTGCTAGATTTTGTTGTCATTTTCTGTGTAACAATCACTTAATTGTTGACTTGTCTTTGTATTAATGTTAGTTACTGGAATCTGCAGGCTGAGAAGATAGGGTTGGATTATATGGATGTGGAGGCGCTGAAGAAGCTGAACAAAAACAAGAAACTGGTTAAGAAACTTGCCAAAAAATACCATGCCTTTTTAGCTTCTGAAGCTGTCATCAAGCAGATTCCCCGTCTTTTGGGCCCTGGTCTCAACAAGGCAGGCAAGTGTCACTTTTGAATTTACAAAATAAAATGTTGATGCTTTTTATATCCATATTGTTTGTTGTATTTGATTCTCTTTGACAGGTTCTTATGATTTATTGCATTCACTATTGCTTCGAGTTGCCCATTTTATTCTTATGCATCTATTGCACGAGTGTCTTTGTTGTGATTTGATTGTATGCTGTGGCACTGTATGGGATTTTATTGTTATTATTTTCATATTGACAGCTCATAGGACAAGGCAGCCTGTTGTTGAAGTTATTATGAGTTTTTAATCCCTAATTATTAATTCACTCCAATCTTTTTATTTTGCATGATTATGCAGGGAAATTCCCCACGCTTGTTACTCACCAAGAATCTCTCGAGTCTAAGGTTAATGAGACCAAGGCCATGGTTAAGTTTCAGCTAAAGAAAGTGCTTTGCATGGGAGTTGCTGTGGGGAATGTTAGTATGGAGGAGAAACAAATCTTCCAAAATGTACAAATGAGCGTCAACTTCCTTGTGTCCTTATTGAAGAAGAACTGGCAGAATGTAAGTTATCCTCTCTGCAGTACCCGAAATCCATCCTGCCTTTTAGCTTCTAGATCACGTGTTACTCGTAGTTTTTGCCCTTTAGGTGTCAATGCTAGTCTTAATGGTTCTATTCAAGCCTTCGAGGTTATCTCCATGTTCTGTCTGCATATCTACCGGGATGCTATTTTTATTCTATCGGATACATTGTGGCGACTGAATGTAGTTAATACTTAATGTGCTTGGAGCGGTCATCTAATGAGTTTGGTTTCTGTCGATTTCAGGTGAGGTGCTTGTATCTCAAGAGCACAATGGGGAGATCATATCGCGTCTTTTGATTGCCTTTGTTTCGAGTTTGCTGTGGTTATATCAAGCGTCCTTATAGTTGAACTACTTATCTGGCGTAACAGTTTTGACTGGAATGCTCTTTAGAATCTTGGTGTTCTTCGTTTATCTTAAGTTATATACTAGCCACATTATGAATATCAGATGTGATTTTGGTTAATATTTTGTTTAAGCTTTCCCTCCAGTCCCCTCATTCTCATTATTTCTGAATGCAGTTTGATCAACTCCGTAACCATGAGAAAGATTGGTATGGCACGATCCCTGGAGTCGATCTAATAATAAAAAAATACTATCTTTCGAGCAAATCAATTTGCTAGGTTGGCTAGTCGGCATCTGACTCCACGGGAATCAATTTGCTTCATATAATTAAAGCCATTGAACCTATTAACTGTCTATAAAGTTGTGTGTGTGATTTTTTCTCCATTTTAAATGTCAAACAGAATAATTTACTTTTTATTAACTTATTTTGAATTCGAGTTTGAAAATTTCCATTCAAGTTTGGTTCTTTTTTGAAGTCTCGATGTTCATGATAGGATTAAACTAATAATTTTTCATCGAACAACTGCACTGAGCGGCAAAATCTCCCCCAATCTTCTTTTAGATTATGCCTTCCCCAAACTATTTGTCACCAAATAATTGATTCGAAACCCAGCAACATTTTCGCTTTTTTGAAACTGTGTCCAGTCTTTTACTTTCTCTTGCCAGACATCTCATATTTAGATTGTTAGGTTGCATTGCAACTCTTATTTTAACAATGCTATTTTTTTGAGCCTTTTATTCTATTAATTATTGTACTGTAAGAGAAAGATAAATAGTTTTTCTCAACTTTTACTGAAGTGGTTGGAAATATATTTTTAAATTCTGTACAGTTAAAGGTATTCATTTTTGTACAAGCGCACACAATTTAAAATGCTTAAAGTCACGGTTGACGGAGAGACGGCCCTGACCTGACAATTTAAAAACAGGCAAGTCAATGAAGGATACATGGGAGAACCATGAATATGCATTAATTAGGATGGCGGAATCTAAAGCCATGGGTTAATTGGAATTATAAATGAGTACATTCAACACTGACTGCAGAAAAACCGTGGACAAGCATGCCACGGTCACATAAATCGAATTTCCCAATTTTCTGCTGCACTTTATAATTAATACCCATCAAATGCTGAATGCACGTGGAACGAAATGGTGAATGAAAGTGACGACAGGGAAAAACAGAAAAAACGGTGGGCGTTTCGGTGGATGGAAAGTGGAAACGGATCCTCTTTCGGATCTTTTTCCATGTTTGACTACGTCTAACCCACCCACCGAACCCCCCAAACCTCGGTCACGTGCCAAACCCCCCGACTCTCTACGAATGAATGAATGAGTAAAAGGGAGAATGAATAAAACAAGGGTTTTCTCTCACTTCACTTCACTCTTGTTCTCAACCTCCTCGTTCTCTCCGCTCTTGCCTCGCTCCTTCAGCAACTCTCTCTGTCTCTCTCTCTCTCTCTCTCTGTAAGCCTTTCACTTCGCTGTTATAACTCGTAATCTTGCTTCCTATTATTACGATCCAGTTCTCGCCTTTATATTCCCTCTTCCTTCTTCTCTCTGTTTGCTTGATTGCTTTTGCTTTTCTTTCTCCTTTGTTTTGCCTTTCGGCTTCGCTGACTCTTATCTACTTTTACATTTCCTGCACCGAAAATACACTCAGGAATCTTGTTATTGTTGTTTTTCTTTACATGCAGTGCTGATTGCTCCCTGTCTGTGATTCTGCTTTTATTTTTATCTTCGGATTTCCCAGGCTTACCTCATGTTCTTCATATTTATGTGCCGTGTGTGTTTTGTCCGGTGTGGTTGCAACTTTCTTGCTTGCTGATTGTTTTGTGGATTAATTAGTTTCACCTGTCCGGGAAAGTCCTTTCTAATGGTTTTATCTGACGCGCTGAAAATAACGTCATATAGCCTAGTTCGAACTCGTAATCTGCATCGAATCGGAAGTTTCCCCGGAGACATTTACGTGATAGCTTACTAATGAGTAGTCAGGCGGCGGGAGGATGAAAAACTGTAGTTGATTTAATACGGCTGATCAGGGAAAGTGTTAAAAAAAAAAAAGGTTTTCTGGCTGAACCATCCGAGTCCTCCGTGAGCTTCGTTCAAGCATGGCCACGGACTTACGATAGTTACATAATATGCACCCGCCATAACATATTAGTCTGGTGTGGATAAGTAGCTTAAGTTATTTTTGTCTTAAATGTTAGTTTTTCTGATATTTTCACACTAAAACAAGAGGATGGGGGAAGACAGTGATTACAAAATGGGAGCTCATACAGTGATGTTGATGAAAATGTTTATGCTTTCATGACAATTGTTTGAGTCTCTTGTTTAATCCATCCATCAAATGGTGCCTTTTGAAAACTGCACCAGGGAAGGGGAAGCTTAATAACGTGGGAGATTTTTCATGAGATGAAAGATACTTGTGTTCTGTGCTGACTTTACCTCTATTTGTTCTTGAAATGCAGTGCCAGAGCCAGAACTGATGGCTCTGTTTTCTTAGTGTGGTCTTGGTCATGGAAAAATCCATAGGGTTGAATTATAATTGCATATGTCTACACATTTACTTTTTCCAATTTCAAGCTTATATGCTTCCTTGCTACATTGTCATTGGTGACGATAGAGCTAGACCATATTGTGAGGTGGTTATAGACATGGATTAATGATGGAGCCTCTTGTGAAGAGCGGAGCAATTAGCTTGCTTCTCTCCACAGTGCTCCATAAGCCAACGTTCTTTAAAGAACAAGGGATGGAGACATTTTCGTTATTTGTAAATTTTGAAGGCATAAATTTCTGTACCAACATGGTGTAGGCAAAGTTATTTGCATCGAACCCCATTACGTATCTGGCTTTAGGCTACAGGATGGACACCTCTCTTTTTCTCATTCGCAACCTTATTTGGCTGTGGGGAATTTGTTTCCCAGAATGCCTTTCATTTCAACTAAGATTTGACAATCTTATTACTTATCTGGTCTCGCTTTAGGCTACAGGCACTGTTTGAAGATAGTTTGTTGATTACAATTGCTGTTTATACACATCCATTTTCATACTTAAATTGTAATTTTGTGCTCGATTTTACTTTTGATATTTTCACTATACATACGGTGACAAGTTTAATTCGGCAGCTGTGTTACTTGAAATGCTATTCTTTGCAATTTTTAACGTACTTTACATTCTAATCAAGGGTATTATGAATGAGTGTATTTGTCCAGTAATATTAGTCTTATAGGAAGCTGTCTGAATCCAACTTCACTTTCTATTATTGGCATTTTTCCATTGCATACGACATGCCCTCCTGATGCCTTTTGTCAACCTTGTCAGGTTAATCATGTCAACCTTGTCAACTGTGAAGTTCTCCCCAAATTGCGAGTTCCGAGTTTCATGCCAAAACCAACTCACCAGTGCTGTAGTTAAGTCCCCATCCTCAGTTGAATTTGTGAGGAGTGTTCCCAAAACATGTGGCTTGAAGTCATCACTCTCGTTTAGGACAACTACCATGGCTGCATACAAGATTAAGTTGATTGGTCCTGATGGACAAGAGAACGAGTTTGAGGCCCCTGATGATAGCTACATCCTAGATGCAGCGGAGAATGCTGGAATTGAGCTCCCTTATTCATGCCGAGCTGGAGCATGCTCTACCTGTGCTGGGAAGATAGTATCTGGTTCGGTGGACCAGTCTGATGGCTCATTCCTCGATGACAATCAAATGAAGGGAGGTTATGTTCTTACCTGTGTCTCCTATCCAACTTCAGATTGTGTAATTCATACTCACAAGGAAGCCGATCTCTATTGAGACGAAGAAAATGGAGCTGTCTGGAGTAAACTTTGGATTTTAAGGAGACCTCGAGGCCAACCGACTTTGTTCTTTCCTATTTTCCCATCGTTGTTTGTTCCAGGCACGTTCAATGGTTGTTAGCAAGTTGCTTAAAATTATGTTATGTGATTGGCAGTGATTTAGGACTGTTGAATTATGCTTTTTTTCGTGCTAGGAACCATTTTGATTTTAAGATTATAAGCTTTTTCGCTAGACATTATTTCATTGAGACGATGTTGCTTTCTTGAAACGATGGCACTTTTTAAGTTTTAGACGTCAGAACATTTCGACCAAGCACGACCTTGGTTGAGCTCATGTCGCCTACGATAATGGCCTTTGAAATTTGATCATTGCGAATCAGTATTAATGTTGTGTAGTTTAGACCCAAAAAATCGCATTTTACTTTCAAACAGAAGCGTGATATCCAAATAACCTCTGGGAAATTAGATACTAATAGTAATGAACATTATGATTTGGAAAATCAAGTAACATGGACTATTTTTAAATTCCTGGTCAAAAGAAAGGCTATGGTAAAATTGGCACGAGATTCTATGTTATTTTATTGAGAATATTATTGACATGGCCTGAATATGTGGAGAAGACACTTCTACCCAGAAGGCATACAGTCACAGTGAAATGAAGATTGTTTGATTTCAAATCAGAAGAAAACATTTATCAGGATAACGAATGTATGTTGAATAGTGCTACATTCTTAGAAATGGATCATACATGAATGTTGAAACGGCATGAGGAAGTTGGTACAAACAAGAAACCAATTATATCGTGGTTAAGAATAAATTAAATCCTTATTATAAAAATTTTTAATTGATACAAAAGTTAGTGGCAGCTAATGAAGGTGGAATTAGTAATTAGTGATGAATACGGTGACAAGAATGGAGGAAGGCCTCCCATCATGCATAATAGGAACATCACCATCCTTCTCCAATAATCCTCCTACCAATCACTTATCTAAGACATTACCTAGGCAGTGGGGGAGGATCTTTTATCCTCAGCCATGATTATCATGTGGCCAATCAAAAAGTGGGTTTTGAGAGTTATGATGCAACCTTTTTATTCAAGCGCACATGCTTGAAGCGGACGGCGTAACCACACCATGTCACTTTTGTTGTCTCCTTTCAACATTGTGCACATGTTGCCACATTTCATCGGTGCATAGACCCTGCTCACTATATTATACTGCGTCCTATCCATTTTATAAGCACTTATAAAAAACTTTACCTGAATTCAGAAAACCTGTTGAAATCAGTTATTATTTTAAAAAAATTCACAATTACCCTCCATAAAAGTCATTAGTTAGAGGAGTTTGTTTAATTAGTTACTACTTACCTAAAAAAAAAAAGAATTGAAAGGAGCTAAACAAAAGTTATAGAAAACCATACAGCGTGACACCATCACCTTTTTTTTCACCCGCTTTGCAGGGCCGTTTACTAAGTTTAACATCACTTTAGTCTTAATATTATGAACATGGGCCAACTAATTTTCATGTTTATCGGCTTCTTTAAACATGTGTCTAAAAATAACAAACCAATCCTTCGTTAAAAAAAAAAAAAAAAACCTCTAATCTAGTAATAGAATTGATCAAGGATAAGATATTGAGAAAGATTCAAGCATCCGCATTTGGTACTTATTATTGTGATGAGCACTGAATGCTTACCAGGAACAATCATTGCTTTCCATTTCGATTCAAGATCCATGTTATCCATTTAAATTAATTTTTTAATATTTTTAATATTATACTCTTTCTGTCCCAAATTATTGCACGCTTTTAAAGGAGTTTTTTCATCCCAAAATATAAAATACTTTGAGTGGATAAAGGTTTCATTAAAGCTCCAATTTCAATATTACTCTTTCTCTCTCTATAATTAATTTCTATCACTTCTCTTTTCATTATATTAAATGATGGATATTTTAAAAAATTTATATTTTTATTTTGAAAATATAAGATTGCTAGGTGTATTTAATGAGGTTTATTGGTATGTGAGATTTTGTCTAAAAGTGTCTTATAATTTAAGACGGAGGGAATATTTATTAAAAAATATAAAAAAATTGATATTAAATCTGAACTATTTATAATACATTTAAATGATTAATTTGTAAAATTTATAAATTTTTTAATATTAAATTAAGTTATCTTAATTATATCTGAACTGTCCAAAGTTTATTTGAACAGTTAAATTATAAAATTATAAAAAATTTTAATATTAAATTGAACTATTAGATTAAATCTGTAGTGGTTAGATTAGTAATGAACATATTTATTAAAATTTTAAAATTTTTTATATTAATAAATATAATATTAAAAATATTTAAAGATTAATTTAAGTAGATGGTAGAAATTAATTTGGACTGAAATGAAGAATTAAGATTGTTCCTGACCGCGTGCTCATCACTTGCAATAAACACCGAATGCAAATCAAAAGTTTCAAAACTTCAGTTGAGTAATTGTAACTGTAATTTCTTGAAGCCTTTCTTTCACCAAGCATAGCCCGATAGGCTGATACATCTCAAGCACAATACATTTCCATGGCGCACGCACATAAAACAAATGACTCGTTGAAAGAGTGAAAGTTAGATTTTTTTTTTTTTTTTGTGGTTCGGATTAGCCGTTTCACAGTATACTACTTCCTCGTATATACCCAAAAAGGGGTTTGGGGGGGGGGGGAATCTGTTTTGAATGTATTACTCCCTTCGATCTCTCATTTATAAGACAATGACGTGAGACAAAAGATGGAGATGATGTCAAATACATGCAAGTCATCTCCCTAAACGTTTAACGCATCAAGTTTTTAGAAAAATAGTATCAATATGTGACCAGTTTAATGAGCTTAACTATTATTAATCTTGATAAGATAGTTAGAATTTAGGATGCAGCGGCATATTTAAGACATGAGAGAATGTTTAATATTCTTTCTATCCCAATTTATAAGATATTTTTAAATAAAATTACATATATTAATAAAATTTATTAAATATGCCTTACAATTTTACTTGTTCAGGATTAAAATATAAACTTTTAAAAATACTTTTCATTTAATACTTAAAAGAATATCAAAAAAAATATAATTGAAAGAATAATATTAAAAAATATTTTTTATCAAAGTATTTTATATTTTATAATATTAAAGCTTCTCCAGAACTGAATTACAAATTGGGTCAGAAGTGTCTTACTTCTAAAAAGCGCATTGGATATACGCAAGTGCGTCTACAATTTCTTTTACTTGCAATTGCAATGACAGTGTGCCGTGGGAATGGCGTCAAATAAAATGTGATTAATAATAGTCATTGCTTTGAAGTTTCAGCTTTTGGATCATAATAAAATTCTGCAGACCTCTTTAAAAATATCTCCAGCCATAATAAACTACTCGCCTAATTTGAATACAGATTGCATTTTCTACTCGCCTAATATGTTTATTGAGTTTCACAAGCGATATAATTGTGTTAAATGCTTTAAACGGAATCTAAGTATTGATCTTTTTGCCTTTAAAATAAAATTTTCTCTGATGTTTATTACCACTTTTTGTCATCGTGTATGTTTATCCGGTTTGATAATGACGCTGTTGACTGGAAAGGGATTGCTTTCACCTAAAGCCACATTCCATTGAAATAATTATTATAATTTCATCACTACTATGATTAAAAGGAATTAAATTATTGTTGCTGATCATACTGATTTTGTGACTTTTTCTGTGAGGATAAAACAAATATGGGTTAGCTTATCAAAACCAAAAAATAAAAAATAAAAAATGGGTTAGATTCCCGCTTGGAGTTGGAAATAAAAATCACATTTAAAAGACCACTGATTTAAGTTCATTCTTATAAAGATTTGAACTTAAAAAATTGACATTTTTTAAAAAAATTCAGCTTCAAAGCCTAACTTCGGTCTTGCAAGAAAAGACTCTAACTTGGGCAACTCTCCAAGCTCATTTTTCATTTTTTTTTTAACTCTTCTCCACTCCTCACCAAAATGCAGTGCCTCACAATGAAATTCTAAAGTCTCTAAAAGTGCATTTGAAAGTTTAGAATTGAATGAAGTGAAACGGTCATCAATAAAATGGAGTGGAATATAACAAATTTTTTATTATTTGAGAGTTTTATGATAGAAAAAAAGGCCTTACATGGTCATTATTTGAGAGTTATTATAAAATAAATGGAATGAAATGAATTAAACCTTCTTTTTCTTTTAATGTTATCCACATGATTAAATTAAAAAAAACAATGTTCATTAAATAATTATAATATTTGTCCAATAAAAAATAATAATAATTAAAATTAATGATCAAATAATATATTCAAGAATTTTGAATAAAAAAATAAATAACAAAATTACTCAAACAAACATACCTATCATATAAGAAGAAAATGCAGCAAAATCATAAGGAGGGATGGTGGGAGTGAAAGAGTTATGGTGAGAGGTGAAAGAGATACTTGAATAATAAAAATAATAAATGAGATTTTTTTATTAAAGTAAAAGGCTGGGATAATTTTATAAATAAAATAATTATATTATGTCATTTTATTTTTTATTCTTTAATTTGGGTTTAAAAAAAATAATAAAAATTGTGCATGAAACCTTCCCAATCATTCCATCCATTGAAAAAAAAAAAAAAATCACGAACAGTGATTTAAGCTTTTTAATCATTCCCCTCGGTTCCCATCCCCAAAATCTTCCGAACAGGGTGCAAGTCTCTCGCTTAGTGTCAGACACTCACTCCCTCTCCCTCACAGACGACAGACAGAATCACGCTCAGGCCTCTCAGTCTCGCCATCTTGGTGCTCTCCTCTCCCTCTCCTCCCTCACCTGATCTCGGCCTCTCTTTCTCGATCTCGGCAAGTTGGCTTCACTGGCTCTCGCTCTCGCTCTCAAGTGGTTGTCGCCTCTGCCTTTGTTCTCGGCATCCCTGGTACTCGGCGTCCCTGACGGTATTCTCGCCTCTGTTCTCATACGCGGCGTCCCTTGTACGAGAAGATGGGTTCCATTAATGCTCAACTGACGTTTCTGGCGCTGGGAAGGGTGTTTGATTTTTG
Source organism: Prosopis cineraria (assembly GCF_029017545.1). NCBI lineage: Eukaryota > Viridiplantae > Streptophyta > Magnoliopsida > Fabales > Fabaceae > Prosopis > Prosopis cineraria. Next base: position 4,042,101 of record NW_026555337.1, read on the forward strand.
CCCCCTTTTCCGTTCTGTGCCTCTTGGTTTGGTTTGTTCTCATATTTCTTGGCTTGATTTGTTTGTTGGATCTTGGAAGGATATTTTTATCAAAATATTGTAAGACTAAGGTAAGCCATCTGTTTATATGTGTCGTGGAATCACCTTCTCAGAGATCTTTTATTGCTTTGTGTAACTGAGTTCTTAGTTTTTTATGAATTGATGAACTTTATTGCCTTTGAACATAATTACTTTGTAAGCCTTTTTTTTTTTTTCATTTTGATTAATGTTGTAAATTTGTGATGCACAAGATTTTATATTTTATTTTCCATCTTCGTGTTGGTAAAAACAAATAGAAAGTTCATTGAAGCCTCTAGAATATGATAAATTAGTATTACTTCCTCCTTGGATCGTCTAGTTTCCAAAATCCAAACAGTACACCAAAGAATTATTTTCTACAAAACTCAAAGATCAACCTCATCCGTGAGCATAAAGCGGAGTTGGGCCAAAAATATCTGAAACAGAACCGTGCCTTGCAACCTTTTCCTTTAAGGCCTAAAAAAGGTTCTGTCCAATAAGGACGCGGAGAAATAAGGACACTTGAGGGACATGCTTTTAAAATTTTATAAGAACTAAATCACAGGTCTTCTATTTTGACCCCAAAAAAATAAAAAATTCACAAGGTCTCCTACTTATAAACAATGTGACCTCAATACAAGGTTCACACTTCACGCAAGTGTTGCTTCGCGCAGAACTGGACAAAAATGAAGGACGTCATTTACAAGAGGAAAACAAAGCTTTCTTTGTTCAACCAACGTGCATGCCTGCCCTGGGGGAAGAAAGCCATTGTATAGCTAAATTAAAGAGTGGAGGAAGTTCTAGACTTGTGAATCTTCTCATCGTTTGCAGGCGGAGGTAGGGTACGGGATGAGCGTGCTGCATGATACGACGATGAAACGAGCTGTGCTATAGCAGGAACAGCCCCACCTGCAGTTTTTTTAGCCATGATATCATTAACTGAGCACAGTAATTGGTAAATCCACATCAAAATGATTTTTCAAGGGCAGGTCAAATCTTCCTATTCTATCCATGCACATGCACATGCACATGCTCTCGAGTGGGCCTAAATGCTAAATGACCACTTGAACATGAAAACGATTTTCGAGTCTCCTTTATTTACTGTGCTCTGGCTGATGGAGACCACTTAAAATTAGTATCAATTGAACGGCCATCTCATGATTAACATCACAAACACAAATCATCCTGAGAACAGGTACATCCTCAGACATTAGCGTTTGGACAAATCAAATTGTTAAATGTGAAAACAATTGGTTAAATTAATCTTTTGGCCCCTTAAATCTGAAGTTTTAAATTAGCCCTTTAAAATTAAAATGCTATAGAGGTTCCTGTTTCCTTATTTTTTTCCCACAAGTAACCATAAAGTGAGGTCCAGCAAACAAGTCGCTATTAAGATGAAACCCGGATGATTGTTAATTTTGCAAATTGTTCATAATTTTTCCCCTAAGTTTCGATCTTCACCTAGGGTTTCCAGAAATTGGACCGCTAGAAAGCCAACTACCTTCAGGCATATTTTCAGTCATCTCACCATCAACCAATCAATTAAGTTCATCAATATGATAATTTAGGGCATTTGTGGGACGAAATAAAAGACAAGGGACCATTTCGGCATTACTTTTAACAAAAAAATTAGTACAAGACTTAAAAATTAAAGACCATTTAGAGTATGTAAATCGAGCAAAACAACTCATTTAGAGATTTACCTGTCAGACCTGCACAGGCTGAAGAGAACACAATCACAGGTGGCGTCTGAATTGCAGAGGTTTATGTCAGTAAGTTGATGACTAAAATACTAGCATTCAATACATTAAATAGGCAGGAAGTATACTCCTAAAAGTACTGCAGCCACACCATATACATGTACAAGTTCCACATATGTTCTCAGCTTCAAATACACCAATATACGAAAGATGCCCCAAATATATCATTATGAACAAGGCCAATCATCACATAAATCAGTGCGCAAGAAACTGCATTCAAAACTAGGCCATAGAATATTGTATAATAGCCATAGGAACCTCAGCCTACCATAAAAACTAGGCTATTAAACCAAGAAGAAATGACTCCACAGGAATTCGGTGTTTTTGGAATGTGATTCTGGTCACTGAAACCAAGTTCAGATATTGTGTTAAATAACCTATCAAAATGGTCGGTTCAAGAATATATTTTTTTTAAAAGTGCCATCCCACCCCTAGTAAAGTAACAAAAATATCCAAATGATAATGATCCCTTCAAGTGAGTATGTAGCAATCGTGGTCACCACAAATTGATAATCTCAACTCTCAAGAGAGAGCTCTTCGATTTTAAAATTCTACAGCAGAAATAATTACCAACTTTGGAATGACGTATCAGTTTGCTTGCTTTCTATGACAGGTTTGAAGAGAAAAATAATTTATAGAGTAGTGAAGGAATGAAGGATGTCTAGCGTGGGGACTCCTGTTGAGCCCATATGAATGGTTAAATGCAGTGTTCAATGGAGATAGTCAGGGAATCCAATAAAAATAGCTGTCTGTTAAAAGTCTCAACCCTCATGTGTAGAAGAAATGCAACCATGGTCTAATTATTTCACCCCAACAAGAATCATTATAGGAGATTTGTGGCTATTCTTGCACTCAACAGTTCACGTTAAGTTGCCACCAAAGCTTTATTATCGTGTCATTTATTGGGAAGGAAAGAAGAAAGAGCTCCAAATTCACAGTCAAGTATATAAATGTGGCCATATATTTGGTAAAGATTTCAAAACTTCTACCGCAATGCTTTTATTGCATACTACAGCATGAATCAAAAATTTACAAAAAGAAGGAGAAGTGAGTAGTAAGAAACGTACACCCACGAGAAAATGCAACCACATGGGTCCTTTTACCCATCTTCGAACAACCGGCATAACTGCATTAGACAAGAAGAAAATCTCTTCAAATAAATAATTCATACTCTACACATGTGAATAACATGTGAGCTCAACGAACTTCAGGAAGTCTGTGGCAGAAGTGCAATGATCCAAGAAAGGGAGCAAAACATTATGTTTCTGGGTTTCTTGTTTGAAAGTAATTGTGTTGGTCGTTAATATGAAACTTAAAATTCTCATTCTTTCACTTTGAAACATCAATTGTCTTTATATAAATGCCATGAACAAAGTAATACAACAGAAATGATCTCATTCATCGTGCTATTCAATCCAAACTACAAATAAAAAATGGCTGTTAATGTTACAAACCGTGGTTAAATCCATAAAATGCACTTGCCGTGCCACCAACCGCTGAACCAATCTGCACAAAATTTGAATCCGAAAATGATGGCTTAAAGTTCAGGTGCCATAAAATTCAGATAAATTAAGTGCTCATCCCTACACAGTTAGGATCTTATGGTCAAAATTTTTTTCCCCAACCAGACATCTAAATCGAACTAACTTCGATAATAAAATTAAGCAAGCCACCAAGAGCGAAGAATTCACCATAGAAAAGCTATCCCTAATGAGGGGTGAAACGGTCCAATCACTGGTTTCCTGCAGATAAAGAGACCAACTAAACATTTGTATGAAACCGAAGACAATTCAGGGAAGTAGGATAAGTTATGAAATACCATATCTTTCGAGAGGGGCCCTGCACAGTGATGGCATCGAAAATTTTTACGATTGGAAGAAGTGGAGCCCTTGCTATTCGGAACGGAGCCTGCCATGGCCGCGCGCTCTGTAGATCAGAGCCAGACCAGAACCCTCAAAGTGTCTCCCTTTCGCTACACTTGTTTCGGGCAGGATTTAAAGTTCAAAATAAATAAATAGTTAATAATAAATAAATAAATACAAATCAGATCCAGAACCTTGATCAAAACCGATAAATACAAAACCTTGTGCATCACAAATTTACAACATTAATCAAAACGAAAACATAGGCCTTACAAAGTAATCATGTTGAAAGACAATAAAGTTCATCACTTCATAAAAAAACTCTAAGAAATCAGTTACACAAAAATCATGTTCCCTTGACCCAAAAACAACAAAAGATACTTGAGGAGGCGATTCCACGACACATATAAACAGACGGCTTAACTTAGTCTTACAATTTTTTGATGAAAATATCCTTCCAAGTTCCAACAAACAAAACAAGCCAAGAATATGAGAACAAACCAAGTTAAGAGGTACAGAACAGAAAAGGGGGCAAAAATCAAACACCTTTCCCAGCGCCAGAAACCTCAGTTAAGCATCAATGGAACCCATCTTCTCATGCAGGGGGCGCTGAGTATGAGAACAGAGGCGAGAATACCGTCAGGGACGCCGAGTACCAGGGATGCCGAGAACAAAGGCAGAGGCGAGAACTACCTGAGAGCGAGAGCGAGTGAAGCCAACTTGCCGCGAACGGATGAGGGAGGAGACGGAGATGAGAGCACCGTGAGCCGTGACGGAAGCAGAGCACCAAGATGGCGGGTCTGAGAGGCGTGAGCGTAGCTGTGCACTTGTGTCCGTCGTCTGTGAGGGGTAGAGGGAGTGAGTGCTTGAGACTGAGCCAGAGGCTTCTATGGGTTTGTTTGAGTTTGTCAAAAGTTGATCGGCTGAAAATTCATTGAATAAATATTCCTCCGATTAACTGTACCATCCTTATGGTTTTAAATATAATTAAATTATAATCTCCTATACAACTTTACCATGATCTTATAATCAAAAAAAAATTCATTAAATAAAAATTAATTTAATAAAAATTAGTTATTATAATAAAATTTATATTTAAATATATTTTTTAAAAAATTTTGATTTGATAAACTGATGATTATTTAAATTAATAATGATTTGTGCTTTTAAAAAATATCCTTTTAGATATATAATGCTCCCAAAAACGTTGATTTATGATAAGTGTTAATTTTTATTATGCAAAAATGATATATTAAAAATGTTTAAAAGATGTAAAAAAATTAAAATAACATAAAATTTAATATATTAAATAATAAGAATAAAAAATGTATAGTTTAATATTGAAAAATTTTAAAACATAATAAGGGCACCATGGTCATTTACAAAAATAGGTGCAACCTAACTCCCACTTGTAATTTCAAATTAATCAAAAAATAGACTTGGCAAATCTACATTTTAACCATATTTTAACTCACATTTAAAAAGTCATTTTACTCACCTAAAAATTAGTCAAACAATACTTAACATCCCAAAATTTGCAAAGTGAATTCCAACTGCCAAGCCTTAATTATGCAAATACACCATATGCTTGGCACACAGGATTGACTAAGTAAGACTGGGCTCAAGATTGGGTGGTACAAGTTTTTATGTCAAATAGGTGGTAGTAACAAACTTATTCCTAATTTTAGCATTGAAATTTTTATGATCAAAATGCCCTCATAAAAAAGTTGCCCAATTGAACTTGTTCCCTCCCCAAAATCACGATTACTCCTCTTCTATCATCACACATGGGATCTCCTCCAACATCCCCGACCTCACATGGTCCTCCATTAAAAATGACTCCAATGATAATAGAGACAGTCGTTATCTCTTGACAAGGACAAAATGTCGATGTGAGTGCGAACAGAAGTTAAGTCGGCGAATGTTGAGCGACTCTTTGCCCTCTGTCTATTTACTTCTGGATTTATCATCATTCCTTCTTTAATTCTAGGTTCATAAAATCAGGTTTCAAATCATGGGTTCATGAAATCAAGTTTCTAATTCTAATTTAGCAGTGGCCACTTCTTCAATCCCAGATCCATGAGTTGTGTTGTCGGGTTTACTTTCTAGAAAGGCATATCTGAAATTTTTTTGGTTGGGCTTTATGCATTCTTGTTCAACTTCATTGTGTTTGCTTGAATGAGACCCATATCCACAATTTTTTTTTTTTGCTTTGGAATTGAAAATATGCTTCAATAGTAGAGATTGTGGCAAGAGAGAGAGATGAAGAAGAAAATGCTCAATGATGAAACTTGCCGCAAGAAAGAGGATGATGATAATGAAGAAGACGGGGACAATGTTGTTTCTTCTTTGGCTATTTTTTTTCATTAAACTTAAGTCTTATTATTTATATTTTTTTAATCCTATATCATACCAAACATAATTTTAAAACTTGTTCTCACCTTCAATCTCACTCACAATCTTAATATTTTAAAATTTAATATCTTATACTAAACAAGACCTTAGGGACTTAGGGTTTCATTGTGAGGCACTGTGTTTTGGTGAGGAGTGAAGAAGAGTAAAAGAAAAGAAACTAAGTGTGGATCCTAAGTTATTTTTTTATGGCCTGTTAGATCAGGCTTCAAAGCCTACTTTTTTTTTTAACTGTCAAATTTTTAAGTTTGAATTTAAAAAAAAAGCGAGGGTTAAAATGGCAGCATTTCTTACTCGATGATTATTTCTGACTTTAAATGAAAATCAAACCTGTTTTTGTTTTATTCTTACAGAAGAAGAGTTACAAAATCAGTATGATCAGCAACAATAATTTAATTCCTTTTAATTATAGCAGTGATGATATTATAATAATTATTTTGATGGAATGTGGCTTTGGGTGAAAGCAACCCCTTTCCAGTAAAGAGCGTCACTATCAAACCAGAAAGATATACATGACGTCAAAAAGTGGTAATAAACATGAGAGAGAATGTTATTCTGAAGGTAAAAAGATCAATAATTAGATTGCTTTTAAAGCATTTACCACAATTATATTGCTTGTGAAACTCAATAAACATATTTCACATTTATTCTTTGAGCCGGTAATTCGGGTCAAATCCGACGGGCTAGCTCGAATTGGCTCGAAAAATTTTAGGATTGGGCTTTGAAAAAAATTCTGGCCAAGCTCAATCGGGTTCGGGCTTGGCCCGAATACCTGAATAAAAAATTATATTTTTTAAAAATATATATAATATAATAAATATTAATTAATTCTTTAAGTTTTAAATTATTTTATACTAAAATATCATATATTTGAGTCCTAGACATCGTTTAAGTATTAAAAAAATATATTTTATATTTTTTATAAAATAAAATAATTAATTTCAAAGTAAAAAAATAATTAAAAATAATTTTAAAAATTAAATTCGGGTATTCGGGCCGCCCGAAACCCGAAGGAATTCGGGTCGGGCTTGGCTATTCGGGCTTTTTGAGGAAGCGGGCTTGTTCGGATTCGGGCTTATTCGAGCCCGAATAAGCCCGACCCACCCGAATTTTCAGCTCTATTTATTCTGTCAATGCAAAAGAAGTCGAGTTTGAATTTGCCACGTGAGTAGAAAATGAAAGTGCAATTAGTGTTCAAATTACGCGTGTGGTTTATGGCTGAGCCTGAGGATATCATTGAAGAGGCCAGCTGGAGAATTTTATTCCGTCCCAAAAATTCAAACAGCTGAAATTTCAAAGCAATGAATTATTATTAATCACATTTTATTTGACGCTATTCCCACGACACATTATTTTATTACAAGTAAAAGGAAATGCAGCAGCCGTCTCGCATAGCCACTCAGCACAACAACGAAACATTAAAAATCAGAGTGAAGCCACCTTCACCTTGTTTCTCAGGTTTTCAGGCGTCAAATAAAATGTGATTAATAATGTTCCTTGCTTTGAAGTTTCAGCTGTTTGAATTTTTGGGACGGAATAAAATTCTCCACCTGACCTCTTCAATGATATCCTCAGGCCCAGCCATAAACCACACGCGTAATTTGAACACTAATTGCACTTTCATTTTCTACTCACGTGGCAAATTCAAACTCGACTTCTTTTGCATTGACAGAATAAATGTGAAATATGTTTATTGAGTTTCACAAGCGATACAATTGTATTAAATACTTTAAAAGGAATCGAAGTATTGATCTTTTTAACTCTAAAATATCATGTTGTCTTATGTTTATTGCCACTTTTTGTCATTATATGTATATCTGTCTGGTTTGGTGATGACGCTCATGGCTGAAAAGGAATTGTTTCCACTTAAAGCCACATACCGTCCAAATAATTGCTATACTATCATCGCTGCTATAATTAAAAGGATTTAAATTATTGTTGCTGATCATATTGATTTTGTGACTCCTTTTTCATAAGAATAAAATAAAATGGGCTAGATTCCCACTTGTGGAGTACGAATAATGAATTAATGATCCTTGAACGGCTCATCGCTTCAAATGTTACTAATTAAATAAATTCTGACTACCAAGAAGATGTTTTCCGTCAATTTTTTTTTTGGCATATTTAAATGTGGTATGCTGTGACTGATACTAAATATATTAATGTTAATCACTGTTTTCAGTAAAATGTAGCAATAAAACATCATTAAACCTAATGAATAACATAATATTTTACATAATCAAATTTTGGGTCAGTATCATATATTATCACCTGTGATTCATGAACAGAATACATGAAAGAAAAAGCTGGTACGCTAATTATAATTTGATTTTCTTTCATTGTATTTAATTATTAAATGTGTCAAATGAAAAAAAATACATACTACATCTTTTCAATATTATAAGACATTTTTAATGAAATTATACTTCCCATGAGATGATTAATTGTCTTCGAAATTAAATACTCTTTACATTTTTACTCATATTCAATAGAGTTTTTCAATTAAAAATATTGTTAATTACACTCCAAATTAAGGATTTTCTTTCAAAACAAATTTCATTAATTATATTTGAAAAGATTCAAAATGTTTTATATTGTTTAATATCTTACCTTAATAAAGTGCATCATATTTGTGAACGGAGGGAGTAAATAAAATTGCAAAACTGGTAAATTGGTCATGGATAATAAAGAGAAGAGCAAATAGCTGAGATAAAATTATAGGAGCTTTCCTAAAAATGAATAGCACTTCTTCTATTTAAAAATATAAGGTATTTTTAAGTGGTTAGATGTTGACAAATATAAAATATTTTTAGTGTTTTAAAATAAAATTAATATATTTTTTAAATGCCTTTAATAATTAAATTATTTTATATTTATTTTTATGTGTAACATCTTATTAAATAAAAATAAATATAAAAAATAATACTATTAATTTAAACACAGGTAATTAATTTATTGAAATGAAATCTGATTAAAAAATGTAACCAAAAGAGTACTCCGACATGGTGAGAGGTATTAATAAACATATTGAAAACTGAGCTAAGAGAATCAATTTGGACAATAAAAACAAGAAATAAATATGAAAAAAAAAGAAAAATGAATGAAAATGAATTATTCAGAGACAATCAAATATTAGAATTTTAATAGAAGATGGATGGAAGGATAAACAATTGTGGTTAGATTATGACATCACAAGTCATTTTTCTATGCACTTTGATAATTAAATAAGAAGAACGTAAGTTCTCTAGAGGGACTGAAAATGGAAATTATAGATAAAAACTTTAAATAAATGTTAAGATAGCTATTTACAGTTAAATTTGATAATATTTGCATTTGTCTTGTCAATTCCAAATGACATATAGTTATATTAAAAAGAGAATGACACTTTTTATTAGAAAAAAAAAAGAGAAAAAGAAAAAGTGACTTTTGTGAGTAAATGATCCTCTCATAAAAGGATGTGCATGGGTTTGAGTTTGACCAAAAATCAAACGTAAGAAACAAGATGAGGTTGGCTCCCTTTGATTTTTAAGGTTTTGTTTGTGGAAAAGATTGAAAATAGTATGAAAGCTAAATAAAAGTTAAAATCAAATGATCAAAACATATAGGGAAAATAAGTCAAGAAGCACTCATAAAATAATATGGGTGATTTAGTTTAAATAAAAATTTCTGAAATTAAAAGTCATAATTTATAAATTCTATTAAGACTACGTCGATTTGCAGGTTTTTGATACTAGACTCTTTCACGGAAAGGATAGTGCTAGGATAATTATTGTGTTATAGTTTAAAATTTATTTATTAATTTTAAGAGTTTAAAATTGTTATATTGGCTCTTCATCCTTTTATTATAGACATGTTGAAATCATGAATATCACTAAAAGCCACCTAGTCACATGGCTCCTGACTTATTTTCTTTTTAATGGTTCGGTGAACAATAATATATTGTATTTACAGTGTCGACTCTAAGCTGATAAAACGTGGCTCCTAACGCAACACCATGGGCACGGAAATCTTTCTATTTTTTCTTTTTTGGTAAAATGTGGGGCAATAGCCCTTTCATTATTTGAAACTAATTAGTCTAGACTTCGAGAAGCCTAATTGATCCCTGCACAACAAATCCTGTAACTCAACAGGAGGTTTCCTTTAAAACTTCAAACCTCCATCCTCTCTTTGACTCAAACTAGCTAAAAAATCAACATAGCAATTTCCCTCTCTGTAAGTATGAGATGCCCTCACTTCTCATTTAGAATTTTGCAAGTGCATAATATCTTGAAGGACTACTAGAAATCTCATTACAGTCAAACAATATGCTAAGGATACAAGCAACATAAATAGAATCAGCCTCAATGACTAATTTTTTAATATTCAAATTCTAAGTTACTATAAAATTAGACCAGACACCTAAATTTCAGCATCTATAATAGAACAAATACCTATCTTATTTACAATACTTAACATTCATTCTTCAGACTCATTCCTAAATAATCCCCACAACCAGCAATACCTGGCCGTCCTCTACACAATAAAATCCTCCGTAACCATACCCTGAACTTCAAAATTATTGAACAAGACATTGCTTCTTACCTCTGAAGAACTCTTTCCTTCCAAAATCTCATCAATAGCCCTAATATTTTGCCTCACATTAACCCTATGCTTATCACTAAATTCCTCCTTTCTATTCTTGTCTTTACATTAGTAATATTAGCTAGAGGCACTCTTACTTCTTCATTCTCTCTATTATTCCCTTTCTTACTTTTCCATTAAACTTTCTCCCTTTGCCACCATCACATCCTCTCCGACTCCCTTTCTCCCCTTCCTCAATATTCACCTCCTCAACTTCAAGTACAACCAATCTTGAATTGCTTGTCACATTTTTAAAGTGGGAAACTTGTCTCCTTCTTGTTCTAAGCCTTTGAAAAATCCTCCACTTACTACCCTTCAACTTTTCACTCTTCATTCCTTCTATATTTACTTCCTCCTGCTTTTTAAGACCATCAACTCCATCTTTACTATCACAACAATCCTCCTCAACATGCCTAGACCTCCCACATTTCATACAAAGTAAACTCATACTCTCATAATAGATTGACATCTTAACTCCATTCACAACAAATTTAGACAACAAAGGCTTTGTCAGATCCACCTCAACACACAATCTATCAAAATGACCTTTCTCTTTTTTTGGCTGCAGGAATATCAACTTTAATTACCCTACTTCTCTTTGACCCAAAATTATATAGCAATTTCTTCTCAAACAATTCAAAACACAAATTTGGCAAACAAACCCAAACAACAACTATAGAAATTACCTCTTTCATAGGCATGAATCTTAGCCTCCATCTCATCACACTCAGATAACTATCAACCATCACCCAATTATTAGTAAGAGCCTTTATATAATCCTCATCATTTTGAAACTTTGCCAAAAAGAACTCATACCCAATATCTACTACATCAACCTTTCCTCTCTTCCCCTAAGTCTATGCAATTATTTGATATAAGGGAGCACTTGACACTAGTTTTTCCATCACCTTCACAATTAAAGTCCTTGCCAATAGAGCCATTAATCTCTTGCTCCGTTTCATTAATGATAAAGTTTGGGCATAACGGATCATCTTTAACCACCCGAATGCCCTCTATTAAATTCAAAATATCATTAAAACCAGTGTTGACATCCTCTTCAACCACAAAACTCTTATCACCATTCCCTTTATCTTTCAACATCAACAAATCACAAAATGACCTGCTTGGCGTCCTTTCCCATTCTCCAAATCTCCTTCAACCATCCAATCCTTACTCATTAGAACCATCGAGACATTACTAAAGAAATTCTCAACCTCTTTCCAAACTTTCCTCTTACTACAATCCAAAGCATCCTTTTCTTCAGCCACAAACACTACCCAGTCCCCAGTGACTTAACGTTAGGGCCAAGCCAAGCAAACAAGAGCATTGTTATTTTCTCACGCAGTAGTACATGGCACAAAAAAGGATGAGCTGTGGCACATATGTCGTATGCTATGGCGCATGTGTTGTTTTCTGCACAAAATCTTATTTTGAGATTTAAAACTCATTGTCTTGAGTCTCATTTGATTTCTTAGCTTCTGCATTATTTTCAAACTCTGTTTTAAGCATTATAAGTATCGATTGAGAGTTAAAATGTTGAATTTGAGGAGAAGATTTTCTCTTTTATGGAATTTTACAACTTTGGTAGTTTTTTAAAGGTTAATCTCTTGATTACCTTAATTTTGAAGTTAAACATAGTTAAGTAAAAGAGATCTTACAAAATGACTCACATTATAGTATCTAACTTCTAAAGTATATTTCAAGCAAGTTTTGTTCTAGTTCAAGCTTGATTTGAATCCACTAAATCTCATAATGCATGAATGATAGCTAAAACATGCGTGAACTTGGCCAGATCAAACATAAAATGGACATATAAATAAGGATGCATTCTAAAGATTTAACATTTAAGTTCGAACAACTTATGAACCTAAGATTATTTTTATTATAATATATTTTTACCATTTTCAAAAACATGTGATACCTCTCGTTAGTTTTTATAATTGAATATAATAGAAAAACAAATAAAATAAACTAATAAATCTAAATCTTCTTTTAGTCTTCATGTTTTCTTTGAAGGTCTTGTTACTTAGTTAATTCTTATAATTTGTATATATAACAAATATCTTTTTTTAGTTTTATTATAATAAAAAGCATATGGTTCAACCTGCCAGGCCTCAAACAATGGGTATTTTGAAAAATTATATTTAAGGGTTTAAGCCTACCCATTTCTCAGCTCCAAATTAATCCTACTTGCAAATCATCGGTGGATGGTTCATTAACTTCAAATGTTATTAATTAAATATATTCGGAATATGGAGACGATGTTTTCTGTCAAAAGCAAATTTTTTTATTTTGCATATTAAAGTGTGGTATGCTATGACTGATACTGATTTTTTTTTTTATAGAATACTAAAATATAGTATTGTTAATCACTGTTTTCGGTAAAATACGGCACTAAAACATTATTAAACGAAAACAATTACATAATATCTTACATTATCATATTGTGGGTCAGTATCATATATTATCACATATAGGATTCGCGAACAGAATATATGAAAGAAAAAGCTGGCACGCCAATTATAATTTAATTTTTTTTCAATTGCATTTTATTGTTAGTTGCCAAATGAATAAATACATAAATAAAATTGAAGAATTGGTAATTGGACATGAATATAATAATGGAGAAGAGCGATAACTGAGATAAAATTATAGGAGCTCTAGATACAACATGCTAGGGGATATTAATAAAAAGATTGGAAGGGAACCAAACAAAGAGAAAATTTTGAAAATTTAAATGAGAAATGAAAATGAAAAAATAGGATTGGATGAAAAAGAATATAATTATTCAGAGACAATCAGATGTTAGAATTTCACTTGAAGAGGGAAGGATATCTGCACTGAAAATAATTGGATGTCAGTTAGTTCCGTTACCATGGACTGCGAGTGAGATCATAAATAAATAATTGTGGTTAGACTATTACACCGTAATAATTTTTAAATGAACTTTGATTTAATTAAATAATAAGAACACAATTTCTCTAAAGTAAAGGCATTGAAAAATTGAAAATATGGATAAAAATTTAAAAAATGTTAAGTTAGCTATATTTAATTAAACTCGATATATTTAAATTTGTTTTGTGAATTCCAAATAACACATAGTCATATTAAAAAAGGATAACACTTTTTTCTTTAAGAAAAAGAAAAAAGTGGCTTTTGTAGCTTGTAGCTAGATGATCCTCCCCAGTATATGTTTTGTTGTTCGGGGTAACCATTTTCCTTGTCTCATTATTCCTTCTTTCTTTAATTCTCTCATTATATTTGATTTTGTTCCAATTTTTATTTTTTAATGATTAAATGTACAAAAATTTAGATTTAATTTTGTTTGTTGAAAATCATGAGAATGAAATTAAAACTAAATAAAAATTAAATTAAAATTTCAAAATGTATCAAAAAGCAATGTCAGAAGTAATCATAAAAGATAAATAATCTAGTTCAAATGTTAATGTTTGAGATTAAAAGTTATGATTCATAAAATTTGTTATGGGTGCATTGATTCTAAGATTCATGGTGTTATAATCTTGTTGAAAAGGATGGTGCTAAGATAATTTATAATTGTGTGAGAGTTTAAAATTTATCTATAAGTTTTAAGAGTTTTAAATTGTTATATTTCCTCTTCATCTTTTTGCCATAGACATGTTGAAATATATTAAACCAACCACAAAAATTAAAATATTATATATTATATATATATATATGTGATAAAATTAATTAATCAGATAAAAATAGCTCACACGTATTACAGATTTAAAATAAAATATCTAAAGATTACATTTGATTACACATTAAAAATTTTAAGTTTTTAAGGCGTTCATATTTATATATTTATATTTATTACTTTTATTCGGAGCAGCTGGCACGTAGCCATTAAATGTCAATATGTCATAGATAATGTGGCAGGGACAATATAGTAATTTAGAAAATGGCTATGGCCTATCCTGGGAAGGACAGGTTTAGGGTATCACGGCGCTCTTCCCTGTCGCTAAACCCCTCCGATTTTTTTTTTTTAATTCTCTTTAAAATTCTTTATAATATTATAATCCGACGACGAGTCCACGGCCCAGCACCCCCACCGCCTGTAACTCCCGCACTAATCACATGAAAAATACTTAACTCTAAATATTATAGTCAATAAATAAATAAACCTGAGCCGCCTGAGCGATTCACATAAATAAGCAGGGAAAGAGGTTGAACAACAGAAAACAGAGCTGTTCTTATCTCACTCTCTGCTCTGTTTCTCTTTCCATATATCTATACATTCCACGAGGAGCTCTGTTTTCTGGATAATCTTGTTGCCTCTCCTCCTCTTCTCATTTGAAAGCCATGGCCAGCATCACATCCATATTCTCTTCTTCTTCCTCCCCCTTCATTGCTATATTGCTGCTTGTCACTATTTCTGGTACGTTATCTACTCCCCCCCCCCCAACTCCTCCATCAATATTCCCTTCATCAATTTTATACACTTTATGTTTTTTCTCTGTCATTCAACTCTTACTACAATGTCTGGTCTCAGGATTTTACCATAAATTTCTATCTCATTTTTTGAATGGGGTTTTCCAAGATCCAAGTTTTTTGTAACGGGCCTAATGGTTGTCAACTTACTTCTCTGCTAAATAATTTATGGGTCATTTCCATTCATGCATAATTTCCCCCTCCAGCTCGATCAATTTTATTTGAAAGCAAACTACTTCTATCGAACCCCTGACGCGTGGAGATAATTAGTTGATTAGGAAATCCTTATTCAAAGTTGAAACTATTGTAAGATGTTTCTTATCAGTCTAACTCTGCCTTGTACTCTGTTTTTCCAGATTCTTGTCTGCAAATTCGAGGCGCAGAGTTTGGAATAAACTACGGACAAATAGCCAACAATCTCCCTTCCCCTTCTCGTGTGGCTGGTCTCATAAAATCCCTCAACGTCAGCAGAATCAAGCTCTACGATGCCGATCCAAACGTTCTAGCTGCCTTCTCCAATTCTGATGTCGAGTTTGTCATAGGACTAGGAAACGAGGATCTCGAGAACATGAGGGACTTGTCAAAAGCACAATCCTGGATTCAACAAAATGTTCAACCATACCTCTCACAGACCAAAATCTCCAGCATTACCGTAGGAAACGAGGTTTTCACCAACAACGACACACAACTGAACCAAAATCTCGTCCCTGCAATGCAAACAGTGTACCACGCCCTTGTCAATCTTGGGTTGGATCAACAAGTTGCTGTCACAAGTGCTCATTCTTTCAATATTTTATCTAATTCTTACCCTCCTTCGTCTGGTGCTTTTAGGGAAGATTTGATACCATATATCCAACCCCTTTTGAGTTTTCATGCTCAAGTGAAATCCCCTTTTCTGATTAATGCATATCCTTTTTTTGCCTACAAGGGAAGTCCCAACGATATTTCATTAAACTATGTATTATTTCAGCCAAACTCAGGAATGGTTGATCCAAACACGAATCTTCATTATGATAACATGCTTTATGCTCAGATTGACGCTGTGTATGCAGCGATCAAAGCATTGGGTCACAGTGATGTTGAGGTTAAGATTTCTGAGACAGGCTGGCCTTCCAAGGGTGATGCTGATGAAGTAGGAGCTTCGCTTGAAAATGCAATGTTGTACAATGGGAATTTGTTGAAGAGGATAGAGATGAACCAAGGGACTCCCGCGAAACCTTCGGTTCCTATTGATATCTACGTGTTTGCACTTTTCAACGAAAATATGAAGCCTGGTCCTGCTTCTGAGAGGAACTATGGTCTCTATTATCCTGATGGTACTCCTGTTTATGACGTTGGATTACAAGGTCGTTTACCAGAGATGGTCGTTCAATCTGCATCCAAGTCCGACGTAAGTGGACATCCATCGAAATGAAAGACATACACTAAATCCATTATTCTCTATCTTTTTCTTCATTTCTCAGGTTTTCTGTGTTGTTCTGCAGGCCTTGTTCGTGGGTTTTCTTGTCTATGTCTTTACATGCTTGGTTTCTGTTTTTGAGATTTCAAGGTCGTGATCACCAGTAGGGAGAGATCAAAGGAAGCAGAGGAATCGTTTTGCAAGAGGAAGCCATGCAAGGTCAGAAAACATGATCACCCCATTTATATATTTGTTCAGGAAAACATATTACTTTTGGTACATGATAAGTAGGAGAAACCGGCGAAACTTTTAGGAATCAATGGTAATATCAAATGAGCATATGATCATAGACAGTAGACACAAGGGATAGAAAGTGTGAAGGAGAAAGTAGAGCAGAAGAAGCAAAAGGGAAAGCGTTTTTGATGCCTCCATATTCAATTTTCCATGACTTTGTAAATGTAGGTCTGTAAAATGAAATGAGGGGAAAGTTTTGGAACCATACTTTTTCCCCCCCCTTGATCATCAAAAAATAAAGTTTTGGAACCATACTGTGCAAAGGTTGTGCTCAATGGTATCTAACAAAGTAGACCTTGTCAAATGCTGTCCAAGTGGACTCTTTTCACACACAAACGAGCAAAATATGGTAATGGGACTCTATCTTCCTCATCATCCCACTTGTAATGATGCATGCCAGTGAATAAATTCCTCTCTGTCTTGAGCAGCACAAAAGTCCAAAGAGGGTTGCATCAGATTAGAAATAAACAGCCAGGATCTCTTTGCCAGATTTTCAGGAAACCTCACAAAGTTCTTGTCTCTCCCTCTCAGCCTTATCCCCATGCCTCCTCTGTTTGTTCTATTTTGCCGTGATCATCATACCATACCAGTTAACAGTAATCTTGCCAATTCCTTTTCACGTTACCCCAACAATTTTGAACTGTTTTCAGACATGCGTATCACAAGGTACTTGTACAAAAAAACCTCGCAATCGTAGTTGTGATGAGCATATGAACGTAGAAGGAAACATCTTCAGATGCAGGAACCTACCTGGTTTAAGAAATCCTGAACATTGGTCGAAAAAATCACGGGAAAGAAATTCAAAAAGGTGACACGAGAATCACAAAAGGTGGGCCACTGAGGTAATGGTGGCTCTAGAGCTAACGCGATGCAGATCCAACGTGCCTTTCAATTGTTAAATTAAAAATGTGACGTCATCATCAATGACTCCCTGGATAAGGTTGACAAACGAATGCATTCTTCCCACTTGATCAATTTTCATTTTTTTTAAGGTCAAATAGTGTGGTTTTGATTTCAAACTAGCTAGCTAGCTGCTTCCATGCGTTCTTCACACCTTTTTTCTCATTCCCTTTTGGTGCACGAAAGATCAGTGCCTTTTTCCCCTCCCTAATCTGACCCTATTTTTCACATACAAACAGCAATAACTACATGCTTTTATAGACTTTTTCAAGCCAGTCAATGCTGTAGCAGCATTGAATCATACAAAATATTCAGATAAAGAAATGTATATGCATGTGTCAGTATGATGAAAGGTATGCAAGAAGGGGGAAAAAAACTAGTTGATATGTGTGCTTAATTTAATGCTAGTTGGGTTGCAATTTGCTGGGAAACTGACCAAATTAAATGATAAAAAAGAAAGAAAGAAAGCAACTTAAACCTACTATGCATGATGCATGAGGCGTATGTGGGATCTGGCTGGCCAGTTTTGACATTGGATTTAATGATTTAAAGAGTTTTTTTTTTTTTTTGAAATGCTATTGATGAGGAAGGTGGGTGACTGCTATCGATCGATGGGTTTAATTATTGTTGCCTGGGAACAATGTTGATGAATCAAATTCATTTGTCTGCAACTTTTTTTTTTTTTTGTGTGTGCAGGAAGACCAAAAGTGATACAACTTTTTTTGGTCGGCATAGATCCCTTTGCTTTCAGGCTGACAGCTACGCCACCAATCCATTCTTGTCGCCTAAACCCATTATTCATATTTCATACACTTCAATTAACAGATTTAATACCATAACAGAGCCAATAAAGATGCAGATGTGAACAATTAGCTCTTGAAGCGATTCTTTTATAGAAAGTTATAGATCACGTCCTCTTCTTGTTCTTTTTTCCCATTTTTCTTTTCTCACAGATAGTTAGGGATTAAATATTATTACTGTTAGTCGATTGTAACATTATTGGTTTGACTGTGTTTTGATAAGAAGGTAGAAAGATTTGTTGGATTTTCAGATGTTATGTGTACCAGAGACTTCGTCTTCGTGTGCATTTTGTAAAGAGCGATTATTCTGCTGAATTATGAGTCTATAATAAAAATTTTATATATTATTTTACAAAATGAAGATATCATTTTAAAATAAATGATTATCTTTCATGACATAATAGTTATCGATAATCAGCTAGTATTCTGTAAACAATGCCAGAGGCAAATGATGCTTGAGTTGGTATTATATTGTTGTATTGGAAAATTGTCCTTAATATACATACATACATATATATATGATTAAAGAGAAAATGAGTAAATACTCCCTCCATTTTTATATGTAAAAAAACTACAACTTTTAACATGTTATTTTATATAAGTAAAATCACATTTTTCAATAAGTATTTATTGTAAATTTTTTAAATTATGCTTTATAATTTTATTATTTATAATCATAAGAGGCAATCAATCAAGGGTTGATTAATACAATTAATGAAGAATATTATAGTTTAATTTTTTTATTTTACATACACAATTAATATATTTAACTGATTTTCTTAAATTATGTGATACAATTTTTTTTCTATAAATAAAAACGGAAAGACATAAAAATAATTGATTTAATAATATTCGTGAAGCCAGCTTGTCTATGAAGTTTTTTATTTAACAAATGAGAGAAGTGATGATAAAGGCGAGTCGTGCAAGCAACCATATCCATGATGGAAGACAAGGACGACCTGTTATCATTATTCATCAGATAGTAAGAAGTCTGGGCAAAATAATTATAAATAACAACAATAGAGAAACGCAAAATAAACAAGCAAACATGTCTTTTGCTTCCCTCCTTTATTTGAGTAGCAGCCTTGTCAAAATCGAAGAGCATTGTGTTCATACATGCCAGAAAATCTAGTTAGGTGATGAAAACAAACATGTCAAAATTAATTTTGAGATACTCCTTTTTTTTTTAAATGAATAATTTTGAGATATCCTATACATAATGAATAAAATAATTCGCTACTTTTGAGTATAAATAAAAGTAAAATAATAATGATAATGATAAAAGTAGCCTGTTCTTGCTCTCATGAACGATTGAACGTGGCTGTTCTCCTGATTACATATTGATTTTTACACAAAAAAATGGTTACCAGTAAACAAGAGATCTCACTTTCCCTCATTCAATGATGATTATTGCATTATTTTATGTGTTAATTATACTTGTGATATTATATAGAGCAAAAGTTTGAAGAAAGAAACAAATAAGAATAATTTGGCCGGCGGGCACAAAGAGGCGTCCCTTGGAGATGAAGAAAAGTCCAATAATGTGAGAGATGGATTACACGCAAATTAATGGAATCTTTAGAGGATGATTGCAGGCAGAACTAAACACAAGGCATCAACGGCTTTGGGACTTTCCGCTCTTTGGGGATATATTTAGCGCTCTCTTCATTGCTACTATTACATCTGAATGCATATATTTATGTGATTTGGAGCCACGTATTTACTATATAATTATTGATACATCACGGGCCACGTATTTACTATATAATTATTGATACATCACGTATTATTTATCACTTGATTTTTGAAATCAAGACAATAACTTTTGCTCTTCAATATTCTTTTAATTTCCTTTCACAGTATTTGTGTGTCTTGGCTGCTATATCTAATCTTCAAATTGGGATATTTGGTGATCAAGTTCCCTATCTCTTGCTACTAATTAAGAATTTAAGGTCACTGAAAAATTTAATTATTCTCGTCGCAACGTTAGATTTCAACCTTCTTATATGTTACTACTCTATTTTTATTCAAAAATCACTTTCAACATATTTCACCTGTATTAAGAAAAACTTTAAAATTTATTAATTCTGTTTTAAAATTTAATAAGTTTTTAACTTTACTCCTATTAAATATACACATTTTAATAATATATTTTTTCTCTCCAATATTTGATGGAAGGTAAAAAAAAATTTATAATAAAAATGTAATGATGTGATTTATAAATAAAATTAAAAAATTTTTCTCTCTTTACTTTATAAATAAAATCAAAGGAAGTGTGGAACAATTTCGTTAGGAACAAGAACTTGAAATCTCCTCTGAAAGTGTAAATTTTTTACTGTGAAACGATCTCATAGTATGGACGTAGGTATCAATTTATTATTCCTATCTTATATTATAGGCACTTTTTTTTTTAAATTCACTTCTAGTCGTATTGTATATGGCCGGTCACCTTTGTAAAAATCTAGATTGGTATGGTGATATTTTGTCATTGAATAAGGAGATTAAAATGTGCTTTCATGCTGAGAGACAATAAAGTCTCGACCTTATGTGATGCACCCCAAAAAATCACAACTCATTTGTTTGGACTTTCCCTTTCAAATCAAACACAAAATCAACGTACAATAATATATAATATTCATAGCCCAGCGCCACCTATTCTCAAAGGATCTAGTGATCGCCCATCCAGTCGTGCACAAAAGCCCCCGTAGCTGCCATTATTCAAATCAAGGGAAGAATGACATCTTTTTTGGAGTAAAATTTTAACAAATTTTAAAATATAAAAAAATTTCTTCATCCTTAATTGATCTTTTGGTTTTGTCCAAAAAAAAAATCTTTTGACAGCATTTTAAATTTACAAATTTACAACCTATTTTCTAAAATTTATAACTTCTTCCACTTTAATTTGCAACTTAATTTTTTAGTTTAATTGAAAAACATAATTTTATTTTATTTTATTAAAAAGCATAATTTTAATATTATATTTTATAAGATTATTTATTCAACTTCAAGAATTTACAATGTACTCTTTTGAATTTGCAACTTTATCTATTATGATTTACAACTTTTATGAACACAATATCTTATTCAATTTCAAAACTTTACAACTTACTCACTCTAATTCTATTTATAAAGTAAAAAAAAAACAATTTTTAATTCTTTTTATAAATCACATCACTAATTTTTATCATAAATTTTTCTTTACCTTCTAAAAAAATATATTATTAAAATATATATATTTAATAAGAATAAAATTAAAAATTTATTAAATTTTAAAATAGAATTATAATGAGTTTTAAAACTTTCTTTAATACTGATAAAATATATTAAAAATAATTTATAAATGAAACTAAAAAAACACTCTATAATTTGTACTTTCATTTGCTATAGTTTCTTGTTAAATGTTAAAATTGTGTTTTTTTAATAAAAAAAAGTTGTGTTCTTAAATTAAATTAGAAAACCAAATTACAAATCAAAGTAAAAGAAGTCGCAAATTTAACTGCAAATTTATAAATTTAAAATTTTGTCAAAACATCAATTAAAGATCTAAAAGACTTTCTTTACATTTTAAAATTCACTGGGATTTTGCTGAGATAAAATGATTCCATTAAAACTCAAGTGTCATCCTCCCTTATTCAAGACATTTAATCTCTTTGTTCCATGCCATCTTTCAATGGAAGTCAAATCAGCAATGCACAAAGAAGAAAGCAACACCACTCGAAGTGCAGGCCCATGTTGGGATGGGATGTATAACCCGTGTTCATTATTCATGTTGGCATATCATTTACACGAAGTTTATTGCCCAAAAATTATGTATGGAAAATCATTGCACCCTAAGAAATTTATTGTCAAGAAAATTCATGAATAAAAAAAAATTGAAGGCAACATAAAAAAAAAAAAATCCTTGAAATGAGTATCACCGCAGCTACTCAATCATATGATACGAGGAAAGGAATAACCATAGACATGAAGGCGTCATATGAAAGTGTTGCTGAACCAGTACAACGCGTATCCTTCTCCTTAAATTTGTCAGTCAGGCCCTGAAAATTTCAACAAGGCAGCTTGTAACTATAAGCACATTTACATACGAGAAATAATACTTGATCTTGCTATACGAACTCCATGATCCACTAAACCAACTAGTGATGTTGCTCTAGTCTCGAAAATGTCTGGTCCTCCTGAGTTTTTTTCAGCACGAGTTTAAGGATGATAACAGTTCTAACATGCGATTTGAACCTTAGCTTGATGAATCTCTATAGTTTGTGGATATATGTAAAACTATCCTTTTCTATAGGTAAAAATATGACATCTTCCTACTTGTTTAGTCCATGTCATGCAAGCCCCTAAATCTATGTGGAGAGGAAAGAGAGAAATTCAACAACTAAATTGACCCAGCCAATGTCCAAAAATATTCCAGCCAGATTTGAAAAACCAGAAGCAAAATAGGCCTGTTTCAATGGGAAGAGCAGAATATAGAACAGAAAGAACAAACACAAACAGGGGACATATCCAGATCTTGAAGAGCGCTGCAAATTTTACCTTGACAACCATCCCACACCTGCATGTACAGCTACAAAACATGAGATATACAATGACATTTAAGATCTCCCAAAGGAAATAAGAGCATTGAGAAAAACACTTCAAAGATTCATAGATAAAAGGCCTTACTCAACAAAGCTGTCAAATCCAAGTTCAACTCGTCCACCACTTCCATTACTGTATTTGGAAAGTAGAAGTTGAAGAACTGAAGCTGGTACTGCGTAGCCAATACCATACAGTGCGTCTCTTAGTTCTAATGGGTCAATTTTCCCACTCCGATCCCTATCATATCTCTCAAATATGGCCTGCGAATGTAGCAATCCAAGATTGGAGGCATTAATAAGAATCATATGGAGTGAAGTTCTGACATAACACGTGAACTTCACACTCGTGTCAAAATTGTTCAAAGCTTAAGGTGTATAGAAAACCATGCCAATTAGCAGTAATTCAGGTAAAGATAGCAGCCACAAGTTACACAAAAAAGATGAAATAGTATAATCCATATGCACAAGTTCCAAAAGACCATTTTAGTTGACGGATTCAATTGTCTTCCCTAAGATGCATGAGAATAAAGCTCAAAATTGGAGATATTTTGCGATATTGTTTCCTTTAAGAGAATAAAGCATCATGAGGAAAGGAGACTGCCGATTGAATACTATATATTCGGATTCACAAATGAACGATTTAGTCCATGTGTATACGTGATATTAATAATAATGAAGAAGATAAGGTGACAACACAAGAACATAAGAAGTTATCTGAAGGAAATGTTTGAACAATTAAAAAGAAACTCACTCGCCAATGACCAAGGCAACTCCAGAGAGCTGCAAATTCTTTGGGCCCTGTAACAGCAAAAGCACTTGGCATCAACAAATCGAATAGCTCCATAATAGAAGTCAAAGATTCCAATTATAATTCACAGGCAAGGAAAACCACAGCAGTCTGACAACGGATAAAGACAGGAAAGAAAAAGACCTTTCAAACAAATCCATAATTACATGCGGAAAAAAGCTAGATCCAATATCAACATGAATACCCTAAACCCACTAAATCACATTATTTTTCCAGTCTCCTAAGCTCCTACTGTCAAATAAAATTCAATCGGCAAAAGAGGGAAGAAAAAGGAATGTGCAGAACTAACCAATTCTGATAGGGTCATTAGGATTCTTGAAGAGAAACATAAGAAAACGAATAGTCCGAAGATCAAACTTGTGAAACCCATTAGATAGAGCTTGCTGCAACTCTTTCTCTTCAATAAACCCACTTCGATCCCTATCCACCGCCTGAAAGCTCCTTATCACATCAGGGTGCGTCCCCGGTGGAAAACTAGGATACCCAGACGACGACGACGAAACATGTCCATAGCCACTCCCCTGATAATAATTCGAAGAAGTGTTGGCCGAACCTTGCCCATAACCACTCCCGTGGGGATAATTTGAAGTGGCCGAAGAACTTTGCTGGTAACGACCTCCATATTGATGATAATTTGGAGAATCGGTGCTTTGTCCGGTGTAGTAACTAGGAGGCACCTCGCTAGTCGTAGAGGTAGTATTATAAGGGGGCTCCTCAGGAAGGGTTGGAGCGGATGGAGCATAGGATTGAGAACTGTATCTGCCGTAGGAAGACATGGGAGGAGCTAAATTCCGGTTCCAGAAAGGAACAGAGAGATTTGTGAACTGAGATATCTAGTTTGACTGGAATTGGGTTGAAATTTGAAGGAGTTAGTTAAATTACAAAAAGGTAGGCGTGAATCAGAGAGCTAGCTTGGTCGGCCGGAGGATATGTCGCGGCGATGCCCCGTGGAAAGTTCGCGGCTTTAACTTGGAAAGCGCTGGAATCTCAACCCGGTCCTCTTTTCTACAGTTTTATGTATATTCCTTTCTATTTTAATCTTAAGGGCTACGTTTTCTGTGGGTTTGATGCATGAATTGATACTGTTAGATAAAAGGCATTAAACAGAATGACGCGAATCAATTTGATCTCTCGGTGTGCCCTAAACCCACCCCCCCCCCCCAAAAAAAAAAAAAAACCAAGAAGAAGAAGAGGAAGGAAAGAAGAAAACTCATCCGTAAAAAAATGACAATAATAAAAAACTCAGGTAGTGACGTAGTGTTTAGGGTAATTACGTTTGCCAAGCTCAATTATTGGAGTTGGCTTTCCTCGCAGGGAAGTGCTGGGTGAATAATCTAGATTGTTTAAATTTAATTTTTTTTAAATTTTAACTTTAATTTTTTTAAAATAAAAAATTTACATAAATGATAAAAAATTTTAATAAGTCAGTTTATCAGTTTAGATAGCATATATTTAATATTAAATTTATAATTTAACTATCTATATATATTTTGAATAGAGTAGTAGGTGTAATATTTAATTTTTTTAAAATTACATAAATTTTTAATATTAAATGTGAATCATTTCTATTAAATATGGATTATCAATTTATTAAATTTTTTCTCATTTATATAATTTTTTGATTTTAAAAAATGCAAAATTAAAAAATAAAAATATTAAATTCAAACTATTCAAATTAAATTTGGATAGTTCAGATTGTTAAGAAAATGATGAAGAGAAAATTAAACTATTGATTAATGAAAATGATATAATATTGATAATGAAATTGATCCTTCACTTAAAGGATTTATCACACTAATCTATTCACTTGAGTGATTCTCAAATCTCACTTTGAGGACTAATTTGAGGTAAAGACTTATGTTAACTTTCCTCTTGAAGGTGGGATGAAACTCTTTTGGTAAATACAATGATATGATCCCTTTATATAGATTTAGTGATATCAACAAATGAGGTGATTAATACTAATCACCCCTAATATTCTAACACCCCCTCAAGTTGACACCTCTTTTAACTATAGGTGCTCAACTTGCCAATAACAATTACAAGGAGGGAATAAAAATATATTTGGAATATTAACAAAAACTCATTGATCAAATAGACCAATACAAATTAAACCATTCCTTTTGAGGAGCTTTTCTAGCTTGCCTTGTTACATTCCTCTCTCTTCAAGTCTTCTCAGCTTCATCTTTGACCTTCACACAGTTCTTACACTGAAACCTTGAGATGCCTAACATGACACTTCTTGCAAGCTCCTTAATCCACGTCCTCATAACAACTTTTTGTTCATTGCCAAATGAGAAGCCCGAGGCAATAAAGCATACCATCCCATTCATATAATTTTGTGGAAGCATACATGCGCATCAACACTCTTTGTATAGTAAGACAAGGCCAAATATAATATTACTAGCAGCACCAGTCCTGTGAAATTTGGAACATCTTGCACAAGCTACAATAATTGTTGGTACAAAATTCAATCACAAACCTACAATTATCCTTGCCCAAAGACTAACAACAACACACAAAAATGGCTGCCAATTCTTGACATCTTTCCAATCATTTGAAAGCACCATTGCCTTCTTCTCAATGCATGAAAACACCACCTATCATGACATGTAACTCACTTTTTTTTTTTGGAAATTCTCATAGAGATATCTCTCGAATCCTTCTCTTGATGTCCATAACCATGAGGTAAGCTTCAACAAGCTCATTTCTCATTTTTGCTCCAATTTCATTTGTTGTTGCTTTATTAATTTCTCACTAGAAGATGAAGACTTTAGAAAATGGGTTTCCACTGAATTGTGTTTCTTCCTAAACCTTCAACTTTAACTTTTTGCATTACCATGGTCTTATGATTCGAAGCTATGAGTACCATCAACATCACTGATATGACATTCCATGACAACCCTACTTCAGTTTTTTTTATTTTGAACCCTTTCAAGTTCAAGGTCTCATAAGAGTGCTCAACTCCCCTGAAAGACGATTTGGAATGGAAGCTCATATATAATGAAGTTGCAGACCCGTCAAAGATTCGTGAAGAAGATATTCTTAGTGTCACATGGCTCTCGTTGACCTGCTCTTATATTCAAGATTTCACTCATCACAACATCATCGACCATAGGGTTCTCAACTTATCTTAATCTCACTTACCCTTTTCTTCACTAAAGACCCTTCACTAGAAGAATTTTGCATCTAGAGGGCCATGCTGACATGTAGGGCAATCAACATCAAAGGGAATCCCTCCTCGAATCAAACATTCAACAATGGCACCAACAACCTACCACACCACACATGACCGCTCACATCTCATCAATAATTTTCCACCCCCAATTCTTGCATCTGTCATGGTTGAATGAGGTAGAAGAGTGATTTTGAGTAGAGAAGAATTGTGCGACGGCAAAACAAGAATGCTAGGATTCTTAAAACAAGTTTGGTGGCAGATCGAGGACCTTGAGACGGCAACGAATTAGAGGTTTTTGATGAACTCAAGTAAGGAAGATGACAATGGCAAAGGAAATTTCATAATCAAAGAGGAAAGAACACAATGACTTTTGTAAAAATGATGAGCCATGGAAAGAAGTTGGTAAAGTAGAACAGCTCCATTTATGTTACATTCTTCTTAGATGGTGAAATCAATACTGGTTGATAGTAAGGTTGCATTCTTCTTCTTGTTTCCCATTAACGATTTCGTTCTGAATAGAGGGTGAGGAGTTAAGATGCACAATGTAGTGTTCTATGCATGAACAAGAAATGTATCGTTTCAATTCCTGCTTTTGAATGTCGCCCCATATACAATCAAGAAACACAACATTCTAGATTAATTGATACTAAGCTGAATTCTTGTCAACTTCTTGGTTATGCACCCCTAATCTTGTAGATCATCCTTTGAACAACCATGAGGCCCAAAAATAGCCTACTTTTGATACCATGTTGAGAAAATGGTGAAGAGAAAATTGAACTATTGATTAACGAAAATGGTACAACATTGACAATGAAACTGATCCTTCACTTGAAGGATTTATCATGCTAATATACTCACTTGGGTGATTCTCAAACCCACTTTGGGGACTAATTTGAAGTAAAGACTTATGTTAACTTTCCTCTTGAAGGTAGGATGAAACTTTCTTGGTGAATATAATGATATGATCCCTTCATATAGATTTAGGGATATCAACTAACTAGGTGATTAACACTAATCATCCCTTATATTCCAACACAGATAATGCATCTCTTTATTCGAGGAAGCTGACTCCCGATTATTAGTATTTGGTATTTACTATTTTTTTTATTGCATACAAGGCCACAAAAAAAGTAACATGTAAAAGTTACAAAAATTAGATCATATTAGATTCTAAGAAAATTTTGCATTCTATTAATAGTTGATTAAAAATAATAAGATCTAAACTATTGAGATACTTGATTCGCAAGCATATCAATGTATTTGTTAATTTTTTTAAAAGATATGATAAAACATGACCATTCAAGTTTTCATTGCAAACTCCATAATTTTTTTAATATTTTTTTGTGGAGGATGACTATAAAAAATGTTATGCTGATGAGTGAAAGGATTTTCATAAAATTAATATGAATATTAAATTTTGTGAATTTTGCATTTTAATAAAAATAAAGACTTTTTAGGATGCTCAATAATTGCGCCGCAGTGCGAAGCAAATACCCAAGATATTTTGGTACCTTGTTGGCACGTGATTATGCAGCCGCAAATGGTTTTGGACTTTAGGAATCCTATTGGCACGTGATCTCGGATTCCAAAATGATGAATAGTGCTTATTATATTTTAAAAAAGGAGAATGAAAATTAAAGATTTTTTAAGAATATTAATTTTAATTACGAATCATAAAATTTTAAAATCTTAATTAAAGACTATAATCTTTAATTATGATAAAAAAATATAATTTATAAGGTAGGATTCACTAACATGATTTAGGAATTTATTAATCCAACTTGAGAAAATTACTAACATATATTGTGAAAACATGAAACTCCACTTGAAAATTAATTGTTTAACAAAAAATGTCACTTGAAAATTCACTAACTCGATTTGAAAAATTTCTAACGTATAATGTGAAAATATGAAACTCCACTTGAGAATTAAATGTTTAAAAAAAACGTCACTTGAGAATTTAATAACTAGATTTGAAAAAAATTTTAACGTATATTGTAAAAAAATGAAACCCTACTTAAGAATCAATTATTTAATAAAAAATGACTTGTCCAGATTGATGATTTTTATTAAACAATTAATTCCCAAGTGAAGTTTCATGTTTTCACAATATATGTTAGAAATTTTTTCAAGTTGATTTAGTGAATTTCCAAATAGTATTTTTTATTAAACAATTAATATTTAAATGGGGTTTCATATTTTCACAATATACGTTACAAATTTTTTCAAGTTAGGTTAGTGAATTCTCAAGTGGCAATAGTAAATGCCACCTCACAAACTACATTTTTTTTATCACAATTAAGAACCATTACCTTTAATTAAAATTTTAAATTTTTATAGTTCATAATTGAAATTAATATTTTTAAAAGGCCCTTAATTGCCATTCTTCCTTTGTAAAAAATATAAAAATATTATCTATTAATTTAGTTCAACTTTTTCATGAGTATTCAACTTTTCGGAATATGTAAAACTATTGTCAGTTGTGAACTTTTTTTTACCCTGATTTAATAAAAGCAAATTAAATGTATATAGGTTAGCCAGAAGATAAACAAATATACAGTGAATTGTAATTGATGACAATAGGGGAAAAACAATTACAATCAAGAGTTTTTATAAATATAATCTATAGTATAGAAACAAATTAAGAAAATAACTTAACATTTATTATAGTATTATATCTAATTTATTACATTTGTCAATAATATATTATTGTATATCAATAGTAAATCTCCCATAAATTTTTAATAATAAACATCTTATATATCAATAATAAATTTTTATACATCAAAATGACCAGCCATGCTTTCAAATTTTCAAAAATTTAATTCATATTTTTTTAGTACAAAATTTTTTTCTTTTTAACCAATGAACCAATTTATCCTTGTAATTATCTCCTCCTAGGTTTGAATCCTTATCGAAAATCAATGCAATTAATCATCTTTGAAAGCTAATTTCCCGGATAGTATGCTTGTTATATCTCTCAATCAATACTGCTTTCCATCTCGGTATCACATGCTAATAGAATCTTCCAACAAAAAAATCATGGAATCTTCTAACAAGTCGTGCATATGTTCTAACATAATTAACCTAAAATTATGGAGCACTACAAGTTACTTAAATGGCAGGGATTTTTCCAAATAACCCTTCCAAGGAAGGAGGTCCCTGATGAAAAAATATGAATTCATCAGGTGCCAAGCAAAAGCATAATCAAAGAACAATAAATATTCCTTTAACTAAAGAACAATTCTATTTCTTGCAACAAAAACATAGATTCCCAAAGAAAGGTTTACAAAGAAAACATAAAAGATATATCTTAATGTACAACAACTATCATCTACTATAAATGTGATTCGAAATGGGCTTTCTAGCGGAAAGAAGCAGATACTATGTGCTTGATCCTTCTTCCAAAAACGAATGCTACCTTGGAAATATTTCTTGTACTTGTGATCACCCACTACATTGAGGAAAGAGCTCTATTTCATGTATTCTAACACATCATGCGTAATACCTTCAAGAAAGGAAACAAAACCCATTACACTCGTGAGACCGCTTCCATCAACATCCTGTTCCTCGATCAGAAAGTTTTCAAAAATTGAGGCATCATCTTGTCCTCCCCGGATAAATATGAGCTTGGGAGTGATGCATCTCTCTTGCTTCAATTTATTGATCGTAGTCCTTAACAAACCTGACAAGGTATTATGCATGATGATTATTAGGCAGAATAGTAGACTTTATATTCCAACCAACTTACCTGGAGAAGCCAGGCAGAAGAACAAGTAAAGAAGGCTTACAATCATGGGGAGGAGGGAAAGGAAGTGATGGGTCTGCAGTTGAAGAGTAAAACACAATCAGAGTTGTGAACGCATCAAGGAAAAATATTGGACTGCCACTGGTAATTAGTGCAGCACGACTCAAGGAATGGCGTGGATATGCTTGTTTATCTGGAGTAGAATATGAAGTCAACACTGGATACACAGCTCGGTGGAGGGAACTTGGCTCCAGAGCACTACAGCACCCAAAATAAATAATAATTGTAAGTGTAAATTCTTGAGTGTAAACATCAAATATTCAATGGTAGAAGTATAAGCCAAGCCCCTTCAGCGCGCCCCCAACAAACCCCCCCCCCCCAAAAAAAAAAACACACACACACACACACACACACAAAGTAAACATGCCCCTTAAGCTTTTGCTCACTTAATAGAATACCAGTTCTGCTCCTGCCCCCTCATGATAGGCTTGACAATAGATAGGCATGATGATAAATTGAGATTATAGCTGGAAATAATTAGACGTTTCTGTTTGAATTGAATATCAAGTACATTAAGTGAGATTAAACATTTAGTCTCTTTCAAAAGGCCTTGGCAAGGCCTAAAATTAAATAATAACATACATATTGGGTATGATACATTACAAGCCGCTAAAATAGTCTCCACAAAATCTGATTATTTGTCAGACCAGGGAAAGTAAACTGACTTCGTTTTAAATCCCTAATCCCACACACCACCACTGTCATTGCCCTCAAATACACCTCAAGAAAGACAATGTCCAAAATAAAGGTCAAGCGCTCTTTTAAAGCAAAACTGTAAGAATAATAGGGGAAAAAGCAATTATTTTGCAGTTTTTTGAAAAATAAATACTTTTTACTATGTCCTCCCTCTAGTCTTATTTATAGGGTGGAGAGAAAAGATTTTTTTTTGAGTCCTATTTATAGGTCAGGTCAATAAATTTTCATCACAAATTTCTCCTTTTACCTTCCATTGAATGTTGGAGACAATGTGTGTTGTTAAAATACGCATATTTAACAAAAACAAAGTTAAAACTTATTAAATTTTTAAACAGAGTTAACGAGTTTTAATATTTTCCTTGATTTCAATAAAACAGGTTGAAAATAACTTATAAATAAGATCAAAGGAGTATAAGTGAAAAATCATCAAAATAAAGGTCAAGCACTCTAATATTGCAGCTGCATTCAACTCCCATCATCCAGACATTCATGGCATGATTTTGCAATTTTCACTGTTCAAATAGATTGGTGCGAATCAACTACCTGAAAAGACATTGCAAATAGATGCGGTAGTCTGGATGAATGCCTTCCTCATGAAAGCGAAGAAGAGGATTACGAAGGAGAGCAAAAATTAGGCGGGGAAGAGGCTGCAGTTGTGGACATTGGGAGAATGAAACATCAATCTGAGAACTTAAGGAACTTCCACTCCCATACTGAACAAGTTTATGAACATCATTATACTGGGCTGTAAGGAGCACTAGCCAATCTTGAAGTAACATCCTGCCCTCCCGAACTCCTTCCTTCAAAGAAGCTAATATGACCTGCAGAATAATTGCATCCATTTGAAAGATTTATTTCTCAAGAGTACAAAAGCATTCATGGGACCATTCTGGATAAAAAAGTCCCACAGAGCTTGCTAACTCAGTGCCAGAGCTGAGAGATGATCTAGTTGCCTTTTTTCATATGCCCATACAATTATTTTTTATAGATTTATTCTGATGATTTGAGCTCAAGAAGACAAAGGAAATCATATATTTAAAAAGTAAAAGAGACAAGGAATTATCACTTTTTATTCTTAAAAACAATTTTAGATAGATGGAAGACAAGTTAAAAAATAATGAAATGCACTTTAACTTTTAAGAGCGGGGAATCTTTTCTTTTCTTTTCTTTTCTTTTTTTCTTTCTCTCTCTCTTTTCTTTTCTCTTTTTCTTCTTCTTCTGTTTTTGTGTGTGTGAGTGTGTGCGCGTGCGTTTTGTGGTGGGGCGGGCAGCCTGTAAACATTAATCCAAAGGATGAGAAAGTCGGGTAAGTCAAAAATTCACCTTGTGAACAAGCAAAGTTAGCACAACTTCAACTTTTTAAGAAAGAGGAAAAGGAGGGGGAGCCTGTAAGCATTAATCCAAGGGATAAGAGATTTGGGTGAGTTAAAAATTTACCTTGTGAACAAGCAAAGATAGCACAACTTCAGGATCAACACTATCATAAAGTTCATGCATGTTCTGAGCAACACTGAACTGCAAAGTCCGAATCCTCAATCGACGCTTAAGGGAATGCTTGGTTCTGCATCAATTGTCAACACACACTGAAATCCATCTTGCAGAAAGAAAATTATTAACAAATGGTGGCAGAAAATGAGGACTGAAAGCCTATGAGCAATGGAGGAACAAAGGATATACTGCACAAACAAGAGCATCCAAAAAGAGAAAGGAATTAACAATCTGAAAAGCGTTTATCATAGAATGAGGGTGACAGTTATGAAGATCTCGCAAGTGAAAAAGCATGCCAAATAAAGACTATTCAAAGCAAGATTGCACAATAGATTTGCAGTGTACAGTATCAAATCGTGCTTAACAGCAAAAAGTTCTATCAAATTTATAATTGAACAAGAATGGATAAAAAGTTACAACCATTCACTGAACATAGATAACAAGAATGATCTCATGGATCCTAGGAAGTGAGAACTGATTTGATTATCTTTCCTTCACAGCATTCCAACATATTTATTTCAACATACTTCAAAGTGTTCAAAATGCAAAGTCTTTGATACCACACCAAAAAAAAAAAAAAATCAACTTATTATGTTCGCCTAATGATATATACATATATATTTTGTTTATTTACTGAGTATGGAGATTCAACAAAGCCAGAAAAAAGACGAGTATATTGTGACTTGTCAGACATCCCATTTTCAACATATTGGAAAGTGTTGGAGGATAAACTAAAGCTTCAAGAAATAAGGCACAAGCTTAGAAGATATATAACTGTTTTGATCACAAGAACAAACGAAAGAATGAACTTGGCTGCAACATTTAATTGGACTACTATGATTTTAGATAGCATGAAAAACATCAATTCATCACAATAGAAGATGTAAACAATAAAAGAAAAGTTGTTCTATGCTGGATTTACTATACCTACTAGTAGAAGTCGTTCCTGAACTGGAAAGTTCCTCAGGAGGAACCACTACTGTGTATTGAAATGCAATCTGAAGCGTAGGAACTTCTGATGCATGCCTGTCAAAAAGTGAAAACAGACCTTAATCAGAAAAAGAAATGTATCTAGAAAAGCATTACATTCTCTACTGTACTAAAAACTGAGCAGCCAATTAAAATGACAAGAGGTTGCAGGACTAATATCACATCAAAGACTAGAAGTGTGTAATCTATGGCAAATATATTCAGCTTTTATGCTTCATAAGTTTTCTCCAGCACGCAATTTACAGGCCAAAAGGGGCATCTATATCACCTAAATCCTGCTAAGAGAAGGCAATAATCTTTGTAAGTTCTTGTGTGTTTTGATTAAATTTGGGTTAGGATTGATTCTGGACAAGCAATCATCATGCTGATTAACTTAATCTTGAAAATATATATATATATATATATATATGGAGACTTGCATGCCCAACAACCTCTGAAATCCTCACCCATTCAAAAAAAATCATTTGGAAGCTAGGTAATTAGTTAAGATTATCAAATACCAGTATCATCCGTATTTGATCAAGTACCAGCAGAATATCAGTTTTATAAGAGAGAAATTTCAAACTTTAGGCATCTATCAATGTATCTGCACCTCAAGTATAAAATCACATAATTGCCTATTGAAAGCAGCAGTTTTTAGTAAAAAGCTGCGTCCAACAGCTAAAGGGCTAGTTTGTTTTAAATTAAAAAATAAGTTATTTTTAGGTAGTTTAGAGGTTTTATAAAAAGAGATTTATTTTGTAGAGATTTTATAAAAAGCAAACATTATTTTATGCTTGGTTATAATAATAAAAAAGTGATTATTAGTTAGTTATTTTTAAATTTTATGATATCTTCCTTGATTTTAGTTTTATAAAAATGGTTTATTATTATATTATTTTAAAATTTTATAACATTTTTGCATATTCCGTCGCTTTAAAACATTCTCTCTCATCCACCACATAAGACTATTTTCAAAAGCTACTCAAAGTGGTTTCTTGAAATAAACAAAAATCTGCTTTGTTTAGATTCTGATTATTTCCAAAAGTTTAAACAAACAAAATAAAAAACTCACAAAATAACTTTTTTTTTTCAAAAAATAAGTAATATTTTTCATGAAATAAGCTAAAACAAACTGCCCCAAATACATATTGCCATGGTTGGCAAAGTTACGGATTGTTTTGCAACTTTGGAGCTCTGTTGAAGAAAAGCATAGAACCTCCTGTCCTTTGTATAAGGGTTCATCAACCACCTCATACTTACCAGAATTTAGTTAAACTTAATTACAACAACAACAACAACAAGCCTTTATCCCACTAGGTGGGGTCGGCTACATGGATTGCAAGACGCCATTGTGCTCTATCATTTATTAAGCTTTTAGAAATATTATTAATTAAAAGATCACGTTCAACAACTTCCAAGAGTGTTCTCTTAGGCCTTCCTCTACCTCTCTTAATCGGACTCAAAGTTATATGTTCCACTCTTCTCACTGGTGCCTCCCTTGGTCTTCTTTGTACATGCCCAAACCATCTCAACCGATTTTCTACCATTTTTTCCTCAATAGGTGCCACCCTCACTTTTTCACGTATGTGCTCATTTCGAATTTTATCTTTACGTGTATGTCCGCACATCCATCGTAACATTCTCATCTCTGCTACTCCAACTTTATGCTCTTGCTGTCCCGTTAGTTAAACTTGATTATCATCATCAAATGTCTTAAATATGAATTTCTTTCCAAAATTACCTACGTTCAATGAAGGTAATTCTCTAATTGCTAGTGTTATTTAATTATATTTAATAGTTACACACAAAGGGCATTTTGGGTAAATTTAATGAATCAGACAATTTCTAAAACACCATGTATTAAAGACCATTTTAGAAGGACTGAATGGAGTATTAAGATAAACCAAAAAACAAGAACAACACAGTATCTGATGGAGAATAACATAAGATTTAGCTTGGTAGATTGCATAGAATACTCAATTGAAAAAGCCCCACAGCTCAAGTTGACATTATTCACATTCTTAATGCATAATTGTATATCACTTGAATGAGCGTATCAAAAGTTCGCAAGCATTCAAGCCTGTAAGTGCAATCTATAGTGGTAGTCAGATGCATTAGTACCTTGAAAACCCAACGTTGTTCTCAAACTCAAAATCATAAGCATATGTGGCGTATGAGTCACAACAAATGATGTGCTGAACATTTTCATATTGGGGATCTGGGAAAAAATGACCATACTGCAATGTAAAAATGCATTAATCCACAAGTAGATGAAAAAAGTGTAATTTGAAAATTTTATCCAATATCACAAACTTACAGAATGACCAGGTTTAAATTCAGTTGATGTTCTTAATCGTAGTACACAACCAAAAGCATATGGCCTACTCAGCATCCGATACCTTCAAAATGAGAGGACCAGGTATCATCAACCACAGTCAAATATTCCAAGGAACTAATACACATCAATTTTATCTCAACAAAACTAGTATTAAATTTCCAAAAAAAATTATCCAAATCAATGATAAGTTTTGGGGAACTAACGGAAAGAAAGACATGTGATTGGAGTTTAGGGTGATTGATGTTGTGTTGAGGGTCAAGTAGAATGAACGATTGGTGAAGTAGGAAATGAGAAAAGAGGAGGGAGTTCTTTATTAATTTATGAAATTAGAATCTAACTTCATAATCAACAAAGCCAAGCATATTCCCAAAAGGAAGTTTCTGAATAATTCATCACAGTTTGCTTCACAAAACATACACTTATATATACTTCCACATCGACCAGAATGATCTAACACATAAGCTACCAATTGCCTTCTAGGTATTAAACGCCTATTCTGTAACACAAATACTTTGCAATTTGGATAATACATGGACTGTTACTTAACATCTTTACAGATTCATAACCATCTAATCCGTCAGTACAAACAACAACTAGTTTTCTATTACTGCTATTTAAAAACTAGCCCCAAAGATTGACTCTTCACATATCCCGTATCCCGGCATTCTTGTGCCTCCTAGAGTACATGTGAATGATAGGGGGAGCTCTACCAATTAAGCAACTATGGTAATTTTACAGCCAAGGCAAGCAATGGGTGGGAGTATTGTGTTACCAAAGAGACTTGGACTTACATGTCCTGGGGCAAAGTTGAATCCTCAATACTTGTATATAATAATAAAGAACCCCCACTTTCAA
Source organism: Prosopis cineraria (assembly GCF_029017545.1). Taxonomy (NCBI): domain Eukaryota; kingdom Viridiplantae; phylum Streptophyta; class Magnoliopsida; order Fabales; family Fabaceae; genus Prosopis; species Prosopis cineraria. Next base: position 4,079,380 of record NW_026555337.1, read on the forward strand.
TGCTCAGGAACTTTAGGGATGCCAAATCTGTGTACTCATTTGTTACAGCAAATATGTCCACACAGACACCTGCTTGAACAGCAACAGCAGCCTGTAACATACATGTCAATTCTTCCACTTTTCACAAATAGGAGATATTTTATTAAAATAAACATAAGTACGATACCAGATCTTTATAGAATGGTGTCTGCTCAGGGAGTAAGGCACGGTCTGCATCCTCTCGTTTGCTGGCATATTGCTCTCCATATCTTCTAGTATCCAATTGTCCAGCTCCATAATCAGGAGGACCAGACAAGAAGGCAAAAACTCTAGCTGCAGTAGCATCCAATAGAAACAAGAATTACTTGGAGCCTTTAATCCCACAGTATAATGAACATGAAAACAATATGTTAACTAAAACATAGATAATGAGCTTTGAATTCAGTCATGCACACCTAAAGCAAAGGTGTTTCCATATTCAGATCCAAGGTAATTGAAAAGAGCTTCCATTGCGACCCCAAAACCACGCCCGCCTATCAGAACACCATCCAGTCCTTGACCTGCTGCTGTAGTTCTCTCCCATGAAGTTGTTGGTCTAAGTGTTTCAAGGGCAGATGCAATACGCTCCTTACAAGTTTCCACCTGCAACAAAATTATAGATTTTATACTGGAATCAGACTTTACCTATATATTTAATTGCATTTCAAAATGAGAAAAGAACTCAGAAAAATGTGGCAAAAAAATCCATATCATTAACCTACAGGAGCCAAAAACTGTAACAAAGGCATGACATCTTCAAGCTCAATTGATAAGGTTCCCTCTGTATCGGGAGGGATAAAAACATTTTTTACAACAGGTATAGGACCTTGAACATCATACAACCCTAATTTGTGGCTGAAGGTAGCAAGCCCAAAAAGTGAACCAGGAGCAAGAGCTGCAAACCAAAAATAATGATTAAGAACCAACTTCTAAAGGTTCAATTTTATGCAAGAAAGGAACATACAATAAGATCCAGATATTAACCTTCCAAAGCTGCCAGCAAGGCACTTTTAATGAGATCTAGAAACTCCTCTGAAGCTGCAGGTGAAAACAGAGTACTATATTATTAGGGAAACTATTTTTATATTGATGATTGAAGACTTCTATGGAGAATCAGATAGATAAGGGATAGACAAGAAGGGGATATGAAAAGGGGGGAATTCAAAATCATATAAGTTCCCCCTCTAAGCAATTTCAGAAGTTAAACTAGAATTGCAGATGTGGCTTTTTCATTCCACAAAAGTAGGGCTAAGAAACACATAGCCTCCATCACTTTACAGGCTGCAATATCAGTATAACTATTTAAATTTGAACTTCAACAATTATCAAATCACTGAATATCAGAGATGCTCAAAGCAATAAGTGAAATCTAAAGTTCAAAAGGATATTTGACTCTGCCCAGTTATCTTAAATTCCAAATTATAATTTCAGATGCCACCAAAGGGCTGTGCAGTGACATGTCCAAGGATTTAAACAGATAGAAGAAGCACAAAAAACAAGACAATAGGTTTTCAGTTATAAGAAATTAAATAAGCATCTGAAAACAGCCAATATATAAAGAATACTTTTCATTCTAGATTATCAAAGTGAAAGCATTTCCTTACAACCTTTAGATGTCTGAAAGTCCACACAAAAAACATTTCAAAACAACCATTATCTGAAGAGTGCTTTTTTCTTCCTGATAGGGCTTTTGTTCCTTTTAATATTCACAGTCATCAGACTTGGGGTATTATGAACCCGTGATCTCACACTCATCCTCATTCTTAAAGCAGCTAAGGAGGCATTGGATCCAATTCACAGTGTATCATCGACTCTTCATGAAACAACAACAACAAACGGCCTAATCCCACTAAGTAGGGCGGGTTACATAGATTCTTCATGTGTCACCAAGAAAATAAAATCAAATCAAAATAAGCAACACAGCATGCTAAAATATCCGCTAAATATCTCACTGATTTTACACTTAATTGAGTTCAGTATTCATCATAAGTGCATATTCAGGCACCAAGACCTATCGACGTGGTGAATGAAAATCAATCCAGCCAGGGAAGTACAAAATGTTGCAGTTAAATATCCAAGGTGCGAATTTCTTAACCAAGCAGCCATATTAAACCGCCCCAATTCTTAACATTCAATCACGAAGGTGCAGTTGGAAATTGTCAAAATTGGCATATAAATACGCAGTGATGCAAATATTACAAAATGAAGTAACCATTTATTAACCGCGAAAATCTTACAGGTCAAGTCAACAGCAGCAACATAGACTGGACGAGCATGCATTGCTGCTTCCTCTGATGGTTCCTCTGCAATAAATAACGAGTGAGCTATCTGAACAGCGTAAAGCCTCGTGGTGTGCTATTAACTTTTGTTAACGAACGATGCAGGAAACTGAGGGGAGAACAAATTAACTTCAAGTTTAATGTTTTGCAGTGCTGCCAGAAAATAAATAATACATGCAGAGACTTAACTCCGATGTATATAAAAGTAATTGGATAAGTATGGCGTTACAATTCCGTTTATTTTACTGTGATTACCGCAAAGTTTCCAGTCAACGGATGAAAATCGCCATAAAGGCACCTACCCGGTAATTCAAGATCTATGAAGGAGGACATCATCTCGGCACAGGACTGTGGGCGAGAGTATCGAGTAATAGCCTTGGATGAAAGGCCATTGAGGGTGCCGCAGAGTGAGCAACTCCATGACCACTGTTCAAGCTCGCAGTAAGTATTGAAGTATGCCCAGCAGTTCTCACACCGGGGCAAGAGGTGCCCGTCAGATCCATAAACTGGAGCTTGACCGTTTTCGTCCTTGGCCGCGAAAGGCGTCACCGTCACTCCCCATGGTAAACCGGAACCCTCCTGGGCGTCAGGGTCAATCGGGAAGCGCAGGACAGTTGCCCTCAGTGCCATGACTTCGAGGGAGCAAGAAATGCGCCGATCGTTCAATGTGTGCGCAGACCGCGTAGAACTCGAACGCCCGTTCTGGCGCTTGTTTTTTTTGTCACTTTTCCTTTCTTGCCGTTGTTGCTCGGTTTCTCAGGAAACAGACGGGTTGACCAGGTGGAACTCTACACATGAGTTGTACCATTCATAGTGTGCCACGTCATAAATATTGACAAGCCAGAACCCAAGGGCTGTTTCTCACTTTCGCTTTAAGTTTGATGAAATTGCAGTTTGGCAAGAATTGATTTACAAACATGATTTTAAATAGGAAAATTGAGATGAGATTGTTTAAAACTGAAATTGACCAAAATATCTTCATCACTTTTTGTCCTGACCACAATTTTTGGCACTAACTGGAGTTCGCATCACCGCGCGCGCATCAACCAGAGGGCGGATCTGGGCCCTTCAATTCATTTCAAAATAGATCTTTATTGTTCATTATAAATTAACTTTTGATGGGGATGAAGCAAAATCAATAAAAAAGACAATAAAAAATTATAAATTAATTTTTAATATTATATTTATTAAAATAAAAGTTTATAAAAATTATTAAAAAATAATATTAAGTTTATATTGTCCAAACTATATCTAAATAGGCAATTTATAAAAATTATAAAAAGTTTAATATTAAATTAATTCATCTAAATTATATATGTATTATCCAAAGTACACAAGGATAGTCAATTTAAAAAATTTTAATCAAGCCCAACTAAATCTATACTGGTCAGATTGATGATAAACAAAATTATTAAAAAACTTTAAATTTGATAAAAATTAAATAAAAATAAAAATGAAAAGCTTTAAGTTTGAATAGTTCAGATCCCATGGTGGTGAATAATTTGGTATCCTCTAATGACCATTTTTAATAGCCTAGATTTAATATTAATTTTTTTATAATTTTTATTTTAATAAATATAATATTAAAAATATTTAAAAATTAAATTTAAAATAAATGATGGAGATTATTTTAAGATAATTTGAAGGACCCTGATTATCTCTTGGCTTGATACACGCCGAATGCAATTGCCACTGAATGTGGGAAACAATTACACTATTAATCCTATGTAATTATTACAATTTTAGGGGAATTGCATTAAGGGTCATGAAAATAAAGAATATTACATTTTGGGCTTAAAAATTTTTTATACTCCTAGTGGCCTCTTTTGCAATTTTTTTAGGAGCAAAGGCACAATTTTGCCGGAAGGTTTTTCAGTTAAAAGAGTTAAAAATTTCTCAGTGTTGATGGTGAAAGGTAACTTTTAAGGTCTGTAGATTTTAAAATCTATCCATCCCAAATAGTACTTTGATTAAAAATATTTTATTGAGTTTTGATTAAGGATGTTGTCCATCATTTTTATGCTAAAATAAGAAATAGTTGTGAGGTGGACGTTTGGCCAAAAAAAAAAAGTTGACAGGTGGATGACAAAACTTGGTGAGCTATATAAGTTTCTAACGTGCACAAGGTAAATGTGGCTATTACATTTTGGTGAGCTAATAATTCAGCTGAATGATTTAAATAGCGTCATTCTTGCTTGCTAGTAAAGTGGCGACCGAGATGGTCTTAACTCATTTAATATGTAGTAGTTTTGTTTGATGAAAACATTTAATGGGGCTTTTACATAAAGTAGTAAAGTGCATATGAGATAAAATTTTTGTCACATAAACTGCACTGTGATGTTGGAATTAAAATTTTATTTGTGATTTTACTACTAATATGAGCTAAGGGTTTTTGAACCATGTAAGTTGATTATGAGAATTTTAGAGTGAATAAATTGTTGTATAATAATGATGGTTGACGTGTTTATATTAAACTTTTATATATAAATGGAATAAAATATGACCTAATATAAAGAAAATATGCTGTCAGAAACATTGAAGTATTTGTTGTGTAAAAATAAAGTTGGTTCTAAACGTTGAGTTGTATATTTTGTTAAATCTAGACTACTGATAAACTAAAATCGTATACACTTTTAGTTAAGGATATAATAACCTTGTGTTGTGCATAGTGAATATTGTATTATGCATTGTTTGCCTAACTTATGCATTTTGTTAAGCTTGGCCTACTGATAAACTAAAATCGCATAAACTTTCAGTTGAAAATATATAAACCTTATATTGTGCATAGTAAATATTATGTTGTACATTATTTGCCTAACTTGTGCATTTTGTTAAGCCTGTCCTCCTAATACACTAGACACTTGTTGACTTTTAGTTGAGAATATATGAATATTATTTTATACATAGTGAATATTATGTTGTACATTGTTTGCATAACTTATGCATTTTGCTAATCCTATACTACTAATAAACTGGAATCACATGAACTTGCAGTTGAGAATATATGAATCTTATGTTATGCATAGTGAATATTGTGTTGTACATTATTTGCCTAACTTGTACATTTTGTTAAGTCTAAACTACTGATAAATTAGAATCACATGAACTTTTAGTTGAAAATATATGAACCTTGAACTGTGCATAGTAAATATTATATTATACATTGTTTGATTAACTTGTGCATTTTGTTAAACCTAAACTACTAATAAACTGAAATTGCATGGACTTTTAATTTGTGTTGTGCATGATGGATATTGTACTGTACATTTTTGCCTATTTTGTACACTTTATTTCATTTTCATTGAAACATATACATAATTCTAATTACAAATGAAAAACCAATTCTAAATTACAAAAAAGAATATTAAAATATATACATCATCTAACTAGAAAAATCTAATTCGACAATCCTATGACTTTCTTTTCATTTGCTTGTTCCTATAAGTGCAAGTGGCCGTTCATGCATGACATTATTGGGGTGCTCCATTAGCCAGCACATAATATCATACCTCATACTTGATAGTTCTTGGGTTGTATATTCAGGCATGGTAAACGGAGGATGGTCAATATTCACGGTATTGTTACAAAATGTAAGCCATGTAATGAAATGAACTCCACAATTATTGCTGCACAGCAAAGGTGACGAATTGAGATATGAATCAACATTGATCATGTCATGCTTTAATGTGCCCAATCTACAAGTCAAGAACATTGATCAAAGTCATATCAACATCAATGAAGAGACTATATTATACTATAATACCATGTAATACTACCAAGAGTTCAATCCATGTGACTAATATTATATTGAAATTATCAAGCAACCAAAACTAAATTATATTTTACACGTGTAATGTAAATGTAGAGCTGCTTATACTAATGATGTATCCAAAGTAATTTATTGTCATGCCTAATCATTACGTATGCCATATTTAATTTAGCTATTCCTAATGAGCAAGTTTGCAAAAATCATTTAAACTATAATATAAATAGAGAGAAAAGGAATATAAATTGAGCATCATTTTAAAACTACAGAATAAGCACTCTCAAAATTAATAAGAATCTTGAAATGATACACGCCCAACTCTCAGATTAAGATAGATCGTGTTTTACATCCTTAACTCACATTTCAACTAAAATAGTCAAAGCTTTTCAATTAATTTCCAAGGCTTCAAACTAAAATCAAATATTACTAGAATCGACCTTTACAAATGAAATTCTCGATCTCATTATTCAATCAAGGTAGAATTATCCACAATATCACACCACGAGGAGTATAAGAGAGCTTTGAAGCAATCTTCCTGGCATTTTTAACTCAAGTGAACCGATGATAACATGAAACAAATGGATCATTAACTTTGAGGTATCATCATTTAATTGTCTCATTAATTATTAAAAAAAGAACTTCTTAAAATATAACAAGTTAAATGCTTTGATTATATATTCTTAACAGATCATCCATCAATCTATCATTATATAACAAGTTGAATGCTTTGATTGCAAGCAAGGTTTACATAAGGTCCTCAATATAAACTTAAAAGTGAAAGCCACCATTGTAAGAATGTAGCCGTGACTAGGCTCGTGGCTATAGCTATTAATGGGTAATTGATAAATTATTACTCTTAATCCATGATTAAATAACACTCATTTAACTTAATAGCTATAACCACCAGGTTGTTACTTTTTTGTATATGTGTAAGATCAAGAATCAATAATCTATCAAAAAAGAACCATTCTTTCTAATTTGGGTAAATAAATATTGGTTTTAGGGACAAATTAGATACATAAACTCGTGGATTGATTGAAGGATGTGTATATATAATCACTTAAGAAATCTAATAGGGGAAATCGCATTAAAGGTCTTGAAAATACAATATGATTACTGATTCATAATCAAGTCGCTAATATAGTGAAATTCAAGCCATGTAGAATATCCAACTTACTTAGTGTGTGTCTGATTTTTAGTTTGTCAAAAGCCCATTTGAAAAAAGTCAGTTTAGTAAAAGTCAGTTATTATAATAAAATTTGTGTTTGGATATATTTTTTTAAAAGTTAGTTTAATATACTGAAAATTATTTGAATTGTGATAATAAAATATGCTTTTGAATATATAATTACCAAAAAAATATTGATTTATAATAATTTGTAATTTTTATTATACAAATATAATATATTTGAAATATTTTAAAAATGTGATAACAATTTTAAATAATATAAAATTTAATCTATAATGCTAAAAACTTGATCTCTAGTTATTTGTACCTTTTAAATTTGTGACTTTAGAAAATGTGATAAAGATTTGTAATTTTTATTATACATTAATGCTAGAAATTAACATGATTAATTATTCAATTTACAATGCTAAAAACTTAATGCCTTATTATTATTATTATTGAAATGATGATTATATTTTTAATGAGTTGACTATTTTTTAAATAAAAGAATAAAAGATTAAACTTATGGCAGTATGGTCAAATAACATCATACTTTTTAAAAGTTTCAAATAGTTACGTTTTTTAAATTCATTTTCAACCACTGTTTAGATGTACTTTCAGGATGTACTTTTCTGTAAAATATTTTACACAAATAACTTCTAACATTTTAAAAGTAAAATTTTACTTTTTGAATGTGAAACGTGATAAAACCAAACGGGCCCTCAGTCTTCCAACATTCATTCAAGCGGTATATATTAAACAGAGAAGGAACAATTTCACAATAATCACTCTTCACCCATACGCACAGATTCAACAATGACAGACTTATTATAACTTTAACCACTAAAGCACACACATGCACGAAATCAATGAGGGAGAAATAAAATTAAAGATCCTTACCTTTAAATAATAATGATAGAAGTTAGAAGAGAGGGATGATGTTGCTCGGACAAGGAAGAGGAAGAATATGAGGAATGGCCAGTAATGTGTGAAGTAGGGAAAAAATGAGGGAGAGAACCCATAAAAATGCACAACAGGGGAGGAACAAGAAAGAAGAGCAAATGAAGAGGAAAATCCCCACCAATACAATCCTCTTCCGATAGCATTAACAAGCTATGGCAAGGCTTAGACCTTTAAAAGCAACTTCGTCGAACTCCGAAGATGACCTGCCTTCTCATTTGAGTGCGACAACCTCCAAAGACAACTATTACTCATACCTTCGAGCGCAACAAGGGTCGCACAGCTTTCTCTACCCCCTTTCTTTTCATTATTTCTTTAAAAATAGCCTTTGAAGATGAAACTAGAAAGTAAAAGGAAGAAGATAAAGAGTTGCAAGGGTTTTGTGTAGGTTTTATTTTCAAATCACAAGGGCAAAATTTTCCCTTTGGTTTCAAGAAAAATTGTAACAAAAACCCTTAGGCCTGCAGTGCAACATTAAAATTTTAAACCCAAAGTGCAATAATCTGTCTTTTTAGGGCTCTTAGTATGATTCCCCCTACAATTTTCTGTGCAGATATAATAATATACATGAACAATAAAAAATGTTAGAAACAATTTGATTAATACATTTTTTAAAATTTTCAATTTTTTTTAAGAAAATGATGAATTAAATTAGACTTTTAAATTTGAAAGTTGATGATATTATTTTCTTTTTCACATGATTAAATATTGTCAAATTTGATGCTCACTTTAATATCAACCAACGTATGCATACGAGTTGCTTTTTTTTTTTTTACTCACACACAGTATTTTCTTTTTTGGGAAACAACCTTCCTTTAGGCACGTTTTACGAATATCAGTTTAAATTTAAACAGGGTCCGACGTGATACTTGTTCAAAAATAACAACGTGATGTTTAAATAGCTAATTAATTTACAATTCTACTCCTTTCAAATCATAATATAAATTATAATTAATTAATTCATGATTTATAAATAATGTTAATTAAAACCTTAAATTTTTAAAAATGTCCACATCTTTTTATTTATATTCTTATTAAATATCCTATATAAAAGCTTTGATAATAATAACTAAAATTTTAATACATAATTTGTTTAAAAGGTTAATAAATAAAGTATGAATATAGTTGAAAAATAAATATAAAAATTATCAGATACCTTGTATATTTTGAATTACATAAAGTTTTTAAAAGATGTCTTATACTATAATCTAGAAAAAGTACTCTCTTCATCATAAATTATAAAACATTTTTTAAAAAAATTTACTATTTCAAAATATAAGACACTTTGATAAAAATAAGATTTTATTAATAATACTTTTTTAATATTACTCTTTTTATATATATTTTTTAATATTCTTCCATCAATGGAATATTAAATGAAGGATATTTTTTAAAATTTATATTTTTATTTTAAAAATATGAAATTATAAAGTGTATTTAATAAATTTTATTAATATATAAATTTTTTATTTAAAAATATTTTATAATTTAAGACGTAGAAAGTATTTGATAACTTCAATGATATGGTTTTTCGTTTGTTTTCATCTATCGCTATTTATGGGATTCAACACTGTTTATTTTAATTTTCTCACAGCTGTCTCACTTAACTTTACACATATAGACACGTGTTGAAGTCACCTAAAACAATTGCCTACCCTCCAAAACTAAAATCTCGTCATTTAATATGGATTTTGAACCAATTACTGATTATATGAATTAATACAATAATAAATCCCAATTGACTTAAACCAAATTTTTTAAAAAATTAGATATTCAACATTAGAAATGGAACCAGTAGGGAGCTCCAGAGTTGCCCTTGTCACATACAACTTAATTCACCTTTGATATTACTTTCAATTCAAATTATAAAATATTTTAAAGTAAAATCACACGCACCAATAAAATTTATTAAATGTACTTTAAAATTTTATTTTTTAAAATAAAACATAAAATTTTAAAAATATTTTTTAATACTTCATTTGTGAAATAATATTAAAAAGAAAAATATATAAAAAATAATATTAAAAAATATATTTAATAAAATTTTATTTTTGTTAAAATAATTTATATTTTATGATGCTGAATTTCTTATAAATGTGTTTTATAATCATGGAATCATTGATCATTACCTTCAGGCTCTTTTTTTTTTCCCTACCTGGGGAGAGCCCTACTTCAAAATTCATACTCCCCGTGGGGAACTTAAAATCTCGTGCTTTCCATGAATCTTAAATACACTTTTCAAATTATCAATTCATGATTGAAAAGTCTAATGTTTTTACGACCGTATCAAAATTAAGCTTAATCGTGCTTTAATTTCAACGTCTCAAGTCCCATCATTTCAATAGATCTTAATTATATTAACAAAAAGAAATCCCTTGGCGAACCATTTTAACGTCATCGAGATTTTATAACTCTGCTTAAACTTTAAAGAAACCCGTGTTCCATTAAAAGAAATAAATAAAAATAAAAGTGGTAGGTGAAAGTTTTCGTGCGATGAACTCTTCGTGGACCCAAAAATATCTCTAAGCTAGCTAGTGTTGTCAGTGGAGTCATGTTGATCACGCGGCAACATCACGCAAAGCAAACTATTCACATATGCTTCACGGTTTTGAAATTAATTAAAATAATTACACTTAAATTCTTCACAAGATTACAACATAATTAAACATCACAATGTTTTCTGACAACTAAGTGTAACAAAATAATAATATATATCAATGGTCATTTCTGTTATATTCAGTTATCAATAAATTTTATAATAATATTTAATTGTGTAGAGGAAACCCAGACACTATTTTCTCAATTAATTAGTAATTACTTTTTTCATGAGCATTCAACAACCTATTTTTATTGTTGGATGTGTGTGTTTGTACCTTTGGGTACATGTGTGTACATATGTAACCCTAATAATAATACAGTGATAGACGATGACAAACTACATTTTAATAGAGTTTAGTTGGGAAAATAACAACAAAAGATGGTTAAAAAAAATTTATATCAATCAAAAATTAGTTATTATCAAAATTTAAATGAACTGTTATTAATTTAAAATAAATTATTGTTGAAATCTAAATGATTAGTAATTGATAAAAATCAAACTTAAATCAACAAATATTTATTTTAATTTTAATAACAAATAATCCTTAATTGATATAAATTTTTTTTAATGGTTCTTGATTGATATTTTTCCATTTCAGTTTGTCAAATAATATTTCCAATGATAAACTTTTAATTCTAAATATTATTAATTATTTAAAAGTTGGGACTTCTTTGCCAACCTAACCCATGAACTTCCCGCAATCAGGCAATTAAAGCAACAAGAGGTAAATAAATTAACAATAAATATCATGAGTTCAATGTTTCGATGGACTGAATTGAGATATGATATTATATACCCGGAGGATGTTAAAATATACGAGGGTCATGAGAATGATGAAAGTTTTCCACACAAGATTAGTGCGTAAATAATATCATGATCATAAATTTCTCTCCCACCCTCTCAATCCTTGCTTGCAATTAAATTGGTGATATTTTTGCTTTCTCTCTTGTGGCAAGTTTTCCGCTATGCAATTCATGGGCACTTTTTTGAAAAGCGTACTAGAAATTTAATCATTGTTGTGTATTCAGGATTCCAACTCAATATGTACTAAGTTGGATTATTAACCCCTTAACCAGTTAATCAAGGTGTCTAATAGTAATTCTTAAATTTAGTTATACTTATATTAAAGCGCAAATTGTTAAATTCCTATAGTTTCTCAACGGGCAATAGTTTCTCTAATATATATCTCAGAGAGAGAGAGAGAGAGAGAGAGAGAGAGAGAGAGAGAGAGAGAGAGAGAGAGAGAGAGAGAGAGAGAGAGAGAGAGAGAGAGAGAGAGAGAGAGAGTCCATAAGACCATAATCACGCTCATCGGGTAACACGAGACATATTACGCGTCAAACATCCAATGATTTGGATGTCCAACGCATATCAACCAATTCCACTCATAACGCCAAACTTCTCTTCATTCTCAATCTTAATATGACTAACGTATATGTAGAGAGAGAGAGAGATTTGTTATTCTCATTGTCTACTCGTCCTCCTTTTAGAATTTTCTAACTTCACTTCCAAGGAAAACAATGCACTATCCTTGTATTCTATGTCCAAACACAGTTGTTCTTCTCTACGATGTTATTCATTTTTCTTTTTGTTATCACGTCTAGCTGCGATTTAAGGCAGCTTCTATGTTGGCGGATTTAAATTTAGATTTTAGATTCATTTCAAACCTCACATTTACAATCTTTTGTTTAGATAGTTTTCAAAATTTTAAATGAAAAGGGGAGATGAATTGATTTTCAAAACTGAAATAAAAAACTAAAAATGATAAGTTTATTTCTATTTATTAACAGGCAAGAGATGGGGAAAAACATGAGAGTTATAAAGATATCAAAAGTAAAAACACAAAGATAATAAAATATTTAAAATAATTAGAATTTTAGAAAATTAAGCTGTAGAGAAAATTTGAAATTATAAAGAAATTATTATTTAAAATAGACTTGAATTTGAATCAAAATCAAACTTATAAATTTGTGTATGTCAAAATTTCCTTATAATTCAAAGTCAAATCCAACTTCAAATTCTCATTAATCCAAATATATCACAAAAGAATTCACCTGGCATGCATCAGTATCATCCACTTCTTGTTTCAGGCTCAGAATGAAAGGCTACGCCAATTAATATAACTATATGCTTTACTCTCACTTATTGGTCAGCTATATTTATTTCTTATTCTAGGTAAATTTTAATTCGTTTTAGTTAACTACACATGTTACACACCTACACCCACACGCACAGTACAGCATATGAGTTCTTATGCTTCAACAATATTCTTCGTCTAACACAATCATGTACGGCAGCATCTTACATAGGCAAACTTGACCAATTAAGCGCACAGTATATTTCTATAGTATTTGATATATAAACCTCCGGTACTTTTTGATTCGGTGTAGTCTCAAAGTTTATTTGATAGGTATCATGTAAAGAATAAGATCGAGTACTAATGCTCTATATGTATAGGGCAGTATTATTTAGCATATTTTTGTGTTCGTCGGAAATCAAGGCCAAGTCCAATCAAGATTTTTTTCCAAGCGTGAAACAAAGTTAGGATTTATTATATTCTTATGAATTTTTTTCATGAGTCGGCTTTGTTTCCCCCCTTCTTTCTCACTCATTTCATAAAAAAGATGAATTTCATATGTTTTATTTTGCCTTTTTAAAATATATCTTTTTGAAACCAAAATATCAAATTTGAGTCAGCGCTCATTACTCAAATACAAGGTTTTCACAATATACTATAAGACCCTTTTTGGAAGAGATTGACGATCCTCAATAAAAAAACACTTAATGATGTATTAATTATATTTTTTTAATATTATTTTTATTTAAATTTATTAATCATGAGAGAAAATGTAAGGTAAATTTAAATTTTTTTGTTTAAATATAAATAAAATTAGGAATTTATTTTTTAAAACAAATTTAATGATTTAACAAGATTTTATTAGTTCTGTTGGGTGGTTAGAGCTGCTTTTTAATTATACTTCTAGCAAAATACGCATAACCGTAGTCCAAATTTCCAGTAGTTTTTTTTTTTTTTACCAACAAATTTGCAGTACCATAACAGGGATCCTCACTTTGAAGCTTCTGTCTAGTCTGAACCGTATAGGAAGCGACAAACCTGAAGCGCCACCAAACTCTGTATTATTATATTATCATTACTCTTCCAAGCTGCAACTCGCACCAGCACTGCCCTGATTGAATCATTCTTCCAGATTTTTCTCGCTCTTAATCATTTCCCACCAATTTTCTTCCTCTTTCTGTCTTTCCCTTCGCTTCTGTACTATGATATTATCCTTCTTCTCATTCAGAGACGCGCCCCGTTGTCATTGCTTTCTCGACGCTCCACAACACGCGATACGTAACTAATTTTAAAAATTCAGTTAATGATGCTCACGTCCCACATTCTGCTCACCCTTTTCTTCAAATCAACTCCATCTTCTCTCCCTCTCTCTGTAAATTTCTCGTTGCTGAACAAATCAACAAATCTTTCTCTTTCATTATTGTTTTCTTAGTCCACAATATCTCTCGAGCGTTTTTGGGGCTTCCGGTTTTTTATATTTTAAGAAAAGTCCCTTTTCATTGCCAGCCATGACCGAGGTCTTTCATTACCCTTCCCATTTTTCTTACTCGTCAAGGAGAAGCTCTTCCTCCTCTTCTTCATCGTTTTCTTTTACAGCACTTTCCAGTGATGGCTTTCTCTTTATCCCAGCAACTCAGACTCGCTCGTCTACTGTGAGCGAGGAAGGTTGTAATACGGCGACGTATTCTGACACTGAGGACGGATAATAATCACCGGACCGAACAACTTCCTCTCTCGGCGCTTCTTGCGACGCCTTTCAGGGATCCTCGATTGCTTGTAAGAGTAATGGGAGGGATGGAAATCGGATGGCCGTCTAACGTGCGCCATGTTGCGCACGTCACATTTGATAGGTTCAATGGTTTCTTGGGTTTGCCAGACGAATTCGAACCTGAAGTGCCCAGAAGGCCTCCCAGTGCTAGGTACTTCGTTTTTAAATTAAATTAAAAAAAAAAACTGTTGCAAGCCGTTTTCTCTTTTATATCATTTCTCCATTGTCTATACATATCGCATTCTTTCGATTAGGAATATGAATTATTGTTTTTATCTTTGTTCATGCGAAGAAAAATTTATGAGTGTGCAGTTAATGTGTCTGGGTAGATAGTGGGTGTCGTATGGATTATATTTGTGTGCAGTCAATAAGGAGAGTGAGTGTGTTTGTTTCTGGTAATTGTACTTTGTTTCTAAAATAATTTGAATGATTGAAATTTACTCAAAAGTACTGACGTTATTTTTTCCATGTAAAGACAATTCGGTTTTATATTTTCTGTTCTAGCGGTCATGTAGAGTTTTCAACTGGGGAAGAGGCAATGCCAAGCACGACGATTTTTTTTTTCTTAATTTTTTTGAGTTTTTTGTGAACGTGATCTTTAGTTCGGGATGCGCACGTTGCGTCTTGATGATTGGATCATGGAGTTTAAAAATCATTTTGTTCCCCATCTAATAATTGATGGGGCTTTTGTGATTTTTTGTTTTCCCTTTTAGGGTAAAATCCAAATTTTCAAGTTACTAGGTATGATTCAATGACAAAAAATTTAGATACTTTTCACAAGGTTTTGAGTTCAAAAGTTAGTATTTATACTTTCATTTAGTTGAATCGAAACTTTTTTTATGTTGTCCTTCATAATGGTTGGGTTAGAATGCTGCCCCAAATTCAGTCGTGGGTTTATAACAGTACGAGTAGGTTTATGTTGTTGAAGATCTTCACCTGCTTGATGATCTCGATAATGCACAAAAAGTAAGATATAATTTTTTGTCTTGGTATCAAGCGATTCTCTAGTTGTAAATTGTATTGTTAGTAGTTCGTACGCTTAGAAATTGCTACTAATTGAACAACATCTTTACTTTCATGCATTCCCATGTAGCATGAGTTGTCTTAATTGCTGCATAAATGTGCCATGGGATAGATCATCTAACAAGCACTGTGCTATATATGGCATGCATGTAATTTAATTGTGTTTTGCAAAAATAAATTAGCAGGGGAGGGTGGGTAGAGAGGAATAGAAGGCACAAATCTTAATATAACATATTACGACATAGGATGCTTGTGCTTTAGGCAAATTATATAATAAATAAAACATAAAGTCTCATATTAGTTAAAATAGAATTAAAAGAGGAGAGTTGAGGTTATAAAAGAGAAAGGACGGCATGAAATATATTATAGAAATTGATTTTGATTAGTTAATAAAATACTAAATATTATTAAAGGCGTTTATCTTTTTCGTGATATTTGGCATTCTGTTGATCTAATTAAAACTGTTTGTTTCCATTAAAAATTCGAGAAAATGATTGTTTCCACTGGATAATATCTAATATATCTTTGTTATAAGCTTTTCATTATTCAATAATGTTTGTTAAACAATTTTTTATGATAAGAATACGAATGTCTTTTTTCACTCGCACCCTGATTTTCTTTCACTTCCCGTACGTTGCAATTAGCATGTATCTTCCATGCTTGATTTTGCTTATACAAATAAAATAATGAGCAAATTTCTTTTTATGTTGGTTGTATGGGTCTATTTATGCTTGAATGTTAACTAGATTAGGATTCCTTTATTGATAATCTGTTTTTGCTTATTCTTCATGCAAGCACTCTAATTATTTCTTTTAATTGTCACCTATAGTGCAACTGTTTTTGGAGTTTCAACCGAATCCATGCAGTTATCGTTTGACTCCAGAGGGAACAGTGTGCCAACAATTCTGTTATTAATGCAAAGACGCCTGTATAGTGAAGGAGGGTTGCAGGTTTTAACCAATATCATTATTATCTTTTCATTATCACTTTCTCTCTCTCTGTTTTTTTTTTTTGGGTTCTATTTTACAGCTTCTTCTCACAATCCAGACTTTTTAGCTACTAGAAACACTATGCATAAAATAGCCAAACAGGACTGTCCTGCTTAACCTCTTCCTCTTTTCTATTATCTGCTCTAGACTCTAGAGGGACTTGCTCTCTGTTTAAGTTACTACCGTTTGCCAATATGATTATATCTGGATGAATTGTTAAATTTACTTGTGCAGGCAGAGGGCATATTCAGAATTAATGCAGAAAATAGTCAAGAGGAATATGTTAGGGAGCAATTAAATAGGGGAGTGGTCCCTGAAGGCATTGATGTACATTGCTTAGCAGGACTTATCAAGGTATAAAATCGCAAGATAAATTGCCTTTGATTCCTCTCTTCCGGTGCACTTTTTCAGATATCGTTTTATTGGAATAGTTGTCACGTCTCGCGATATTATACTGGTGAACGAATTCGCTCTCAGAATTTATGATATTTAGGACTAGTTTATTGCTACAGGTCTAGTGAATAATACAACTATATAAACCGACTATAAAATTGACTTAAAAGTACAATCATGTATAATGATTTAATAGCGAGTTAAATGTTGCATCCATGATATTGATTTACCTCTACCTATGTGTAGATTATTGCTGATAAAGTATGTTTTGTGTTTTATGAATATTATGTGAATATCTATGCGCTTTGACATGCTCGTGAAAAAATTTAAGGTCATGCGCTATCAGTTTCTGTGGCAGCTGCTAACTATCTGCTCTCTGTTTGTGTGATTTTGTTTTATGCCTAGTTTGCTCTCAATCTAACAATTGGCTTGATATTCTTGTACATTATCAAGGCTTGGTTTAGGGAACTGCCAATAGGCGTTCTGGATTCCTTATCACCTGAGCAGGTAA
This sequence comes from Prosopis cineraria, assembly GCF_029017545.1. Classification (NCBI taxonomy): domain Eukaryota; kingdom Viridiplantae; phylum Streptophyta; class Magnoliopsida; order Fabales; family Fabaceae; genus Prosopis; species Prosopis cineraria. The sequence continues at coordinate 4,096,931 of NW_026555337.1, forward strand.
TGCAAAGCCAAACTGAAGAGGAGTGTGCTGAACTGGCAAGGAATCTACCTCCCACTGAAGCTGCCCTCTTGGACTGGGCAATCAATCTGATGGCTGACGTTGTCCAACATGAACATCTGAATAAGATGAATGCACGCAACATTGCAATGGTTTTTGCCCCTAACATGACTCAGGTAGGTTCCTCAAAGTTCTTAATTCTGAAGGAAATGCAATGAACAAGTGGCATGGTACTGTCTCACCATATATTGCGGCCTCCCACGATGAGTGGAGCTAGAGGCTGAAAGTTGCACACTCTGAAAATTGCGACTCTCGTTAAGTTTTAAATTTATATATTTATTCTAATTTATAGTTATTCTCTTGGGATGTGCTGTCTCCCCCTTTTAAGTGGGTGTCTAGTGAAGTCATTTCAATCCAAAGAATAAAGATGCCGGTCTGATGGACTAGTGGTCGATCTATATAAATTTGATTATGGGTACAATATGTCAGTGACAATCTGACAGAATTCTGACATTCTGAATGCAGATGGCAGACCCTTTGACTGCATTGATGTATGCAGTTCAAGTGATGAACTTCTTGAAGACACTGATACTCAGGACGCTGCGAGAAAGAAAAGATTCTATAGTAGAATCTTCACCTGTTTTTTACTTAGAGCCCTCTGATGATAATAGTTACCATGGCCCCATACAGTTCTGCCAGCAAGATTCTGCCAAAGATAATGAAGAGGCTCAGGCCTTCACAATTGAAAAAACTGTCTCCGAACGTAACCCTGCCCCTGATTCCCTCCAAGAGACTAACTTAACATCTGGAGGAGAATCTGGCAGTTTGGTAACCTCTTCTGAAAACCCAGCATGTCATGAGGATTTGTATTGTGAGTATCCACCAAAAGGAAATGTTGTGAAGAGTAAAACAGGCCAATCCAACAATTCAAATTCAAGAAAGGGGTCGAAGAAAACCAGAGACCAGCAACCTACGAACCAAAGAACAACGACTGTTGAGAAAACTAAGGGAACTGGTAAACTGAGTCGCATAAATTCAAGATCTGATAAGGCAGAACCATGGCGGTGAAACAAGAACAGCCATACTGGAGTAAAGTTATTCTATAAACATTGTGGTACTGTAACTTTGTTTGATTGTTAAAGTGTTTATTGTATTGTATTGTTTCTTTTACTTCCCGGACTCTATGAATGCACTAAATTGTAACGAATTCTCGATCTGTTTGTTTACTTGTCTTCTCATATTTATTCCTGAATGATCGTTCCAATGTAATTGTTGCTTTATTCATAATACTTGTGGATTCCTACATTAAAATGAAACTCACTCTCTCTCTCTCTCTCTGTCACAAACACACAGAGGCAAAAGTTGTAGCTCTAGAATGAAAGTTGGTTGCATTACACTTTCAACCATTTTAACTTTTAGTTGTATCAAGAAAATGTTAATTCACTTTCATTTGAAAATTTCATCTTTCCATTTTCCCCTTTGATATTTTGCAGTTCAATCATGAAATGCACGTCCTTATATCAGATTTTTAGTAATATATTTATGCAGTATGATTTGTACGATTGAGAAGAGTCAGGTCCACCATATATGCACAAAATTGATGACGTTTCATGGGAGGTGGTAGACAAGTAGAGGAAAGAAAACCAGGCGATAACGGAACATTGGACTTTTATTTTATTTTGCAAAAAACGTGCAAGGAATACATCTGTATTAGTTGTATTTATATGCACATCATGATAAGCCAGTGAAAACGAGGGCAGAGAACCAACCATTTCCCATATAGGAGGATACAAGGGAGAATTATTGAAACCGAATATTCCTCGTGTTCCTTCCAGCAGTATAATTACAGGAGGTAAAACTTAAAAGGCTGGCAAGCACGCACGTTGCGGCTGGTATCCTGCCTTCCACTTCAACTGGTTCAAAAATCAGCATAAATATAGGATAGAAGATGCTTATTTGGCAGTAAAAATGACAGTTTCACCTTCTGTATATATGATTTTCAAACTTACACTTCACGAGAAGTGGGTTAGATAAACCTAGAAAAAATAGTAATTACCAATTACCCATAAATTATAGCGTAAAAGAGGGTTGTAGCATTGATTCGTTATAAAGATATCCTCTGTAATATATACAAGACAGATAATGCCATCCGAACCAAGGGCAAGTTGTCCTAAAAAGTCTTGATTCAAGCGGCACTTGCTTTGAATTTTAGTGTGAAAACTTGATGTATCCTGAACCAGGAATATGCATGTTTCTCTTGTAGACGAGTCTCCCTCTTAATAATTGCAATTGACTTGTTTTTATTTATTTTTGTAAAGACTTGATTATAGCAAGAGTTCAAACCTTGAGTTGCTGGATGAGATCATCCCAAAACCTGTGATCAATAATGTTCCTAATATCATGAAAAATTATGAGGCACTATTCAACGACTAGATAGCGCTCCATCTGTCCAATCATTTTATAGCCTAGTTAGATGATTCACACCACCTGGTGAACAACAATCCACTAGACAAAGACACATGGCGTTGGCATGGGCAATCACATCAGCAAAGCCTGGACGCCACCAATTTGGCTTTTAACATTCTAAGAAGGTTGTGGTCCTCTCCCCTTTTTCCTGCCGAAAGGGAATTGATGAAATGCTATGATTATGCCCTTAACTTAGCGTATCAAAGAAGAAATGACATATATGCATTTTACTGTCATTTTTGTCTCTCTTGCCCCGGTGTGAGAACTGCTATGAAAATTTTATCCATGTCAAATCAAATTTTATCGGCCCTATGAAAATTTCTACCCCAAACTGGACGCTTGTTTTGGTAATTTCACCAAGGTTGTTATGATTGTTCAATTCAACAAGAGGAAAAATTATATTTTAGCCTCCCACAAAATTAGTGCACTTTTAATCTGTACATAGAAAAATAATTTTAAACTCAGTTGTGGACATACTTTGATATTTAAGATAAGATATATTGTCTGTGACTTACAATATAAATCTTAAATTGTATTGTGGTAAAAATATAAAAAGAATCATCAATATCAATATTAATATTAAAATTACAAAAAGTCACGTTATTCACAAATTATGAATGCAAATCCATTTTAAGATAAATTTATGTTTATTTTAAATTTTCCTTACAGCTATTATAGGACCCTCTTTTAGTTTAAAAGAAAGTTAAGTTTTTAATGTTATGTTAACATGCTTCCTCACACAAAATCCACCATAATTAAAAAAGGAGTGATTATCAAGCTCATGTTTGTTTGGTTCTAAAAACACTACTGATATGCTCTTAAGTGAGTATAATAAAACCCAACTTCTACATATAGTAAGGTGAATCTCACCCAAATTACTTAAATTCAGACCAAGCTCAGCACCTAACTACCCATTTAATTCCACAGTCCCCACTATCACAAAAAGATTCCAAAGATCAGAGTTTACTCTTGGCTTTAGCTTTGCAGCTCATGCTACTCTCGTGCCCTTTTTCTTCTCTTCCCTTTCTCTCCATAAATAAAGCATTGATCTTCCCATAGAAGAATACTGCACAGAAAGTTCAGCCATGGCCGCTTGCAAAAGTCTACAGCACATCTTCGAAAACCCATTGCCAGAAAACCCAACTCTACTCGAATCGCTCTCACTTAGCCAAATCAAACCCATAAAACCCATAGAGCAAAGCTCCTTCATTGAGATGTTTGGTGAGCTCCATTTCAAAGAGAATCCAGACTTATCCTTTCCTCCATCAGCGTCTTATTCTTCAAACTCAGTAGACTCAGTTCCCCAGAAAGATACTGCGAGAGCTCCAGAATCAAAAAGCGGCGCCAAAAGTCTCCGGGGCAGTGAAAGTCTGCAACTTTGCACTGAGGGGCTTGGCTTTGAAAGCTCAGATGATGTGGAAGAATCGAAGAATGGAATGAACGAAAACTGGGAGCCGCTGAGTGTGAAAGAGGAGATTCCTTTAGGAAATTCAAGCAATGGAGAGCACTCTGGGAGGAGGTCTAGAGGAGGTGTAGGAGAGACACAGTACCCTCCTCCGATTTCTCTCATAGGGAAGAGCGGGAAGCCATCGGTTTGCTTCAAGTCTTACAGGGACAATGGGAGATTTGTGCTGAAGGAAATAAGAATACCTACCAAGGAATTTCTTCATGCTCATAGGGAAAATGGAAGGCTGAAACTTAACTTTGTTCAGCCTGATGGTGACATGTTTCTACAGGAGGAGGCCGAGGACGAGGAAGCTGAAGAAGAAGAAGAAGATCGTGAAAATGGAGAAAGTGGTGCAAGTGAAACAGATCAAGTAAATGTAGATAAAGATAATGATGTCTAAATCAGAAAGGTATCAGTTTTTAATAAGAAAACGGAATGATCTGTATTCATGAGTTAGGTGCAAGGCCTAGCTCATTTTGTATCGATTCATGGTAGGAATTTCTTCGATACTTGTGTACGTGATCTCTTCATCAGTATAGTATATCCGTTTGTTTTTTAAAGTTAGAAATTTGGGCGGCCGGGTCTCTTCGAGCCGAACAGGCCTGGCCCCTGAAAAACTCAAATAATCAAGCCTAACCTGAATTCTTTCAGGCTTCAGGTAGTTCGAATATTTGAATTTAATTTTTAAAATAATTTTTAATTATTTTTTTACTTTGAAATTAATTATTTTATTTTATAAAAAATACAAAATATATTTTTTTAATACTTAAACGATGTCTAGGACTCAAATATATGGTATTTTAGTATAAAATAATCTAAAATTTAAAGAATTAATTAATATTTATTATATTTTATATATTTTTTAAAAATATAATTTTCTTATTTGGATATTCGGGTCCAGCCCGAACCCGATCGAGCTTGACCCAAATTTTTTCAGGCCTATTCTGATCGGCCCGAATAGGCCCGAACATAAAAAAGACATCTTTTTTCTAAGCTCAGCCTTAAATTTTTTCGGGCGGATTCAGGCTAACCCATCGGGCTTGGCCCGAATTGTTGACTCTAATTTTTTTTTTTATACAGAAACTATTTCGAATCAAATCAGAGAGCTTCACTTGGTAAATGAGTTTTGTGAGATTAAACTGACCTGACGCGTTCTCTATTTCCTACAAATTGAGCAAGTCTGTAACCAAAAATATTTGACTCACTTAAAACTAGTGATGTTCAGCATGCGACTTTCTTTATTTTTTTAAAGTGCATATGAAACTTAATGACAAATTATTTTAGGTTTAGGTATATAACCCATCATTCGAGGATTATTTAAAATATATGCTACACAAATTTTAAATCCTCATATTTATCATATTCAAATATTTTAGAAAAGGGAGGGAGCAGAGAGAGATCTCCGTTCCTTTTGGTGCTTGTTTACGCAGAGATGAAAAGTCAAGAAACACAAGGCATATTCTTGGAAGAAATATGGCATCTACTTGTCCACAAACAAAAGGATATTTTTCTCACGAGGATGGCCACGGGAATACAAGAAAGCTCTTGCTAGGGAATCTTTTTATCCAGATTGATGTCTTTTGCCATTCAAAGGAGACACTTGTACTCATTCAAAAGCAATTATTTCTACCACCACCCCGTGATTAGCACTATCAGAACGTGAAGTTGGATTGTGACATCCAATCACATTTTCAGATAAACTAGTAACTACACAGACTGACTAACTCACCATGCATGTTGTGACAATTTAGACACTGCAATTCTTAATGACCCGTAAGGATCTTTTGTTATTATTCTCGATCTCAACTAACGTTCCTCTCTCTCTCTCTCTCTGTCTCTCTCTCTCTCTCAGTACAGTATCTTATTTATTTAACTTTTAATTTGGAAATTGAAGGCGACAAGTGGACAACAAAGTTTTGCGGAACCAATTGGATAGATTATTTTTCAGGAAACAATAAATTCATTTGATAAAATTGAAATATACTTTCAAAAAGGAAGAAAACGACATTTCTGGCTAAAATAAGATCTTCTATATGCAGGCAACATTAATTAACAGGTTAAATAAATCTGCAGGTTCATGCTTCAAATATCTAAGCCATTTGACTAATCTTGTGTGGAGTAAACAGCAATCTACAACACTATCAAGTCACATGGGCGAAACACAAGGCTTGAGAGACGATAGGAAGTGATTCAAAATTTCAGATAAATCATATCAAGTTAATGATCCTGATACAGAATATCCCAGTACTTGGTTGACTGGTCCAAGGCTGCATATTTTATTGAATTACACTGGGCTTTATTGATGGTAATGCATGTTGTGCCGTTAGAGGGCTAAACCATCCCATAAATAATTACATAACAGTTAGAGTAAAATATTTCTTTGTTACAGGACAGGATTGATGCCATCTAGTGTCAGAAGCACCTTATATAGGTCTGGCCGGCGATCACGATATACACCCCAGCAATGCCGTTTTGATTTGATCTTGTCCAGGTCAAATTCAGCAATAAGAACAGCTTCCTCTTCATCATCAGCAGCTGAAACAACTTCTCCAGTAGGTCCTGTTCGTTGAAACGAAGAATAAACAAGATTCAGAACAGCTATATCTGCAGCTAAATCCTCAGAAGATGAAGAAATGAAATTGAATTTAATGAACTATCATGAACAAAAAAGAGGAGGGGTTACAGAGCAAGAAAATACATTATCAATATTCAAGAGGTGAAAGATGATCAATGGTTTCATTGAAAGACCCCATTCCATCTTTAGTCAGGTATTAAGGCGTTTTTCCATGCACTAAAACAAAACAATTCAGAATAATTACCTGCGATAAAAGAGTTTCCGTAAAATGTAATCTCACTTTTGCCATGCTCAGTCTCAATTATCTCCTTTCCTATTCGATTTGAAGCCACAACAGGTACCTGTAAATTCCAGAATTATCTTATTTAATAGCTTGGAAAGTTTGGTATGCATATTTGCAGGAGTGGTTTAGCAATGGGCATGCATAAAAGGCAATGATCCCAAGCAACTTAGAAATACCTTTTCTCTAGCACATACTTTTACCAGACAAATGTTGATCAAGAAAGTAAAGATTTAAGTAGCATTTACTGCATTCTTTTCTTAATTTTTCCAAGTATTTGAAAATCTACTCATAAAAAATCAGTTGAGATATACAAATAGAAATCCCTATACTATTTGGGGCATATAAACTTAAATATTTCTTATGCTTGAATATCTTGTTAACGATCATGCCCAAAATAATTCTTATTAATAGGGTTTCAAGAGCAGAGGAAATTGTACTTTGCACATACCAAACACCACCTTAGTGAAATTTCTAAAATAGAAACACTAATGTACATATAAAAGAAATATTTGTGAGCATGTCAATTGATTTACAAAACCTACCAAATTGGCCCCAGCATGTCCCTGCATAACCCGCCTCCAATGGTCACGGGAGTCTAGCCCTTCATCTTGAGGCTCAGACCCAATAGCAGTAGGATAAAACAAAACCTCAGCACCTTGAAGAACCATTGCGCGTGCTGCCTCGGGAAACCACTGATCCCAGCAGATAGCTGGCATTAAAAGAAATTAAAAGAAAAATATAACAACTGTCAGATTCAATCTTCTGTATCCTCAACCAAGTTCCATCCGGCAGAAAGATTAAAAATAAAACTTCTGCGATGTTATTTGTCACTGAAGTACATCATAAAGAAAAATGAAAACCAAATAACTGAGAAAAACTACAGGTACAATGCCTTTCCGTCCGTCATAGATGTCATCATACTAAATACCGAATGAATTCGAAGTGTTAACATCATCTTATTAGAGAGCAGATCAAGAGAATAATAAGTTGTAAACAATCAAAGTAATTGCATCATCTTACCAACTCCAATCTTTGCAAATTTAGTCTGGAAAACCTGTTTTGAAAGACATTCAATGTTATGAGAACATCCCAGAAGCCATAAACCACAAACAAACCATTAAAAGCAGAAAACATTGATAAATTTATCCTTGGTGCCCACCTTAAAGCCTGTATCACCCGGATTAAAATAGAACTTTTCCTGGTAACCTGTAGAAAAGGTTATTGATTTAGGATGTTTAGAAGCTAAAGTATGCACAAATAACTTCATGAATCAAAATTTCATACCCGGTCCATCTGGGATGTGTGACTTTCTATAGACCCCAAGATCAGTTCCATCAGCATCAACTATGGCTATTGAATTATAATGTGCATTATTTGCCTCCTCAAAGAAGCTAACAGGTATGACTACGCTTAACTCTTTAGCAAGTTTCTGCATCCTATAGCATGTAAATTGAAATTGAACAAAAGTATATGATTAGCTGCAAAGTGAACGCACATTAAAGTCAAATTCAAATTTTGATCCTGTCCATTAAAGGCTTAACAAGGATCATATATGATTCCAGACAAAATGGCATGCCAACATCGACTGAGAATGAAACTAAGAAAACAGTTTGTCAGTGAACCTTAAAATTGTCGGATGGCCTTTATGAGGCTTAGCTCTTTGAATGTAATCCTCTCTCTGTGCCTGACAGAAGTAATAACCTTCAAAGAGTTCCTACAATCAATCATTCATGAGTATGAACTAATCAAATCAAGAACCCATCAGGAATGGAATAACCATCAGAAGTAATGAGTCCACTTCAATGTCTATACTGCCACTATATATAAATCCATTGTTTCCAAACAAACACTAACATCAAGAAAATCAATTTCCATCAGATGGAAGGGTCTTAAGCTGACATAAAAGTTAAGAATCAAATGAAGCAAGACCACCATCATAGAATCATTCCTGGCTGAACAACTTATATACAAATAATGTATAGGTGGAATAGCACATTGTTCAATTCTAAAATCAATTCCATTTGACGCAACATAGTAAGATGAACGATTTTGGTTTCTTCATCACTTAACCAGATCCTATGTTTGGCATCCAGAAATATTGCTTTGCTTATCAAGGACAACAGGAGAAAGCTAATAATATAATCCTAACTACATGCAGAGGGGTCAATGAGTGAAATGATCTTGGTTTTACTTAGATAGAAATTGAAATCCCTCGAGCTGCATCCATATTCTACAATCTCAAAACAGCAAAAACACAGTAAAGACCAACTCTTTGATACCAATTTCTTTAATCAATTTTAACAGTCATCTTTTGCCAAACACTAAAGCCACCTTTATAATTCTAGCCTGAATTGCAAACTCTGAGGTCCTCAAATGTTATGCAAATGTCTCCAGTTCAATGAGAGAACAACGGCATTTGCAAAAGCAACAAATGAGAAGCCGTTGTCCAATCAGATTACATGCAGAAGGAAATCTCTTCATGAAATAATTATGAACCACGATCTTTTAAATTATAAACGAAAGATATGAATTCTACAAAAGATGTAGTGTTTATAATTTCTACAAATAGGGCAAAATAAGTAGGAAGCAAACAAGAGCTAGACAGCCCGCATTCAAGACATACGCACCTGAATAAGAATAATATTTGCGCCTTTTTTATGAGCAGCTCTAACTAGCCTGCACAGATGAGCCAAAAGCATCAAATGACACCGATAGATATAATGTCATTGATCATTTCAGTAATTTTTTACCTCGTATGATTATGGAAAAGGGGGAAAAGCAACATAGGAAGTGAAGGCCAGAAAGACACAGTCCAGGAGATAGAACTATAGGTACTTTTTAGCATCTAAATGTCACAGAACCCATAAGATCGAAGTGTTTCTAAGCATCTAAGTAGCAGCCAGGAAACTTAAAAATGACGCCCCTTTTTCTGTTCGAGGGACAGGAGCAGAATGCTAGATCGCTTGCATGCAGAACTATTGCAATTTGCAAAGCAACTGCAAATATTCCAGGGTTGAAAGATGCGAAATGAGTTAAACTCAGTTCAAACAAATAATTTGCTCGATATATTAGCGCAAGTAGAAACAATTTTAACCTGGAACCAGAAATTGGATTCTAACAAAGAATATGGCCCTAGAATTGTCAGGAGAGTTGTGTACGAACTTAATATGGATTCCTCAAGGATTGTTCAAATCTTTGTTTAACTGCAAAAGTTCTCTGAATTACTTCGCCGTTAAGAAAGTTGTCATTTGCGATTCCATATAGAAGAGCTAAAGGTTTCTGCTGTGGCACAAAGCAATGACATTAAACATTCGAAGGTTTACGAAAGCTATAATAATTGAACGGTGTTCCTATCATTGGAAAAGCAAAATTTAAAATCTTTTATCACGGGTAGCTCATAGTTTTCCTTACAATAGTCATCAAGTTCAGCTTTTGAACATTTAGGGTGTGATTTAGAGCTGTAAGGATAGATGATCAACCAAAAGTGAATTCCAAACACGACATATAGCACTAACAAATTTCGATCCGAACAGAATATAGTAAAGGGGGGTAGAAGAGTGGCAATGACCACCTTTCAGCGGTGGCGACATTGGTCGAGACGTCGTCTGTGCAGGAAAACTGCAGAGCTGAAACCACCACGTTTCTGCCCTTCTCCATTTTGTTCGCGTGGGTTGCCGCCCCAACGCACGGAGTTTACTCGAGACTCGAGAGTATTCAGTTCGATGAACCGGCTCGGTGTCCCGTGTCCCGTTGCAGCGCCACTTTGTTTGAGATTTTTTTTTTTTTTTTTTTAACGGCAGCCTTGCGGAATACGATTCAGGTTGAGGGGTGTGTCGTGGTTGCCTCAAAACGTGGCTCCGAAGCGTGGTTCCAACCCTGGACCTAAACTCAACTCAAGCCATAAACGTTGAGGGTAGTTTTGTAATTGCATTAGAAACGTAAAGTGGTAAGGAAAGAATATGGGAACTCTTTTAGGACTCCTCTCTTGATATGATTGAAGAGTGGGTAACTGGTTTAATCTTTGAAAAAATATGTATTAAAAATTATTTTTACTCGTCAACTTTACCAAAAAATTATTATAAATTTTAAATTTAATTAAAAATTAATTCTATTTCTTAACATTAAGTGTTCCCTCTTTTATCATTCATGGTGTTAAAAATATTTAACATCTATTAATTATTAATAGGTCTTATTATTTTTTAATATTTTTTATCAAGTTAATAATCACTCTTGTCCTTCAACTTTTATTTGAATGATTAGTGAACACCCTCAACTCAAATATTTTATAATAAAAGATATTAAAAAATGTAATGTGAAGTCCACTAACAATCAATTAATAGTAAAAAAATGGCATGATGATAAGGGAAAAGAATTTTAAAATTGGGAGACAAAATTAATACATAGTTGAGTTTAAAATTTTCAATAACTTTTTGGACAAAGATGAGAAATAAAAATGACTCTCAACTCAAAAAATATTACTATCTCAATTTGGTCATATTCATAAGATAAATCAAAATTAAGCATTTGTTACTCTCCCATGCATGTTCACTAAAAAAGATGGCGAGCAATTGCAAGATGGCACATAACAAGATTTGTTGGGATTTTTTTTGGCCAAAATCCATGGCTCAATATTCTGAAAAACTTAAAGGTAATACCACCTCCCTCTTAAATTAATTTCAATCTCTACTGTGTAAAACCATTGTTACCAATGATGACCTATAGGTATTTCAAAAATGCATTTGACATACTTATTTAACGTGATTACTTATCCTAAAATTCAAACTTGAAATCATAAGATAAGTTGATTCAGCTCCCTCAACTAATTGAACTAAATGTCCCTTGGTAGAAGTGTCATTTTTACTAACAGGCTAATTGGGGATAACAAAAATGTTTTATTAGATAAATTAAAAAAATGCACTTACCAAGATCGTTTACAGATTAGAGAACTATAGGTCACAAGTGATTGATTAAATATTTACTCTATTTCAAAATACACTACAAAAAAAATTGATTTAACAAGGGATGAATCCTTCACTAAATGACATATATCCCTCATTAAATGAAATTTAATGAGAAATTCCATCCCTCACTGATTTCATTACAAAAAATAGTCTCACTAAATTTAGCAAAATAATATATTCCCTTGCTAAATTAGGCAAGGATTGGCTATATTTTAAAAATGGCAACCTTCTAGACATAAGGCTAGATGGGAACCACCAAAACCTTGATGTTAATGATTAAGTTAAGCATAATGGAGCAACTTCTCATAGAGGACTTATCAAAGACAATAAGGGGATCTAGATCAAAGGGTTTAATAAAAACTTTAATTATCAATCCAGCACTATAGCTAAACTGAGAGCGATTTTGGAAGGACTTAACATACACTGAAATGATAAAATTACCAAAGTGAATGTTTGTTTTGATTTTATAGAGGCGCTTTCCCTCTTAAAAGTAACTTTGATCAAGGTCATCCTCATGCGTCAATTTTAAGGAACATCCATAACCTCATAATGAGATTTGGGAAATCACTTATGATCATGTCTATAGAGAAGCCAATCAATGTGCCGACTTCCTAGCCCACAAGGTTTCGAGGGATTATTTCGATATTACTTTATTTGACATACTGCCTATTGACTGTAGAAGCTTTGTGGCTTCTGACATGACCCAATTTTGGTCTCGTTGCATGTTTTTTACCATGGCCATATATTAAAAAAAATGGCCACCTAATGCTATATCACCAGTGCCTCGCCACCTGTCACATGTAGGTCAGCTTATGCCATGTCACCTACCATTTCATACCTCATCACCTTTCACATGTGCAATGACTCATGCCATGTCATCATCCACCTCATGCCATATCACTTGCTCATTATTGCATCACATATTCATTATACTTATGTCAAGGTAAAGACATGAACCCTAACATGCTACCTTGTCCAAGTCTTATACTTTCCTTTCTTACCTGTTAAACTAAAATGCATCTACAGTTATTAAATAAGAAATTAAATACATGTTATTTAACTACATAGATATATCAAATAATATATTATAAAAATACACATGCATATTATATTTTTATTTTCAATTATTAATATGCTAATATATTTATATTTGTATTTATATGACTCTTTGTATTTTATTTTTAATAAAAATATTATTTTTTAAGGAAAATGAACTTAAGATAAAGAAAATATTAAATATTAAATACTTTTAGTGTGAATATTTTACTTAATTTTTAAATATGATTTTTATTTTTAAATAAATATAATTAAATATAAAATTAATTAAAAGTCATTTCTAATTTTTTTTACAGTAATTGGCTAGGGACAGAATCTCTCGCTAATTATCTAATTTTAGAGAGAAATTAACAATCCCTCGTTAATTTAATCTAACTATAAAATCAATGTCCCTCGCTAATTGCGTCACTAATTTGATATTTTAAAGAAAAATAGACAATTCCTCACTAATTCATGTTTTTCTAATAGTGATGGTAATATAATTTTTTCAAGGCTAAGTGCATAATAGGTTAAGATAATTTTGAAATCGACTGACAAATGACTTCAAAATCAGTATTGCACCTGAGAATTTAGAAAAATATGTTTTAAAATTTGATCTTTAAGATTTTTGTTTGAAAAACATAACTCTCAACCTCTATACTTTGCACGCAATTTACTATTAGTTCCTATACCTTATTTTTAGTGCTCTTACAAGTCCTTACAATTTTCTTTATCTGCACTCAAGGTCCCTACGCTTTCAGAGGGGTGTTAACATGGCATTGATGGTGTTAATTATACCAATGTGAATCTTATATGATGACATGTCAGTTAGTACCTCGTATGTATTTTTTTCTAAGAAGAAAAGGAAAGAAAAACTTGTGTGTATTTTTTAAATAATTATTATATATATAAAAGTAGGGTTTAAGATTATGAGAAAATGTCACGTATTCTTTTTAGGTTTACTACAATTTTGTGCTTTAGATTGCCTTACCTGTGATTCTGTGCTCTAAAATCAAATTTAGGGTTAAGTTTGGGATAATTCATTATTTTTTAATATATATAAAATATATTATTTAGGTTTGGAATTAGGATAAATTTTTTTCACCTTATGATCATTAAAGAAAATACTCCCCTGAGTCCTATTTATAAGACATATTTTAGAAAAAGAATTTGGTCCAAAATATAAGATATGTTTTAATAATTAAATTATTTTTTAATTTTATCCTTTTTTGATTAACGTGAAGGTATTTAATGTAATTATATCATACTATCATTATTTAAAGTCAAAGGTCAAAATAAAAGTACATATCACTTTTTTTATGATATCAAGAAAAAAATAACTTTTCTTAAGATGTGTAAAATGATTAAAAATGTCTTATAATGGGATTGAAGGGAGTACAAATTAGCTTTTCTTTCTTTCTTTTTTTTAAAAAATACACACCGACCACTAACTAACACGTCACCAAATAATTAATAGTGTTATTGTCTACATCAGCACAATTAATACCAATAATGTCACATTAGCACTCTTATGAAAGCGTAGGAACCTAAAGTATAGATGAAAAAAAATGTAGGAACTTGGATCATTAAAAATAAAATATAGGAACTAATAACAAATCACATATGAAGTGTATAGACTAAAAATTATATTTTCCTTTTCTTTTCTCTTCTTAACAGAACTTGGGATACTTTGGTACTTTTTTTTTGCCAAAGGATATTTGAATACTTAATATATATTTCTGTCCAATCTGTTAAATAAAAATTTAATATATAAATAACATTGATTAAAAATAAATGACATATAAGTTTTTTACATGTCTTTATTTAATTAAAAATGAAAAAAATTAAATATATAAAATCAAGTATATAAGTTTTTTTTCAAAACATACTTCTAAAATATTGAGAGTATAAAGCCAGCTTTCTAGTTGCATAAGATTGCCACGGCAGATGCTAAAGGGCTTGGTTCTCGCAGGCATGTTTTATATACTTCTATTAAAGTTATTCATTGGTTGTGTAAGGTTTGAATTTGAGAAAAAATCAAATTAAATCAAACCAATCAATTTACTATAATTTAATATTTATTTTGATTTTAATTGATTTGTTTCGGTTTGTGAGTAGTTGGACTTAGTTTGATTTAGATTTGGATGAGTTCAAACTTTTTTCATGAAATATTTTTTATAATCATCTATATATATATATTCACATTCACCAATAATTTTCACCTATTAATCATTGTTTTAAATTTTTCTTCTTCTTTTTCAATGCAAGTCTTGGAAACGTGAGGTATCATCATCTCCCACCCATACTAATTCAAATCCTTTCTATGTGAAATTGTTATTATCAATGATAACCTGGCAATATATTTTTGACAAACTTATTTAACACACTGTATAATCCAAAACTCAAACTTGAAGCTAACTTAATACTCAAGATTAGTTGAATCAAACGCCTCTCAATTAAATTTATCTTCGTTCAAGTTAAAAGGATAAAAAATCTTTTCCCATCATGCAAACCAATAAAAAAGATATGGTTAAAAAAATCTAATCCAAATCTAAATATTTTATTAAATTTAGTAAATGATCTTGTTGAGAATAATTGTGAGAAGAAATCTTGTAAATTGGACCACAAGAGATATTTATTAGGGAGGATGACAAAGAGGTATCAAAATGATTAATCAATTCAAGTTAAGTTTTAATTACTAAACTTCAAAAATTTGTAACTCAATCTCTCAATTTTGCAACAATGTTGTAATAAATTTACAATTTATTTTTTAAATTTTAACTGGATTGAAAAATAAAAAAAATTATTTTTCCTATTAAAATTTAAAATATAAGTTGTAAATTCATCACAATAGATTTATAAAATTGAGAGATTGAGTTGTAAATTCTTAAAATTTAATACTTGATATCTAACTTGAATTACCTGATCTTTTTGGACCTCTCTATCATTTTTCCTATTTATTATCAATCAATTATGATTTGGCGGCAATTATAAGGCCTTCATCATAGGTTAACGTTGATGATCATTGGCTTTGCCTGTGTTAGTCGGTGTAAACTTCAAGAATGTGGGAACATTCTCCAAATGAACAAGCTAAGCTGTGATATTCTCTCCTCACTTTCTGGCCTTTAGGGATGCTTCAACAATCCCCTGTTCACATCTTTCTTTTTATCAAGTAAAAGTGAATTTTTAGTGCTTTTAATTTTATATCAGATTATAGTTTAATTTCTTAACTTCAATTTTCTAATTCTAACATCCTTAATTTTAAATGATGATTAATTTCTTGTGTATCAACTATTTTATTTTAAAAAATATTAATATCTGAGAATGTTTTTATTAATATTTAAAATTAAAATTTTAATGCCAGCAATTTTTTTTTTCAATAAAACTAATCATTTTAGGATTAGTGAAAGGAAAAGACACTTTATATAACTAAATAACTAAATAATGAAAGGAAAGGCGCTTCTCCCTTTTTATTATCATCACACAATAGTACACGCGAAACAGCAGCTCCTGAAGATCGGTTCAATAATGGAAAACTAGCTTGGCTTAGCTCTGCCATGCTGGCATCTTTGTAACGTTCCTGGATGACTCTCCAATTTCAGGGCCCAATCGGATCCATAACAATAAAGCTCCATACAATATAATTACAAAAGGATAAAGACAAAACTGGTGCATCTTCTGCAAATACTACTTCGTAATCTTCTTCTCAACTTGTTCTTATCTGATCTGGACGGCCTCTTGATCATCATAGAGACAGAAAAATCCCCACAACATTCTCCTCAAAATTTCCAACCCAGATAGACAACTTCTATAAATAGATTAATTGCTCCTGAAATCAATCCAAGCCACCTCATCTTTTCCAACCATCAAGCTTCAAGCTTTCATATTCAAACTCTCGAAACATGGCCTCCGCCAACCTTAAACTCTGCTCTCTGGCTGCCTTTGCTCTTGCGATTGTGCAGATAACAGTGGCAGGTGATCCAGATATCCTTTTTGACTATATTGCCCCAAACAATGTCGATGGGAGCTTCTTCACCTTCACTGGCTTTCGTGCCATTACAGAACAGCCGCCACCCCAAAGCTTTAAGGCCACAAAGGCAAGCGCGGTAGAGTTTCCTGCAGTTTTTGGACAGAGTGTCTCTTATGCTGCCCTACAATTCCCTGCTGGCAGCATCAATCCACCTCACACCCACCCTCGATCTGCTGAGCTATTGCTTGTGGCTCAAGGAGCCTTGCAGGTAGGGTTTGTAGACACCACCAACAAGCTCCTCACTTCCACGCTTCAAACAGGAGACATGTTCGTGTTCCCAAAGGGACTGGTTCACTTCCAACACAATGCTGACAATAATCAGACTGCTCTGGCTCTCTCTGCTTTTGGAAGTGCCAATGCAGGCACTGTCTCCATCCCCAATACTCTGTTCAACTCCTCCATTGATGACACTGTCTTGGCTTTGGCCTTCAAGACTGATGTTGGCACCATTCAGACTTTGAAGAAGGGCTTTGCTCCCAAATGAGCTTGATCGATGGGGTTCACCGGCCGTACGTCGTCGATCGAGAGTCAGTCTCTCTCTCAAAATAAGTAATAATAATTGATTCCGTAGAAGCGTTTGTGTTCAAATTATTGGTTGGTTCGTCATTTGGTTTGGCTGCTTCAGTGTAGTGTATTAGGGAGTGTGAAAGACCTTGAAGATAATCATGTGTTCCTTGAAGGGGTGGATGAACATTTGTGGATTATCTTTTCCCTAATAATAAAATTTGTTTTGTCCACCTTGAAGTTATGTTTTTTAAGCCCACTTTTAATCGACCGTTGTTTAAATGTGTTTTAAGGATATGTTTTTCTATAAAATATTTTTTTTCAAATAGTTTTCAACATTTTAAAAATAAAATTTTATTTTTTGAATATGAAAAGTAAGGTTTTCAAACGGAATCTAAATTTAATTACTTGAATTTATATCGATAGTTTGTCTTTAAATTTTAGTATTTTGTTAAATCTCTTCATACATAATCGATTAGCATGTTACATTCTTGGGGATTTGTATATATCCGAAGCAAACATGCAGCTTTATATTAAGATAACAAATAGACGAATTCGATCAATATTTTGTTTGGCCATAATATTTAATGGTTCGTTTTCAACAGGAAAATCATTAAAAAAAATAAAATGACAAGTTTGGAGTTTGAGCGATAGAAATAGATATTATGGAATTTAAATCCTTTTTTCTAAATTCCATAATACAAAAATACAAAGTACAAAATTTTTTAGTGTTGCGACCTGTAAATTTCAATAAAGTTATCATTTTTTAGATTTTTTCATAAAATACAAAATTTTCTCTTTTTTCCTTAAAAGAGTAACTTCATAAAAATTTACAATTTAAGAGGATTTAAATTCGATATTATGATATGTAGATTTAAAATTGACAAGAGGCTATTGATTGCAATCAACATTCAAGACATCAAGAAATAGTCGCAAAGGACAGCGTAACTATATGTTAACTTGTGATAAAATTAAAGAACTAAATAATTTACAGTATATTCTTGCTTTTTTTTTTTTATAATTCTATAGCACATACATTTTTACGCAAACTGTATTTTAGACCTAAAATGGCTACCAAATGCTATATTTTTTCCCCCTCCACAAATATTCACTAAGATAGGTGTGAGGTAATATTTATGGTTAATATCTATTTTTGCGCCTAAACTATATATTTAGGAGTACCAAATATGCTAAATTTTATTTTAGTTAAATTAACAAACCCTTAAACTTTTAAAAATAGGTCACACACCCAATATCCTACCATTAGATCGATGCTAATGGGCATTAAGCGAGCAAGTGGAGCTCAAAAATTTGAAGAGTTGGCAGCCGCATGTCTCCATCTTATCATCTCACCCCCCTCTTCCTTTGTGTTTGATCTCGTCATCTCTTTGGCCAAAAAAATAGATCTTGCCACCTCCCTCCCTCCCTCTCTCTAGTCCACAGCTAAACCGATGAGTACTTTCCTCCTTCTCATCTCCATTCACTCCCACTAAGGCCCTTTAGGTTCCTGATCGATGGCAAGTTTAACACTCCCTTGTCCAATCTCTTCTTCCTCTTTGATTGCCTCTCCCTCCTCTGATCTTCATCAATGGACTCAAAATAGGCGCATGATGAGGGTGTGAGCTCCGTGGATTCATTTGATGTGGAGGCTCAAACTTGGCCTTAACAAACACCTCTGCTGCATCATGTACAAATTTACATCTTGACCCACATATTGGCACAAATAGTCAATACACCTACATTTAATGGTCAATGTTCAATAATTTAATGGTAGGACAATAGGCGAAGAGAGTGGATGCGAAGAGCTTGCTGAGGATGTCCACAAACCCTACTTGTAGGGTACCCTGAGCCACTAAGAGTGGCTCAGCAGATCGAGGGTGTGTGGGGTGGATTGATGCTGCCAGCGGGGAATTCTAGGGCAGCGTAAGAGACACTCTGTCCCAAAAGTGCAGGAAACTCTTTCATGCTTGCCTTCGTGACCTTAAAAGTCGAGGTTGGTTGTTTTGTAAGGGCACGAAAGCTAGTGAAAGTGAACAAGTTTCCAACAACGTTGTCGGGGGCGATTTAGTCAACGAGTATGTCTGGATCACCTGCCCTTGTTATCTGCACAATGGCAAAAGCAGCGACAGCCAAGGAGAGGCGTGCTTTAAGGCTAACGGACATGTTTCGAGATTATGAGGATGGAAGCTTGAAGAGCTTCGAGGAAAACAAGAAAGATGATGGCTGGCTTGAATTAGGTTGAGAGATGCTTCGGATTGATTGAAGCAATCTATTTATAGCAGAAGTCGAATACATTTGAGTTTTGAAGATTACGAGGTAATTCTTCTGTTGCAGCAGTCCGATACTGCCATTTAACAAGAAAAGGAGATGGGTGTTGAGATAGTAGACAAAATTTTGTAGGGGCCAAAAAAAAAAAAAAAGTAAGTGTCACAATGGCAGACAGCAAATTAAGATTGCCATTGATAAAAACACATTGATGATAGCATTATATTATACGGAGTACATTATTTTAAAAGTCCCACCAATTTTTTCACTAAACCGCTGGCTGGAAAAGGTTGTAAAATTAATAATACAAGGATGGTACCGAACAAGCATCGTGCCTGACATAAAGAAAGTACATAATCAGAATATCATGAAATTTCAACAAGAAAATTAAAGGATCCGCCCTTTTCTAAAATTATTCCTCTAACCTCCCCACTTCATTTAATATTTTGGCGGCCTTTCCATCCAACTCTCTCTCTCTCTCTCTCTCTCTCTCTCTCTCTCTCTCAAAAATGAGAGTCTCTGCTGCAAATTATGAGATTTAACTCTTATGAATTTTTAATTTGCAATTGTGATTTTTGTATTTTTGATCATATAAATTAGTCTTTGCAATTTATCTTTCAATAAAATTTTTCGCATAATGCCTAACTATATATCATAAATACGAGTAGACGAAATTTTTGGAATTTAACTATGGGTATCCTGATAAAAATTGAACAACATGCATGTGATTCTGATTGCTAATTAAAGCTACGTAGGTGCAGATGCACTCAACGAGAAGCAAGGGAAAGGAACTACTTCCATGTTGGCTGGTAAAGCGGTTTTCCCTTTGCTTGTACTTTTGTTGGCTTCATTGAATTTTCATAACACGCCTTTATTATTTGCCGCCATTAATAAGATTTCTTCGTCATATAGTGTGTAGACATAGTTTTTCGTGGACACGTAACCAATCTATGCGTGGTATATGTATAAAATCTCTAAAACAAAAATCACTGTACGGCTCATTCTCATATTTCCCATAGAATACTTACAATAGTTTAGATAAATAACACATCAAAAACCTCTTCTAATTTACGGCTATATCGTCATCTTTTAATATTTATGTTGTTAACAGAATAAAAATGACAGCTTTCACCTAGTAAGAAAAAGGAATATAAGATTGACGGAGGACGTACGAGAACGAGCAAGAAATATTGTAAAACGAGATTCTTTTTACGTGAGCGCAAGGGGGCAGAATTTTACGGATTTCGGTAAAAAATTTACCCAACGTGAATACGCATACGAATGGCATAAGCATGAATTGAACAATCTTTATTGCATTAAATGGAGGTGTTTCTTTCTCGTACAGGCAGAGGGTCCTCATCATGAATCAGCAACGCCTTTCGGTTCTTTAATGTTCCGAGTTATGGCCGAATTTGACTTTTCACTTTAGTTTTGTGATGTTCAATTTTTCCTTCCACCACACGTATTTTATGTATACAATAATATTTCTCCTATTTAATTGTGAATTAAAAGGGAAAAAGTCGGTGCATTGTATATCTTCTTTAACTTAATTGACATATATGACCACGTTTTTGTTTAGGATTAATAATTAATTAATTGACAATTAATTATTTCCCTATACAAATTGGATGATATATTTTAATCAGACGAGCTAAGTGGTGAATTTGAATTGATGTATGATATTGATTAACATTGAATCTAATTAAGGAACAACAGAAAGAGGTCATTGAAATTGTTGGATTGCCGGATGAAGGGGGAATGTTTCAAATTGCACTGGCTTCTGCGACAGGGTAAATTGAATTTAAGCTAAAGGCCAACAAGTTTTTCGGATTTATTTCATTGCTTCACAGAGATATAGTTTCAGTTTTGACCATATACATGATCATACAAAGTTTCTATGTAGGGGGTCTGACCATAGAATTTCGAAACAAAAAGTTAAGATAAATTTACTTTAGTCTATAAACTTGAAAATGCTAAATTATATCTCGCCAAATTAAATAACAAATTACACAAACTTTTTTGAAGTGTTCATTAAAGTTACATTTTTTATTTTTAAAATTATACATAGATATATCTTAAAATACACGCTATATTTTAATTTTAAGTTTTTAAATTTTGCGTTAAATACATGGAACATGTCTATTTTTTGTCAAAAGTAATGAAAAACAACTTTTAGTTTTAATATGGTGATTAAAAGGTATATTATTTTAGTTAAAAATTAAACTTTGATAGAACTAGAATAAATATGGATATGATTTGGCAAAGGAAAAAAGAAAGAAAGAAAGAATCCATGTAGTTTACTATTTAAATAGACATGTGACTGTGTTAATTCATTTTCTTTTGCTTTGAAAGGGATAACTTGAGTGCCTAACATAGATAAAAGTTGAAGAAGTATTTAGACAAAATAATGGGCAAAAGTGAGTGTATATTATTTAATCAATGAGTTATATAAATGAAGGAAAAGGGGTGAATTACTAGAAGAGGGAAATGTAAGTTTAACCGCGACAATTGTTAGCAAGATACCAACCACTAATGTGAGCTTCTATGACTCTTTCATTTAATGCGCTCTCACATATCGCATCATGCTTCCATTTATATAAGCTGCCTTCTTGTTTCATCTTCTCTTCAAATCAATTCCCAAGTGCTATCTTCTGCATCTATCTGTTTCATTCATGGCGTTTCCTCACTTTCTGATCACTCTTCTCTTTGCATTAGCTCTAGCTTCCACCTTCGATCTCGCCGCATCCCAAGTCCTCAAGGCCAAAGTCTCTTGCTTTGACTGTACCACTCCCAACAATAATCACCAATCTCTCTCTGGTAAATTCTTCCCACTCCTCTCACTCTCATTCATATTTTCGGATCCGCGCGTGTTCGGGGTGTGTGTACGTCTATATATATATATGTATGTATGTATGTATGTATGTATGTATGTACGTACGTATTGTCTGTAATATCAGGTAACATTTAAATTTTTATGTTAATAAAGGAATTAGTTTGTTGAAAGTATATAAAAAGTATATAAGAAAACTCATGATCAATATGCTTGTCTGGACAATTTTATGGGCATACTATTCAAATTTTTTTTTTAATTCAACTCAACATATTTAATTTCCAATTGGTGTAGCAGTAGAATTCCTTATGAAATCTCAGGAGTTTAACCCATGTAAGATAATAACGAGTTACTCCGTTTATATTTAAAAAAGACTGTTAATCAATTAACTAGAACATAAATATTGATAACAAAATAATTTAATTTGATCTGCATATGCCCATAGATAGCATGGTCTTTCTCAACCCATAGAACCTAAGCTTCAAGCTTTTGATGAATTGATGAAATTATTCCCAGTTAACGAGTTACATATGATTGCTGGTTGAATACTGGTGACAGAGATCAAGGTTTCAGTGAAGTGCGAGAACGTGAGAAAAGCGGTGGTGGCAAGCACAGAAGAGGATGGGTCCTTCAAGGTGGAGCTTCCAAGAGACCCCAAAAACTCAGCGGCTTCTGATGTGAAGTGCGTGGCAAAACTGCTGGGAGGACCAAATCAGCTTTACGCTTCAGAGAAAGACAAGGCATCCCTAATAGTGAAGACCACAGAAGCCAACACCTACACCATCTCCACTCCTCTTGGGTTCCTCACATCATGCCCTCAAAACAAGCTTTGCAAGTTTGGTTCATCAGAGACCATCGATATTCCTCTTCCTCCAGAGTGGGGCTTTGCGCCTTCCAGCTACTACATCCCTTTCTTCCCCATCATTGGAATTCCCTAGTTATCTTATCTCTCTCTCTCTCTATATATATATACACACACACATACACAAGCGTGTGATTATATATATTATTTATGTGTCTATGGAACGTACCATCTTAGTTGATCTTGACGACGTCATCTACGGTTTTGCGTTGTATTGTTCTATGTGAAGTTGTCCGCTTGTCATTACTTAATATATGGATTATGGGGTATGTTTTATCTTGTGCATGTACTTCTGGTTCAGATCAAAAGATTATACTATAAATTAATAACGGTGTCAGGCAATCAGGCATGCTGGTCGATGGATCTTAACCTCCGGCAAAGGCAAGAGTGAAGTACAGTGATGGGTCCTCTGAACAATTAATGCGAGTGTCTGTGTAGTGTATGGAGACCTTGGACCTGGTCATTGATGATGGAGATTACACAAGCAAGATGGGGGGAAATCTGAAAGGACAGTGACATTAATTATGACCAGCAGGTGCTGTCTGCCTACAATTATCGGCCAACACCAGCCACAAAGCTGGCCTTAGCAACCTCTATTCTGAAAATTTTTGATGTGTTTGAATTAACGGGTATTTAGATTTAAATTAAATATTTTATCTAAATATATAAAAAATTATAAATTTTTATTTTTATTTTAAATTATATTTTTTATAATTTTAAATTTTTTTAACAGTCTAATTATTTAAAATTTTAATCACTTTAAACATTTTATTTTCTTTGTGCTTTTATTACTGATATATCTATGCTCTTATATATTTTCTCATCTCTTGTTAAGTAAAAAAATAAAAATAAATTCATTATTTTTAATTTTTTATTTTTATTTGAATCTCAATTCATCTCTCTTCCTATTTAATTTTTTAAAATTATTCAAATAAATAATTTTAAATATGTAGATTTTAAATGTGAGAGATTCCAAATTTAAAATTCAAATCCATCTATTTAAATGCTACATAAAATTATTCAATTTCTTAATGCTTAATTTAAGATAAATTAAATCTATAAATATAATACAAAATGAAAAAAATAAAATAACTAAATTTTATGTATTATGTATGCATCACATATATTAAATACAGACTTGACAAGACACACGCACAAATAATATTTCTAAATTTGAGATAAATTAAATCCATAATGTAAAATACAAAATAGAAAAAAAATAAAAAATTAAATTTTTAATGCCTCGCGTTCTAAGTAAGAAATTAATATCATCCTTAAAAATATGTCGACGACGTTTCAATTTCAAGAGATTTTGTGTATCATGTTAAAATAAAACATCATGCAATAGATGAAGGAGAATAATCGATAAATTAACAGTGACCCTTTTTTTATAAAAAAAAAACGTGTTGCAATGGGATGCAAAAATCAAAATGAATATTGATTCATTTAACGATAAAAGTAAAATTACTCAAACTTTAATTATTTATAATTTAAAATTTATTTTTTAAAAATTTAAAATTTAAATTGTTTTTAAATATATAATTTAAAACTTAAATTATATATTAATTCTTAAAAAAAATATCGTATAATAATCAATCCTTACTATAGGGCACCTTTTAAAAATATTTTTTGAATCCCTGAATATAAAACATGTAGAGGGTTATTTATTATCATTTTTAATTTTAATTTTATTGTAAATTTAATTTATATCTTATCATATACTTTGTATCTTTCTATTTTTTTAACAGAATTAAAATAAAAAAATTAAAATATATTTGATAAATTAATTATCATTTCTCGATTCTTTTAAAATAATTAAAAGTGATGTATAATAACAATGGCAGAGGATATATTATTTAATTTACCGGGTCATAAGATGGACGCGGAGAGACGAGGGAAGTGACTTGTGAGCAGAGCTTAGTTTGGCGAGCGGTGAAAGACACCTCGAATATGGCCCACACACTTCGCTGTCCTTTCACTTTGAATTTGAACCTTTCCCTTCCCCATTCACACCAATTCGTATTTGCCTGGGTTTAGTTGAAGCTGTAGTTTAAGGGGCGCGTTTGGATTTCAGTTTATATTTAAAAAAAATATTATCTCTTCATTTAAAAATATAAAATATTTTTAATTAAATCTCATTTTTAATAAAATAATTATCTATATTTAAATTAATCTCATTATTTTATATTTATTCATATTTAATGGAGTATTTTACTTTAAAATAAATATAAAATGACTTATTTAATATGAGCACTTTTAAAAAAATAAGAATACATCTTAAAATATTAAAAATACTTTATATTTTTTAACATCTAACCCTTTTTAATGAAGGAAGTATTTGAAATATTTAATTATTTATTGAATTTAATAAAAGCACATCTTAAATATAGTTTGAATATATTTTTGAGAGCTGTTCGAATAGGCTTTAAGTCCATTCATTTAATAAACATTTCACATCACATAATATGATAATAATTATTTAATTTAATTAAATATTTATTAGAAATTTTGCCACATAATACTCAAAATGTATTAAATTTTAAATTTTTGAGAGAGACAATATACATATAAATATTTTAATCCTAATAATTGTTTTAAATTTTTTTAAAAAAATTTATCTTAACAATTTTTAAGTATTAATATAATTTAATTACTATGTAGCTGAGATACTCAATGAGTGAGTAGGATTATGTCAATTGGAATCTTGCATTTACCCCTACCTCTAACTTTGTTTTTTGTTAGTTCATGACAATTGCGTGTCACTTACTTAATTTACATCCCAACGCTGGCTGCATTCACTATTTGAATATGTTAAAATGTGGACCCGGCTTAACGCGAGAAGGTTGCGTTGATTAAAACTGGCCCAACCCTGATTTGGTAAGGATTCGTGTCAAATTTATAGTCTTAATATTAAAAGGTCCACAACCTCGCTCTCTTAGTATTTTGAATTAAAATATGGTATTAAATACTTCATTCAGTCTAAGATGTAAAAAGTTTTTTAAAAAATTTGCATATACAAATAAAGTTCATATTTTCATAAAAATTTATATTTTTTTATCCCTAGTCTCAATTATCAATGTATTTTATGATGAGTGGATAGAATTGTCAATTAATATTGGCCCTTAAAGAGTTAAAGCCTAAACAAGTAATTTTAATAAGTTTGATTATGTTTTAGGGCTTCCTTTTATAGGACCAGGCCCAACCCTAGTCCTAAAGGGTTGAAGAGCCGGCCCTCAAGACCTAAGCCCCTTTTTTTTCAATTTAAAATTTTAAAATATATATTTATAATTCTAAAAAAAATTGTTACACATAAGATTAAGGTTAAAAATAAATTTAAATCAATTCACACCACAATTAATAAAGAAAACTTAAATATCCAGTCTAATATTAAATAGCAACATCAAAATTAATATCAATAAAAATTAGATTTAACCAATATTATCAACTAAATCTTAATAAATGAATGAATGAGAGATAAATGAGTCTAATATATTCATTTGTTTTAGTTATCTATTTAATCTTCTATTTTCTATTTTATAATTTTTGTAACAAAATAATAAAAGGTCTTAAAAGGGCCTGACTTAGCCCTAAAAGGTTGACCCTTTTATTTTCAGACTTAAAAAAGTTGGCCCTTTTAAGTTTGAATTATCATTTTTCACTCTAAAATAGTGGCCCGGATTTAATTATTTTCAAGCTTAAAAAGACTGACTCGATGGGATCGGCTTTAATTGATAACTCTATAAGTGAGAGATAAATTTATAAAAGAATGTAGGTTAATAAATATAAGGAAAAATATGGATTTTTTTTAATATATAGTAGGTTGTTTATGCTTTGAATTAAAATTAATTGAAAAAATATTTATATTTTAGACTGAAGAGGATATTATATACTGTACACACACGCTCTCCGCCCCTCATCCCTCCTGAGTCCTGACTCTAACTTAATGCCCACGCACTCTGGGGTTACTCGCTCTCGATGATTTTGAATCTGGACAACCGGATTACAGATTAAAAAAACCATGTTAGTTGGTATTCAACAGCATCGTGTCATTGTTTTAGCCCCCCCCCCCCCCTCCCCAAAAAAAAAGGTATCATGTCATTTGCCATTCTGCTCAATGGTTATTAGTATAAAAAATATGCCAAGTTATCAAATAAAGATAAACCCCCCTCCCCAAAAAAAAAGGTATCATGTCATTTGCCATTCTGCTCAATGGTTATTAGTATAAAAAATATGCCAAGTTATCAAATAAAGATAAATAAAAAAATACTATTAGTTTAAAGATAAATAAATATTTTATTAAAAATAAAATTTAATTAAAAATACTTTATATTTATAAATAGAGAGAGTACACGAGTTTCTTTACATAATTCAATTTCTCCGTGTAAAGATTAAAATTGTTTGTTTGGGAGAAAAAAATAAAGGTCCCTCCCAATCGGAACAGGAATTTTTTTTTTTTGGGTCACCATGGTGCACAATGTGTACCGTAGCATTTTATCCTGGGAAGAATACTACTACTATTATATCAGGGTAATTGTAAATTATAGTCACAATCTGTAGATTTCATCAGCATAAAAAAAAAAGTTTTCTATGTCTGTAAGTTGATTCGGTCCATACACTGGGGACAAAAATGTATGACACATCGTACCGAAGTCTTCAGTTCGCGAAGCAAACGCAGGAGACTTTTGTTGAATTTTTCTGGTGAATTAATTTAAAATTTATCTGGGAATTATTTACGTTATATTATTATTAGGGAAAGCAAAACATCCATGGACCCTAGAACACAGAGATGTCAAATGTCAAATGGATCTTTCAATAAAAAGGTCATATTCTTGTACGGGGGTATCAAGCAAATGTTGACATTGCTTCGCGTGGCCCAAATTTAGATACAAAGACCAAGTCCCCTTGACATTACTTATTATTATAATATATGACTCCCTCAACAATATAATGGGGTCTCACCTGGAATAATTGTTTTCGGATAATGAAAATACTTTTTTATTAGTAATTTTTTGGTCCAATTCTTTTTATATTTATTAGTGGTTAAATTTCAATGGCTGAATCCCTTTCAAAGTACATCGAGCTCTTTTTCATAATTCATCAGGGCAAAAGTTTTAATGGGTCAAGTCTTATCCCTTCCCTCTAAGCCAAGTAAGAAAAAAACCTCATATCTTGAAGAGATCGGTTTCGGTGCTTATCATTGTGATGAGATTTAGGCCCTCTAAGTAAAAAAAAAAAAAAAACCTCATATCTTGAAGAGATCAGTTTCAGTGCTCATCATTGTGATGAGATTTAGGCCATCCAGATTTTGATCTGGATGGTCCAGATTTAAAAAATTATTATATATTTTTATTTTTATATTTATTAAAATAAAAATATATAAAAATTATAAAATAATTTTAATAAATTTTTTATTTTTAATATGACCTAAATTTAATTTAGAGGGTCCAATTTAATATTAAAATTTTTATAATTGATATGTATTGACTATCTAGATGTACTCTGCACAGGCTATATTACAGTTAATTTGGCCTGTGTAGAGTATATCTGGATAGTCAATATATATCAATTATAAAAATTTTAGTATTAAATTGAATCCTCTAAATTAAATTTAGGCCATATTAAAAATAAAAAATTTATTAAAATTATTTTATAATTTTTATATATTTTTATTTTAATAAATATAATATATAATAATATTTAAAATTTAGAACATCCAGATTAAACTTTGAATGACTCAAATCTCACCACAACCATGAGCACCATCTCATATCTTGAATGCGCCATGTCATGCTTAGATGGCAAAAAACAGACGAAATGATGATGTCTTGTTCCTGGATCGGTGAAGTGTTGAAGAAACCATTTTCAATTTTTCCTAGTGAGACAAGGCCATTACACAGTAATGATTTTGTTGTCCGGAGAACCAGTGCATGAGCAAAGCTAAGGATATATTGGTTTTTTTGGTTGGATTCATGTTATGTCTATAAAGAGAAAAATTAAAAGTGCGCTAAAAGAAAGGGGAACTTTTTATACAATGCACAATGACACAAGAAATATTACTATTCAATTTTTTATGCTTTAATTTTTGTTCGCTCTCAAGTCCCAACCCGACCGTTAATGGTACAAGGTTTAAATTTAAAGCACTTTTACAAGTATTTAAGCCTTTTACAGCCAAATCAAATGTTTTTTAGTTAAATATCAAATATATCGACCTGAAGCCAGAGCTCACAAGCAACTAAGTGAAAATATTACTTAAAGGGAACTAATACAGTTCCGTATCATAAATCCACAGCTTCCAACTTTAGTCGGGTTGTAATGGAATGAATTCTCTTCTTAAAATTGAGGCTATATTTGGCCGGAAGGGAGGGGAGTGGAAGAGAAAGGGGGAAGGAAACCCTCCAATCTGGAGGAAGCTTTGGAGAGAATGAGAGAAAAAATTTTAAAAAAATTTTCCTCAACAAAAAATATTTTTAAAATTTTTCCTCCTCTCTAGCCAAACAAGTTCCAAGGGTTTACACATATATGAGTCTACATATAGGCATGGCTTCAATGCCATTGGAATGGAGATCGTGGTCCTGGCGCAAGGTGCCCGTGGTGGAATTCTAAAAGATAGGAATGGAAGTCGGATTGTGGGTTTTAATAACAAGGTGGGCTATGTTCTTCCAATTATTTCTGAAATTTATGATATCTATAAAGGGCTAAATTATGACAGGGCAGTGGAGATATTACGTGATTATGTGTAGGCTATCTCCATGATTTTAAGGGACAATTATAATTATCATCCCTTTCAACATATCATTGATGCCACGGGGAAGATTGCGATATAGGAAATTGGATTTTTTTTTTTTTTCATTTTTTGTATTGGGAGGACAACAGGGAGGCAGATTATCTTGCTACTCCGTGTCATAGTCTTCCCACTGATTCCAACTTCTTTGAGTCTCCACCAGTTTTACTTACTTTTCTTATCAGGATGCGCTGTTGAAGCTTTGTGTTTTTTTTTTTTTTTAATCGTTGTATGAAATATTCTTCTGTATTAAAAAAAAAAGAATGCATTCTCTAATTTACTCGCTGGTGCACTCCAAGTGAAAGGAGTTATAATTATCTAACTGTAAGATTTTGAGTTAAAATGTATATAAATAAAAATGTATTTGAAGAAGTTACTTTCAATTAAGCTGGTTATGAGAAAATATAATTTTTGATCTTTGTATAATTTTTTTAATAAAAAAAATTTAGACAATAAGTTTTGGAAATTTATTAGGATCAGAATATATTTTCACATTGAACAAGTACCTATAGAAGCATTTATAGATAAAAATTTTGTTGGTTGATCTCTGCATAATTGTCTTTAAGCCATGGTGTTCCGGAATGCAAAGAATAAGACCCAATAAAAAAATCTTGGATGCAAGATGGCATGTATTAACAAAACGACACATCAGACTAGAAAGTTAAAAGTGCCAGAAAGCCAACGACTTGTTCAAAAAGGGTCATTGGATATCACAGACACTCGGACAGGCATAGAGCCAATGAAAAGAAGGGAAATTCCTTTTGGGCCACAAAGACGCATTCTCACTCCCACAAGGCCACAACCGCGTGGAAGTTTCCACTTCCATCGCCCTCTCTCGCCAAAATTTCTAACTTCACACGCTCAATCTTCCTGTCCCCACCACTTCTTGTTTACTTTTTTCGTGACTGTATATATTCACTTCTACATCATCTCATCTCAAAACATGCAAATCTCAACTAAATCCACAACATCAACATAATCACGTAGCCCAATGGAGGCTCCTTACCCTGGTTTTCGCTTCTACCCAACAGAAGAAGAGCTCGTCTCCTTCTACCTCCACAACAAGCTCGAAGGTCTCAGACCCGACATGGACAGAGTCATCCCTGTTCTTCAAATCTACAACGTCGAGCCCTGGCAACTCCCACGTACTCATTCACTCCCTTGTCATCATTAATAATGTAGCGTATATGTCAGAGTCATTTCATCGTGTCTGATATATTACTTGTGCATATGTGCAGAGCTTGCTGGAGAAGCATGTCGCCTGGATACAGAGCAATGGTTCTTCTTCTCGCCGAGGCAAGAGAGAGAAGCAAGAGGAGGGAGGCCCAACAGAACCACCACTTCGGGATACTGGAAAGCCACCGGTTCTCCGGGTTACGTTTACTCTTCCGATAACAAGGTGATCGGCGTGAAGAAAAACATGGTTTTTTACAGAGGCAAAGCTCCCACCGGCAGGAAAACCAAGTGGAAGATGCATGAATACAGAGCCATTGAACCCTCCAACTCCGCCGCCTCCATTCCCACGGTACGTACGTACATACATACATACATATCCTGATCACCACTTTCTTTACGTAAGGCTTTCTTCGTATATGTATACTCGCTATGGAAGATTCATCTGGGTGCGTGTGTTGTAGTTGAGGCACGAATTCAGCTTGTGCCGAGTTTATGTGATATCGGGGAGCTTCAGAGCATTTGATCGACGGCCATTTCAAGGGGACGGAGCCTCTGGTTCTGGTGCCGCAACTAGTATTCCTGATGGCGAAGGTCGGAGAGCGAGCTCGTCGTCCGACACTTCAAACTCAGGAGCAGACCATGCAGAAGTTGCAGAACGGAATGCCAATGATGAGATTGTACGAGAGCCTCTGTGGGAATGGGAACAGCTTAATTGGCTCTGATGATTATGGGAATGAGATCAACTTAATTAGTTGCCTCTAACTCTAGGCGCACCTGATAATAAGCGTTTAATCTGTAACATAGTAGTCGTGTTTGATTTTGTTTATAGAGAAGAATTTATTCTTTCCCCAAAAAATAACGTGGATATTAAGATCCTAGGAAACCAATCGGGTAGTCGTTGTCTCTTCATCGGAGCAATTAGGAGTTTTTCCGCACTCTGCAAAAGATATTACACGTCGTTTTTGTATTAATTAATTAATTCAGTATCCATCTCAAGAGTAATTGTCTATTTATAAATCCATTTACTATATATGTTGATGTGAACGGGTCACCGGTGAAATTGAATTTGTCTTGTTATTTTTCAAAACACGTGTCAAGATATATCATCGTTGGCTGACAGCTGTGAGAACGTGAAAGATAAAAACCCCGTCCATTCGGGACTAAATACAGGAACATTTGACTAATTCCCTCCGGTGCGGTGATCCGTGAAAATTAATTGCCTTTCTGCACATGTATCTTGAACATATTAATTCGGATTTTGTCTGAAGTGTATTGGCACAAAATCAAAAGTACATCTTATCTCGAAAATAAGTTTAAAAAATTGCCACAAAGGGTATTTAATACAATTAAGAATAAATAATAATAAAATTTCTCTCAAATTATGTAAATAATAATTTAATTTTTAAAAATGTCATAATACCACTGAAAGTCCTTAAGAATTTATTTATCAATATTTTTTTACGAAAAAAAATCATTTTACTCTTATTGACAAATTATGATTTATTGTTTAATTCTTGTAATTTTTTTACAAAATTATAATTTTTTAAATAAAAGTTGTAAATGGAATATGTTATTTTGAGAGTTTGTTTTTCAATGATAGAAATTACACTTGATAAATTATAATTTTTTATTCAATTCTTGCGATTCACAAAATAAAAGTTATGATTGGAGCATGTTTTTTAATAATAGAAATTACATTTGATAAGTTATAATTTTTTATTCAACTCTTGTGATTTACAAAATAAAAATTGTGATTTTTTAAACAAAATTGATGATTGGGTCTCGCTATTTTCAGTAAAGGTAAAATGATATTTAAAAAAAATTATTGACAGAGAGATTCCTGAAAACTTCATTAATATTATAGCATTTTGATGGACTGAATTATTATTTACATAATTTAAAAAAATTTTATTGTCATTTTTTTAAAAATTAATGTGCAAATTTTTAAAAGATGGTTGATCATTGAATATATATGTGTGTGTGTGTATGCATGCATGTATGTATATATTTTAAAGGTCAAAAGATTATATTAAGAAATAAGAATATAATATCTTACAGCTGAATATTTATAAAAGAAAAATTATAACAGAAAAAGGAATCTATAGGCCATTGATGGTTAGGTTTCACTGTTCGGATAGAGTTGAATTGCTTGAAAAAATGAATTCTATCTTGTGTGAAGCTGTTCGTCTTGCAATTGATTGGATTGTAGTTTTCTCGATAAGCTTCAATCAATAAACTATCCAATCTATGCATTTGTTCCAGTTCGCTCACGAATTCAAGGATCCAAACTAAGGGTGTTCAAAACCGATCCAAATCGAAAGGATCAATCCAAACCGACAAAAACCGATCAAAACCGAACAACAATCAGGTCCGCTTCGGTTTTTATGATATAAAAACCGATTGGTTCGGTTCAAGTTCGGTTTTGAGTACAAGAAACCAAACCAAACCGAACCAAACTTGATTAAAAAAATTCTATTTATTTATTTGTAAAATATAAAACCATTTATTTACAAGAAGCATTTTGTTTTGAATTTTTTATAGTAATAAATAAACATTTTTAAAATACTTGAATGAAAATGCATAATATTAAGTGATTATAATAATCATACTATGATCATCATTTAATTATTTACAACCTAAAAGTCTCAGCATTCAATTTATCTACAAAAAACATTTTGTTTTGAATTTTGTATAATAAGTTTTTCATTATTTATTAAAATATAGATACATAGATAAACATTTTTAAAGGATTTTAACGAAAATACATAATATTAAATAATTTTAATCTTAAAAACTTATATTAATTTTTATGATTAATTATTGTTATCACATTGAAATTTTATTATATTTTTATACCTTTATTTATGAAAAAAGGAGTCAAAAAGAATTAAATTTAATTTTAGTACATAACACCATTATGAAAATGGAGAAAAGGAAAAAAAATTAAACAAGTCCATTAAAACTTGATCAAGACCTTAACCAAACCGAACCAAACCGAAAATAAAACCGAACCAAACCGAACTTCATAAAAACCGATCAGGTCTCAATTATCAGTAAACCGAATGGTTCGGTTCGGTTTGGTTTTTGCCCAAAACCAAACCAAACCGAACCTATGAACACCCCTAATCCAAACTAGAATTGCTTGTGGGTATGCAAGTTTGAAATATTCAAGATCTTTGTGGTGAGCATGCCCGATGAGAAATTTGCAAAGTTCTCTAGAGTTGTATAAAATTAGAGCTCCATAACAATAACTTTCTATTTCTTGAGCTTTGTTATTCCAATCTTCCATCTTTGAGAGATGGTTAGTTGAAATGTCTATTTTAAAGAAAAGTATCTTATTATTCTTATCTTCATTTGCCTTAGTTATCCTTGGTTCCTGCAAAACCTTTAAGCACGCATTCTTGAGAAATTCTAATTCACCTTGAAATTCTTTGATTACATGATTGGGAGAAAAGTTAAAAGATCCATGTAGCGCTTGATTTCTCTTGAACCAAAGAAGATGACGAAGGAAAAAAAAAATCCCTTATAAGTGTTGAAATCTCTTATCTAGAATTAACTCAGTTGATATGTTAATGATCCAGTTAACAATACCTATGGAAGAAATTTCACAAGTTCCAATACCAAGCAAGCTATTTTAAATAGCTTTTGTGAAAGAACAATCACAAAATGAACATTTCAAGGATTCTTCATTATTACATCCAAAAACACAATGTATTACGGCTAGGACATGGTGATGAACTAGATAATGCGACAGTAAGGATAAGTATATAATGGTCAATAGTTGAACAAACCCTTGCAATGTAAAATAAAAAACCCGCAAAAAAATTTTAAGTGAATGCTTTAAATCACAAATCAACATATTGATCATGTTCAACTTGAGTTCTCATCACCCTAGTCAGGGTGATGAGATAAATTGTCCAAATTTTTATCTAAATAATCTATTAGGATGATCTAGATTCAAAATTTTTATTTTTATTTTTAGTTTATATTTAGTAAAATATAAAAATTATGAAAAAAGGAATATAAATATATTTTTCATCAACTTAGATATATTCAATCTAGATAATTTAATATTAAAAATTTTAATAATTTTTATAAATTAACTATCCAGATTTAAAATTTCTAACTTGCAATTTTTTAAATCTTTTTTAAAAAGTGACTATTAAAAAATTATCTTTATTTTTAATATTTTATTTATCAATGTAAAAATTATAAAAAATTAATATTAAATTTAGACTGTTTAAAGTATATTCAAATAATTTATTTGTAAAATTTTTTTAAAAATTAATATTAAATTAGGCTACTTAAATTAAATTAATAATGTTTATATCGATGCCGTATATATTGATTAAAAAATTTATAAGCTTGTGAAACTTTTCCTTTATAAAGATCCAACTAAAATTCCAGCTAAAAAGAAAACCTAAAATCAAGTTAAAAATACCAAATCCTTTCCACCTAATCCGTTCGTCCATGTAAAAGTTTTTTATTTTTTATTTATTTTTAACAATACAAAGACAAGCATCATTCCATGTAAAAGTTTAGTCAGGGCTTAATACAGAACCAGCCAGTAATGGACGTGGACTTACCGGCGGACAACGATGATGAGAATTATAAATTTACGATCCTGTCCTCTCCAAACATAATGAAAATAGGAGTAACACGATGCGATAATAAAATACTAATAAAATAAGAAATGATCGCCAGCGAATTCAAACTTCCAATCTTGTCCTTCTTCTCCCGTGACGATGAGGCCTCGAAGATCTAACTAGACTAGAAAAGGAAGAGAGAACAGAAAAGCTCTGCCAGACCGCCAATTCCCGATGGCGATTCTTTATGCTCTGGTGGCTAGAGGTACGGTGGTGCTGGCGGAGTTCAGCGCCGTCACTGGCAATACGGGCGCCGTGGCTCGCCGGATTCTGGAGAAGCTGCCGGCTGAAGCCGACTCCAGGCTCTGCTTCTCTCAGGATCGTTATATCTTTCACATACTGCGATCCGATGGCCTAACCTACCTCTGTATGGCCAACGACACCTTTGGAAGTTAGTCTCATTCCCCTCCTGACCATTTCCTGAACTGATTGTGTTTTCGTTCATTCGTTTTATAGTAACCAGTGAGCATTGGAAAACGTTTCGTCCAGTGGGTATATCGTTATTGTATATCCTGTAGGCATGGTAACACGCGCTGAATAAACGTCTAGGGAAGTGAGGTTTCTGGTGGAAAAAAGTATTTAGGGTTTGACCTGGTGGAGTTCTGGTTATATCGTGTCTCTGAAATGGGGAGTGTCTATAGACTCTATTCTAACGAATATAATTTTTTTCCTATTCTTTTGTCATTATCAACCAATTAACGAGCACAAAATTTCAGTACTTAAAAGAAAGAACCGGAATTCATTAAGCAGAAACCAGGCAATGCTGGAATTCAGCTTTGGTAAAGATAGATATTCTTTGCAGTCTTTCGCAATCTACAGAGGACATCACTCTATCATTCTGTACTCAAAACTTCTTCCATTGTTCAATATTTGCTACCATGCGTTTCAATCCCACAGCCCTCACACGGATCGTGCGTGGCACACATTTAGTCTAGTCAATACTTTCTTAAAAATATTCCTCTCTGGAAATTGTAAGAGAGATTATCGAAAAGTTCTAAATGAAGCATCAAACATTCCAGAAAAACAGATTATTCCTACCTCCTGTACAATGCTTCAAACTTCAAAGCAAAATACCCTGAAAAACCTGTACATGGTAATTTCAAGAAAACTCGTCCTTCAATTGTTTGACTGAACCACACTACTCCACTGCACTCCATTGATTGCATAACGTCCAGCATCACTTGACTTCCTGTTTATTGCAAACCCAAATTGTCTAATTTTTGTTGATTACCAGAACAAGCTGCAGCTTGAAATTCAGAAACATTGGAACATGAATTTCAACAAGGTTTTTAGAACCAGCCTGTACCAAGCGCCAGCTATCTCAAACAAGTCTATCACTAACTCATGCAGCTAACTTTCCATGTGCCTTGCAAAGGACATTGGATCTCCCACCCACTCTCTCTTTCAGAAACATGGGAACATTGAATTTCAACAAGGCTTCCAGAAGCAGCCTGTACCAAGCACCATCTATCTTAAACAAGTCTATCACTGACTCATGCGGCTAACTTGCCATTTACCTTGCAAAGGAGATTGGATCTCCCACCCACTCTCTCTTTCTCTCTAACTTTACAAGGAATTCACAGAAATAAAATTCAATGGATTCATTCTCCTTGCAAATTTATGCACGCGTTCTAGTTATTTGTCCTTGTTTACAAGTTTATGAAGCACAAATTCTTTTTCATAATGGTAATGCTTTTACCTTACACCAACTGGTCACATATCAATTTTATGGCTGTCTCCTGACCTATGTTACCTAATTCATGATATTCCATGATGCACATTGGTATCAGTACTTGGTACACTATTTTGTGCAATTCGCACTGTGAGTGGGCGGGCTTAGCTTGTATGCTATTGATTCACTTGGCATCACTGTTTGGTTTTGCTTGGATTCATTTTTGTAATATTTATTTGAAAAGTATTTTGCTTATATTTGATAAAAATTCAAGTGCAGGGGCCCCCCCCCTTTTGTGGCAATATGAATGCAGGGAACTATTTTGTATCACACTCACAAATCTTACCCCTCAAAACTCTACATCAGTGGGTAGCATTCTAGAAATATTTACAAATCATACTGCCCGTTCACAGGATTGGGGTCTTTCTCTTCTAATTTGGAGTTGATTTACAGTTAATCATTTGTAGAACTAGAGCCCTTGTGAAAAGTTTCCTGTCCTAAAAAAGAAGGAAGTGTTTTTAAGTCCAGCTTCAATTTTAGCTTTCTGCTTTTACTAATCTTCTTCGGCTTCCATCTTTTACATTTCTGAAATCCTTACTACTACCTGGAGAGAATTTCAAATTTTTCCTAACTACCCATCAAAGGATATTGAGTATTCTTGGAAACAAACACTACAAGAGTTTGGTGCAGGTGAATATTGATCATCTTTTTGGAAATTCCATAAACAAGTTATCCCTTGTAAGATAGTTTGAATTCTACTAACATAAGAGCTACTGTTCACCACTTTATTTAATCCTTCATATGACTTTGACTAATTTTCTTCACTAAATAAGCGTTGAATTCGATTGGATATTCATTTTTAAGCTGTGATGTTGTTTCTTCATGATTCTTTTTCTAACTTTGTGATGTCTCATTTCTGCTTGGCTTAGGGAGAATTCCTTTTGCTTACTTGGAAGATATTCAAATGAGGTTTATGAAGAATTACAGCCGAGTGGCCCTTTATGCACCAGCTTATGCAATGAATGATGAGTTCTCAAGGGTTTTACATCAGCAAATGGAATTTTTTTCTTGTAGTTCTAGTGCAGATACTCTCAACCGCGTGAGGAGCGAAGTTGGTGAGGCAAGTGTTATTCTAGCCAAGCTTTTTGCATCCTTTCCCCCCTCCTCATCTTTCCTTGCCATTTGTTGTATCTGGCATGATCTGCATCCTCTTTTTGCATTTATGATGGTTAATATTCCTTTGGCCTTATTGGGGGTCATTAGAGCTTATAATCTGTCATTCAGATTCGCACTATCGTGGTGGAAAATATTGAGAAGATATTGGAGAGAGGTGACCGGATTGAGCTTCTTGTGGATAAGACAGCAACAATGCAAGACAGTTCGTTTCACTTCAGGAAACAATCCAAGCGCCTCCGAAGAGCTCTTTGGATGAAAAATGCCAAACTTTTGTAAGTACATAGGTTTTTTCTATGATTTGTACTAAAAGTATAAATTTTCAAAATTTACATCGTAGATTATGTGATGCAATGGCTCACATCAAATTTTGCCTTAACCAATTTTGCTTCTGTTCTTTGACAGGGCATTGTTGACATTCTTGATTGTTCTATTTCTTTACTTCATAATTGCTGCTTGTTGTGGAGGCATCACTTTACCATCCTGCAGATCTTGATTAGACACTTTTGCTGTTTAATATTTCGGAGGCTTGCAACTATCAAGATTATTCATGCCAATATATATCTGAGAAGATTTAAGCTTATCAGGTTCAGTCTTTGAGTTGAGCGAGTGGAAGTGACATCCATCTGCAAGGATCCAGAAACAGTTATATATATATATTGCTCGTGTCTTTTTTGGTGCAGTATCACAAGTGTATGCTGAAGTCTGATTAGTTACTATTCTGTGATTAAGAGGCGTCCCGCTGTAAATGTCTGGATTCTTACCATTTTGCTTTATTATGTAGGTTAAAATAATTATTCTTGGTTAATTGCATGGAGTGTGCTTGGAGACGCTATGGCCATAGCTATTTGTTAATTAGCTGGATCGGAATATGATGGCAGCATAGGTCAGGGAGAATTATAATCGTTCAAGTATTTGTTTGGTGTTTGATCCTCCGCTTTTTAATACGATACTGGTTTGATGCCTTGTATGTGTGAGCTTATTGGCGACAAATGATGATGAAACAGGCTCCTCTTCCTCCTCCTCCTCTTGAACAAGCATTTTGGCTTTACTTGAGGAAGATTAAAAGATGACTGAGGAGTTTTTGATTGCTGGAAATGATAGGAATATAATGGATTAATCAGATGAGAACAAAAATAAACTAAATTATCCAATTTCTTATGTTATGATAAAATTCAATAACTCATATCATAAATAAATGAATCATTACATCTATCACAAGTTTTATGAATTATAATTTTTAATTTTATAATAATTGAGTATTATTTTTATCCTTCAACTTGTCATTGAGCACTTTAAACTTGAATGAGTGACTTGTCCTTTTTAACTTAAGAATTTTGTTGCTTGGTGCCATCGGTGTTAATGTGGTTTAAAAATTTAGGTCTCACTTTTGGCTCACCTAATCTTTTAAAATATTTTTTAATAATGAAATATAATGGTGGGCTCACTCTGTATTTTTTTTAATTATATTCTTTACACCTTATCCCCCTCTCTCATTTCATCTCCCATCTCAAATCTTGTGTACGAAAAACAAGCAACTAACTTACGAATATCAAAGAAATTAGTTACTTGAAAGTATTCACTTTTTGTTGGTTAAAAAAAGAAAAAAACGGAAGCATTTACTTTTCATAAGGATGTTACAAATTGTAATTTTCTAAACATGTCTTAGTTAATTTTGAACTTTTACTAAAAGTTTAATGCTACATATAAAGCTATCATACTTTTAGGTCACACTTGGTTCAAGAGGAGGGGAGGGGATGGAGGGGAGGAAAAATTTTATCCTCCAACCAAACAGGGCCTTAATGAAGAATGTGAGAAGAACTTTGTAATAAATGAGGTAGTTAGTTTTTTATATTTAGGATGAAGAGGAGGCTTCCTAAATTCTCTTTTATATATATATATATATATATATATATTACTTGAAGGAGTAATTAAAATATAGCATTTTCTTAATTCAATTTTTAATCTTATATTTGCTTAATTAAAAGTTGAAGAAATTCTTTAATTTCATTTTGCATGTTCATCTTTCTCTGATGTTAAGAATTGGAATGCGTCGCAGATTTAGCATGATCTAAATCCCCAACTAAACACTAACCAGTCTTCTAATAAAACTTGTATCACTACATGTGAAAGCAAACTGAAAGCAGATTTGTTCATTGGAACTCCAAAGTCCAACTTGGCCTACACTTCATGGGACTCGTATTTTGCTCTTGTCATGGTGACGACATCGACATCTCCCTAGTTTAACAAATTTTTGTTTAGCACTCCCCTAGATAACGCGCGCCACGCCGACACGACCGAAAGATTAAACCAAACAAAAAAAAAAAGAAAAAAAGAGAAAAGAAAACTGAGCATCCCATGTAGGTCCGCTCCAAGATTCCTCGTTGTCTCTCTATTTTTTTTTATGCTACGGTTGGTTAATTCTCCAATTGAATCTGACCCAAAAAAAAAAAAAAACAGAAGAGGAAAACGGATATTCAATAGACAGTTTGAGGTTGTCTATTAACTAAATACATTATTCCTCTAAACTTTAAATCACATATATATAACTTCCTTAATCTTTAAAATTTTACAATGAACCTTCTTCAATTCTTATATTTATACAGATAACTCTACATGTTAATTTTATATATTAGTTATCTATATATAACTCAAAATTTAGGGAGATTATCCGTATATTAATTAAAATTTAGAGACTTAAATGTATATAAAAATAAAGTTTAAGGAGATATATAATTAAATATTAGGGGTTATTTGTATAAACTTAAAAGTTCAAATAAATTTATTATTAACTCTTTAAAGTTAAGAGAGTTATTTATACATGATTTAAAATTTAAGAAAGTCTTGCACAATTTAACCTTCACTAAATGGTGAAATGTTTGTGAAAACATTATTTGCAGCAGAGTCATAGTCGAACTCACAAAAAAAAAAAAATATAGTCCTTAATTGGAGTAGAAGTGCTAACTCCCTAACCAATCACATATTAAACTAGATGCCATTTTTGGATTAAAATTTAAAATTAAAATATCTTCCTCTTTCTTATTAATATAGAGACAAAAATAGATACGCACACAAATATGCAAATGACACGTTTTGTCAAAAATTTGTCCACTCCCTCTAGGCACTATGTTCTGTTTGCTGCATCATGATGCTCTGGCCAACCCCACAAACAGACTTTACCCCCTCTCTAAAAAGAGTTTGTTTTAATATCTTTTTTTGCATTTAATTAACCTATTAGCCTAATACCATCATATTTTCCTTGTTGTAAGAAAGCAAAAAAAAAAAAACGAAAAGAAAAAGGAAAAAAAAAAAAAAGTCTTCCGCTGCCCTGAGAGGGGTCTGCATCTCTATCTCAGCCTATCCTCAATGGGATTCTCAGTTTCCTCAAGTGAAGGGGACATGTCGTTGGGTGTAGCAAACTTTCCCTGCAGATAGCCAGGATTATGCCCAACACTCCAACGTGGCCGAAGTATGAAACCAGACCAACCAAACAAATCTTCGGCTTTAAAATGAAGTTGCGCCAAAATCAGCACCGAGAGCATCTCATTTGTTTGGTTCACTCCACGATCCCTTCTTGTCTCTTTCTTCCTTCCTTCCCTCTTTTCTGCCTTCTCTGTTCTCTCCTCCATCACCCGCCTCTCAGAAACATGTCTTCCCTCTCCACCTTCTTCTCACCACCACCTCATCAAATTTTCCACTCAACCCCACCTTCATCACTCCATTGCCCAATAACACCGTCACCGTCTTCAACCAAGATCAGAGCTAGCACCTCCCACAGTAGCACCAGTAAGTTCGGTAATTTCCTTCACTTACAGCCTCTGCACAAAACCCAAACCTTGGATTTCGATCTTCCCCTGCTTCACCCATCCGATCATCGTTCTCGTAAATTCGACGTCGTCGTCATCGGTGCTGGCCCAGCCGGCATTCGCTTGGCAGAGCAAGTGTCGACCTACGGTATTAAGGTTTGTTGCGTCGATCCCGACCCGCTTTCTCTGTGGCCCAACAACTATGGTGTCTGGTTCGACGAGTTTGAGGAGCTGGACCTTCACGATTGCTTGGACAAAACATGGTCCATGGCTTGTGTTTATATTGATGACAGCAGGATCAAGTACTTGGACCGTTCTTACGGTCGGGTCAGTCGGAAGAAACTGAAGGAGAAACTAATCGGACGAAGTGTCTCCAACGGGGTTGTGTTTTATAAAGCGAAGGTATGGAAAATTGAATTCCAAGAGTTTGAATCTTCGATTCTATGTGATGATAACACTGAACTCAAAGCTAGTCTAGTTGTCGATGCAAGTGGGTTTAACAGTGATTTTATAGAGTACAACACTAGGCGTAGAAACCACGGATATCAAATTGCTCATGGGATTTTGGCTGAAGTGGAAGAACACCCTTTTGATTTAGACAAGATGGTTCTAATGGATTGGAGAGATTCCCATCTCGGCAATGAGCCATATTTGAGAGAGAACAACAAAAAGCTTCCAACTTTCCTATATGCAATGCCATTTAATTCCAACCTGATATTTCTGGAAGAAACTTCCCTCGTGAGCCGTCCATTGTTATCATACATGGAAGTGAAGAGAAGGATGGTGGCCAGGCTGAGACACTTGGGCATACGAGTGATTAACGTGTTGGAGGTTGAGAAGTGTTTGATCCCAATGGGAGGGCCTCTTCCTAGGGTTCCCCAAAATGCAATGGCTTTTGGCGGGAACTCTGGGGTAGTCCATCCTTCAACAGGGTACATGGTGGCTCGAACCATGGGTCTAGCCCCGGTTGTGGCGCGGGCTATAGTGGAGTGCCTTGGGTCGACCAGGATGATCAGGGGGAAGCAGCTTTATGCTAAGGTTTGGGATAGTCTTTGGCCAATTGAGAGAAGATTCACAAGAGAGTTTTACTGTTTTGGAATGGAGACGCTATTGAAGCTGGATTTGAATGGAAGTAGGGGTTTCTTTGATGCTTTTTTTGACTTGAAACCTTGTTACTGGCAAGGGTTTCTCTCCTCAAGGTTGTCTCTGAGGGAATTAGCTTTCCTTAGCTTATCTCTGTTTGGACATGCCTCCAATCTTTCCAGGTTTGATATTATCACCAAGTGTCCTCTGCCTTTGGCTAGAATGATGAGCAATCTCGCTTTGGAATCTATTGGTTGATGGAAAAATTATAAACTACACGTACATTCATACCTGTCTTTCTCGTTATGCTTGGAAGAATGATAACATTTTATCAATACTCAGTAATTTGATGATTTATGTTTACATATACCATCTAGACAATTGAACCATTTTATCTGATTCTTCATCTTATCACCAAGTCATTCCACTGTGATAACATTCTCACCAGTAAATTCGCATGTTAAATGTAAAGTTAACTTCAATTACATTACTTTGGTTCAACCAAAAAAAAAAAAAAACCTTCAATCACATTACTTGATCTTACTGAATTTGTCAAGACTTGAGCATGTAAATACAGTATGTTTCGTTGAATTTATTATTCCATTGCCCTTTTAATAATTGATGGGCTTAATATTTGTTTCGGCCCAAAAAAAAGTCCTCTATTGGACCCAAAAGAAATTAAGTTATTTGGTTGATGTTCACAGTGATGAGCTCTGTGATGAGATTGAAATTTAAATGGTTCAAATTTAAAATATTATTATATATTATATTTATTAAAATAAAAATTTATAAAAATTATAAAATAATTTTAATAATTTTTTTATTTTTAATATAGTTTAAATTTAGTTTGAAAGGTTTAATTTAATATTAAATTTTTTATAATTAATGCATATTGACTATTTAAATGAACTTTACACAATTCATATTTAATATTAGATTAAATTATTAAAAATAAAAATTTTATTAAAATTATTTTATAATTTTGAATTTTTTTATTTTAATAACTATAAAATAAAAATAAATAATAATATTTTAAATTTAGACCATCTAAATCAAGATCTCATCACAGCAATAAACTCCTCATGAGCATTGAAACCAAGTTCAGTTATTATACCTTCGTGAGTTTTGGCCCTGCCCTTGTAGTTGATTCAGCTTTTTGGAGCATTACCAGACGCGTGATCATAAGTGGTATAACTTAAGCTTTTGGCGCAATAGTAATTTTGTAACAGCCCTCCTGGGTCACCACTGCCTCTCCAGGGTCTTTTCCCAGGCGCTGGACAACACACATGTCACCACATGATTGCCGGCTTCCCCGCTGGTGGTACAGTGATTATTCCTCACCCCACCCCACCGGGGGTCTTTTGGAACCTCCCCAGACTCGAACCTCCAACCTCTACCA
This sequence comes from Prosopis cineraria, assembly GCF_029017545.1. Classification (NCBI taxonomy): domain Eukaryota; kingdom Viridiplantae; phylum Streptophyta; class Magnoliopsida; order Fabales; family Fabaceae; genus Prosopis; species Prosopis cineraria. The sequence continues at coordinate 4,141,922 of NW_026555337.1, forward strand.
CCTTAACGAAGTTGAGGCGAAGTCTGGTACCACTTGGGGAAGCCGGCAATCATGTGGTGACATGTGTGTTGTCCAGCGCCTGGGAAAAGACCCTGGAGAGGCAGTGGTGACCCAGGAGGGCTGTTACATCATATGTAACACCCTCAAATTTGCAAACTGATTTTTCGCAAATCATTAATTCAACAAATTATTATTTTTTATTTTGAACCCTCATCATACCCTTATCATGGTAGAAAAATTTCTATCATGGTACATCCAAGACAATATACCACAGGTCTTAAAATATCTAAAAAAAAACAATTAGAACCATGAGGGACAGACAGGATCCTCATGGCATGATATTTAAATCAGGTCATGAATCAAGAGGGATAGACATAATCCTCTTGGACATATAAATGCATTTAATAAAAAGGATTAGAGTTTACATGCTCCACAAATAAGATATGTCCTAAGTTGGCACAAGATACATTGTATAATCCAAAATAAGAGGCAACGTAAAAGATGGTGTCTCATACACCATAATTACACCTCTGGTGCTTTCTCGGCCGGATTCGTTCCTGTAAAAATATTAACCACGGGGAATGAGACTTAAAAGTCCCAGTAACCAAAAATTAATATGTAATGATGCATGCGGATGTAACTAATCATGCGATTGCTAAGTGGGCACACAAAACATTTAACCGAACAATATTTTCAAACAAACCGAACAAGTATTTAATTTGCATGACTGCACCTTATATCCTCCTTTCGCCATGCTCGGACGCCAAATCACCCGGCCAAAGGTAAGTTGGACCAAGCGACACGCCACTCATTGGGTCCAATGAGGGCTTACCACGTGGTAATAATTAACCGAACAGAAATTCTCATTAACACCATACATTAAAATACCCTGACAAGTCATGCATCATTCAAATATCCAAACAGAAATATATCCGAACAATAATATCTTATCATGATAAACAAAAAATAAATTTTTAACCCACTTGGCAATGATTTCACATAAGTATATAACAGTATTTATTTTCAATAATTCATAATTTTTTCAAACAACAAAACAACACATAACCATTCACAAACACACCCATCACAACACATTAATAATGGTTACCTTGTGTCTTGAATAACAAGTTCCCCTTCACAACTCCTTTTTCACCACTATCTTTGTCAATATAATCTACATAATTATTTCACAATACTATATATTAATTTTACATTAAAATAAATAACTCTAATTTAAATAGTTAGAAAGTCTTAGATCTATAATCCATATTAACACTAATTTAAGATTTATGCCTCATTTAACTTCCCAAATTCTTTTCTAAAATTCTCGTACCCTAATAAACTATTTTTTTTATCCTCAAATCACTTCTAGTATCGCAATTTCATCCTTCTATATTCTAAAAATTGGCCCAAAAATAAATTAAAAAATTTTAGATTTATCCTGAAGCCTCAAATCACCTTTCTATAACTTTAAAAATACCTATTCATACTTAAATAAATATTTAATAATCAGAGGTTCATCCCTACATCTCAGATTCTACATAAATTCGACCATATAGATCTAGATTTTAACTCAAAAATTCTTAAACATGAGTTTCAACCTCAAGAAAGTATTCTATAATATTTATTATATCCCTAAGAGTTTTAACCTATATTTTTAATCCATCATATCATCAGATTAACTATCCTATAGAAAAAAAATCTTAATCAGAATATTTACTCTATCCTATAAAATAATCATATAACTAGAAAGCTAATATTATTTAGAAAATAACTATAAAATTAATTTTGTAATTAAATAAATTTTTAAATGCTAATTTAAATAGGAAAGTTAGAACATACCTGAAGAAAAGAAAATAATTTCCCTTGTGAGAAAAACGCCGAGCAACGTGAGAGGAAGAGAGAAAAATAATATAAAAATGGGATTGTGGTCCCAAAATTATATTAGAAAAAAAAACTATAGGTTTGAATTTAATTATTCAAACCTTTGGGCCAAAAGTTGCAATTTCCTCTAAATTACATCTTAGCCTCTCATGCTTCCTAATGCACACAACCCCTCCTTTTTATACATGAAGGCACCTCTTCTCTTCCCTCATCTAACTAATGTGGGACTTAAAAACAACAACCTTCCACCCCCTTTTTTTTTGTTCCTTCTACCTTCTCTTTTTTTTAACACACAATAAAAATTATTTATGTATTATATCTTAACTAAATATTGCTTATGTGATTTTAAATTTAAATTTTTAAATTTATAATTAAATACCTAACCATAATATCATTTCTAAATAACCTCAAAAAATATAAATTTTTATTATTATCATTTTTTTTCTTAAAACCTAAATTCCATAATTTCTTTATTATATAAAAATTAAGATGTTACAAATTTGCTGATGTTAATTCAGGAATTTAACAGTTTAGTTTAGTCTTCAGTAGTCTAAACTGGAGTGATCGTCATCATTCGATATATTTAATAAATTTTGTATGATGTCGTGTTATTCATTGGTCAACTCAGCCCAAATTTTAAATTTAAACGTACATTTAGTTATGGTGATTAAGTGCAGAAGAAAATATAAAATATAAAATATTCAAATTAGAAAATACTATCTACTATTATTTTCCAAAAACACTGAATTCCTATCCACAGTAAACACGTGTGGGTAATTAGGGTCAAATAATTTTATTACCCGCTTTTAATCTTTGACATTTTTTTAAAATATATTATCGAAAGATGCTTTTTTTATGAAAAAATGGTAACATATCAAAGTAACAATAAACTGAGATTAATATCCAATTTGGGCTATAAAGTCATGGACTTTAGGTTAAAGGATGGTTTACATTTCAATCGCATATTTGTTATATTCTGAATCCTAAATTATTAAATTTAAAATAATTTTACTTTTACTATTAAATTAAAATAAACATTCATTATTTTTTTAAAAAAAATGTAATCTGATGTGCAATTTTTCCACTAACCCCCCCTCCCACCCTCTTTTAACTCAAATTACATATAAGGCCTCATTTTTTAAAAAAGTAACAAAAAGTTTGGATTAATTTATCTATTGAGGTGAAACCACTCTAAATTTAATTATTTAGAGTTCAGAATATATTACATATAAGTTTAGAGTTTAGTTCAAGGTTAAAATTGAATATTAATCCAATAAATTAAAACAGAGATAAATAATAGAGAAATCTTGCGTTCCTCAGGTGCCATATAAATGAAAGGCAAATAAAAGTGTCCTGAATACATGTGAATACCAAACTGGAAATCAAGAGAGTCCACATGAAAACATGATGCCTAGCATATAAATGGCGAAACTGGAACAGAGAGTTCTGATACAATAGTAACTGTACAGTGTAAAATAAACAAGCTGATTAGAATTTGGCTAAGAGAGAACAGGAAGGAGATAGCTAAACACTGTAAATAACTATTTTTATTGACGTTTATTTTTGGCATATGTGAATACAGTTTACAGAGGAAAGGGGAACTTCAGAGCTGGCTCGTGAAAATGTGGAGGATGTTCATGCATTGGTGGTAGCTGGTGAGCTGGCCGGGTTGGTGACGCAGCAGGTACTGGTGGAGCGGCCTTATGTAATGTCGGATTCGGGTCAGATACTCCTGAATCTGCTGCTGGTGCATCCGCCGCAGCTCCACGTCCTGGAGGCGCATAAATGCCACGTCCTCCTCCTGCCGCCGGTGGCCATCACTTTGAGCTTGGCTGATCGCCGCCGATGCAGGGAGAAGCCTGTGGCGGCGAATATAAACCAGAAGCCTATCAATGTGCCAAAAGAGCCGGCGGATATGCTGGCGGCATCGGGAATGAGTGTGGTGGCGGTGGATGTGGTTCAGCCATTGGGAGCGGCGAAGAGTTCGGAGGGCCACCGCGATGCGATGGAGCGGAGGCAGGGGCGGGTTGTGCGATTCCATGAGTGAAGATAAGGAAGGAAGGATAAGTAATTGAGAACTGTGTTGATGGTTGCAGAGAGAATTAGGTATCTGAAGGAGGAGGGGAAGAAGAGTTGAAGATGCGAAGTGAAGGAGAGTTAGTTGCAATATGTGTCGAGAAAATGTGAGCGCTATGTGGAAGTTTGTCTTGTGCTGCCGTTTTCTCTTCCACTTGCGGGGCTTGGTGGTTTCCACAGGTGTCGCCTTTCTACCCCTGAAATCCCGCTTCTGATCTGACCGCTTTACTTCGTTCCCCCGCAGAAAAGGGTTAAAAGTTAAAACAACACGCCCTTCTCATTCTCATGTATCTCGGGGACGCAAAATTGGAATTCTCTTACCAGGAAGAACATACGCCAAATGAAATTCACGCCAAATTTTCACAACATGCATTTTCATTTCTAAAAATTACAAGTCGTGTGTTACACTTACACCTATGGGAAAGAAGGTATTTTTCAAATTAGGGTGCCAGCTGCGCAATTCCACGTGCCCGTGTGCGAATCAAATGGAAGCTCACGTTTTGTGAGAATGCGAGGCATCGATTTTAATACTTTATATACTACATACATACATGTGCTTTTTATTTCTATTAATACCCTTGAGCTTAATATTAATTGTGTTGATTCTTTATAAAAATAACATTACTCTTTTTATTTTAAAATATAAATCAAAAGAAGTTTTGACTGGAAGTCAAAAAAAGTTGAATTTTACATATTAAGCAATGCAACAAGCACATAGAAATATTGATTACATTGTCAAATTTGCCCCTAATAAGTGCACTGAATATTGAAGTAGTTGGGAAAGCAATTAAATTTATTGAAGTAAATAAGATACAATAGAAAAAATCTTAATAAAGACTTATTTAAATTTAAAAAAAATATGTAAAATGAATTTTTTTCCAACAAAAAAAAATTAAAGTAGATAAACGAGGGCTACGCGGTGTCTTATAAAAGTCGTGAAATGTCCGCCCACTTGAATTTGATTGGCTTCTGTTTTAAATAAAGCCCACGGGCCTTGCTTCATGCAAATGGCCCTCTCCGCTTTATTTCGCCGGGAACTGTTACCTTGACAAGTTAGCTTTTCCGGTTGGGAACGACCCATCAAGGTCACAGTGTTGGGGAAACTGTCCCTTCTGGTTTTCTTCTCTATCTGGAAATTCCACCTTCTCTGCTGAGTGAGATAGCTTCCTAAAACCTCATGCCTGCTCTGCCTCTGTTTTCCCATTCAAATCCATGAGATGAGACCAATTCAACTTCCTGAGCCGCCTAGCCCTACCTCCAGGGGTACGCCGGACATCTTCGAATCTGGAATCCACAGCGTTGTCAGACGCGCTGTCGTCATTGGAAACGGATTTCCTAGTTCCGAGAATCAGAGCATCGGATTAGTTCGCGCCCTTGGCCTCTCTGATCAACATGTCTTATACGTAAGCCTTTCTCTCTTTCTTGGAAAGAGAACTTTTACGTTGTTTATTCTTGACACTGCATTGGGTCCTTGTATTGTAGCCGGTTGCGTAATTTTTCAGCGGTTTATGACGTTTGTAGTGTTGACTGGTCTTGAATCTTGAATTTGCCCTTTTGATACTGTCTATCAGCGGTTTACTGTGAACAAACAAATTCTCTGTGAACTGCGTGGGGCATGATTATCAGCGGTTTGCTGTGAACAGATTAAGTTCTCTGGATAGCATGAAGGGATAGGACCCCTGGGGTTGGGCAGGTAGAATTGATATGCTGTCAATGTGCCAGCTATCTCCAATCCCATCTGTCCATTCTGATCTCAGAGGGCAGTTATTGTGGAAGTCTGTATAGGGCATCATTTTTAGTGCTGGAGGAGAGTATAAGTTGAAGGGGCATGACTCTTCTCACAGAGAGGGGCGGGGGTTTTCCTTTTGTTTTCTTTTATTCCCAATAACTAGTACTCGTTCTTTCCATGTAACCTGTAGAGTTAATAGTTGAGAACCAATTGTAATTTAGGATACACGAATTAGTAGTTTGTGTTTTAACACTCATCAGCTTCTAAGCACCAAGTTGACACGTGAGAAGGTAGCCTTTGGGGATGAAGATAGTAATTCTAAGCCTAAATGAAAGTAACAGTTGCAACTAAAGAAGTTCCTAATGGATGTTCACAAAGCTAAATATAGGAACTTGACACCTGAGTAGCAAGGCCACGCAGTGCTAGCATGCCCTTCATGTTTCGTATGTTTTTGTGATAAGAAACTTCAAGACTCACATTAACAACACTTCTGGGGCTCTTTTATATCTGATCGCCCCTTGTACTACCTTTGAGGCTGTTTTCTGATGAGTATGCCTCTAATTGGGATGAAATTTCGCTTTGTCTTACTTGCCAAGGGTGATGCTGGGAGAAATTTGGTTTGGGATTGACCTCAGGTTTATGCCTATCAGCCCTCATGACTAGCACATAGCTCCAGAGTGAGAAAGGATTTATATGATCTTGGTTGTTAGAGGCTGGAATGCTTTATTAGCTTCATACCTTACTGATTGTGTGGAGCCTAGTCACCTATTCCCAAAATATCTTGCAACAAATCATGAAAGACGGTAAGCTAGAGGAGAAGACACACCTAAAATGACAAAAATAAGGTTGTCAATCATTAATTGGCAAATGGAAATGTAAAAGCAAGAAAAGACGAAATATGGAAGGCCACCCCATTCAAGGATAGGGTGGTAATGAGGATGATAATAATGAATAGGGATAACTAAGAACTGAAGGAAATGAATGCCTTAATGCCGGTAAATGAGATAAGGTTTTCATCCTGGTGATATTTAGTCCCCGATACTGGTAGTTGGTGTCCGGTGAGAAATGTTGTTATGATTGAGAGTCGGTATTTTCTTTGTTGTCATTTATACAGAGAAAAGTTGGTTTTGTTTTCTTTGTTATTCATTGATTTGTAAATAAAAATTGAAAGCCATGCCTTGCATATAGGAAGTGATTAAATAAGCAGCCACATATGCTGTGCCATGTTGTTGTATATTTATTGCTTATTCTCAAGCAATGTTCATATTCTGGCTCAATGCGTGTCTTCCTTTAGTAACACTATGTTCATGTAAAAACATCTAGCATAAAGGTTAATTTGCTGACCAATTTATGACTGAATTATTGCAGCGGGTTACCAGGCCAAAGGGAGGGGTTAACGATTGGCTTCGCTGGCTTCCTGTCTCTTTTCACAGAAAAATATATTATTTAATAAGGCTGATTCATGGCTATTCTCAACTACTCACGAAATCACAGGAAAAGAAGTTAATGCCCCTACCTTCAGAAAATGGTGTTGGCTTATCAGCTATTTTAGAAGCAGATGTGAAGCATATAGTAAATTTGGCTCGTGAAACTTATGAGAAGTACATACCATTTCTATTCTTTTAGTTGTATAACTGAATGTAAATTAAAATGATTTTCAGATCATTGGTATGTCTAGTTTTCCCCCTGTTTGCTCATGTCATGGCAATTGCAGATACTGATATCAAAATGGTTTTGTGATTAATAATCTTTTTATTCAACAAGAGCTGGATGTCTATATGAATTATAAGTTTATTTAAAATTTTACATTGCATAGGCAGTAATTGATTTGGAAGTTTATTTCTTATGGATGATTAACTAATACAGCTTAGATCTGTCAGCCCCTCTTTGACCTTCTTCATTAAGGAGAAGAGCTAGACACAAACTTGTCCAAGATTTATGGACAATCTGTGTTGGAAACACCTTTTGTTACTCCAAATGAAAACGTTCTTGCTTGTTTAACTTGATGCTGGACGAGATCTAATTGCTATATTGTTCTGATTCCCATGTCTGTAATATTAGTCATCATTCCTACACTTGTTTCTCCTTTCAGCTTTAGTCACCATCTTGTATTTTCTTCTCAATCTCTGGCTACTTGCAAAGGTTGATATGGTTGATATTTTTATCCAGGGAGGGCCCCTTACTGGTGGTTGCATCTGGAAGAGATACAATTTCTGTTGCTAGCTCAATCAAACGCTTGGCATCTGACAATGTTTTTGTTGTTCAGGTCTGCAAAATTAATTCATTTTTTCATTCAACTTTTCTGTGACATCTTGTAGTAGGCAATTTTAGTGGATATTTTAGATAAGTTGGGTGAATATTTAACTGATACGTGATTGTGTTTTTATAGTGATTTTTTTCTTTTTGTAGAAATAATCACTATGATTCCATTCTTCATGCTGTATATGCTTTTTTTAAAGTATGACCTCAACTGATGTTGTCAGTTTTGATTGATTCTAAAGTGAGAGATTTAATGCCTTTAAAAGTCTTCTAGAATGAAATCCAGCAGGTCATTGGCAAAATGGGTGTTATAAATGCATTCCAAGGCACTTGGCTTGCCTAACTATTTTTTTGTCTTTGAAACCCGAACCCCATGTGTATATTTTTTTTTCCAAGTAAATGTTAAGTTAATGCTTTGAATTTTTGAGTAAGCATTTTATCTGAAGCTCTTTGCGTGATTTCTGATTTTAATTTTGTTGGGCAGATACAACATCCAAGGTCACATTTGGATAGGTTTGACATGGTGATTACACCTAAACATGATTATTATCCTTTGACTCCACAAGCACAAAAACAGGTCCCTTGGTTTATTCAAAAGTGGATAACTCCACGTGAGCCTCCTGATAGTCATGTGGTATGTATAATACACATATTACCATAAATAGCAATGTTATGAGAGAGAGTAATCTTATTTTGATCCTACCTGTGGTCTATTCCTGAGTGTCCAGTTATGCGGTAATGTAAATTCAGGTTCTCACAATGGGGGCCCTGCATCAAATAGATTTTGCTGCTCTTCGTAATGCGGCCATTACATGGCGGGATGATTTTGAACATGTGCCTAGACCCTTGCTCGTGGTCAACATTGGAGGACCAACAAGTAATTTCTGCAAAACTCTTACTAGTGGGCATGTCCAAAACCGATGTGTTCTTGCAGTTTACATTTGTTACAGTCTAATTTCTTCTTCTATTTTTTTTTGTGAAATTCTAATATCTTATTTGGTATTAATAATTATGTCAAAGTAAGTGTGTAGTGCTGTGAACTCTTTAAAAAATCCAGTGAAAAAATGGAAAAGATGGGATGGCTAGCGGGATGTACAAATAAAGGGAAAATGTAGGGAGCAAGGAAGAATCTACCTGGAATGGTCAAAATCATTTATTAAGGAGATCGAAGAATATGGTCATGAGGTTGAAAAAGAATAAATCCCTTCCATTCCCTCCGTGAACATCTAATAGAAGAGGAACATGAACAGGGAATGAATTGTTGGAGAAGGATACTGGAGAGCAGAGATGTTGAGAAATAGGAAAGAAAAGTTTATAAAAGGCAACTAGGCACTCCATTTATTGAGCTAAATCACCTAATTAACTGGTAACAACCGAACACATCTATCTACATGAGATCTAATATTCATGTTCGAGTTCAGAAGAAAGTGGATATAAATATTAAGGGGTTGGCTTTTATAGTTAGGTCTATAACTATATTTCAGATGGATAAGCACCTAATCTGCTGTAAATTCAGTTCTAATGGCTATTTGGGATAGATATTTCCATTAACATTATAAAAAAGCTCATCTGTTAGCATTGGCGATAGTCTCAAGTTATATTAGATTTAAGAATGGGAGTTACAAATTTAGCTGTTCAGATGCACTACTCAACCATTGTCCGAGCTGGATCATTGGGTAGTAGCACCTTTATATGTGATGAGGGGTGTAATATCACTAATATGACTTCCATGGCCCTCCTTCAATGCTTATTTTACCAATAGTTGATGAACGAAAACAAATTATTGGACGGGGGACAAGTCCTGGCAAGCTGGACAGTGGAAATAACTTAAATAGTACAAATGGAAGTACCATAGCAAATGTTCTGCTCATTTCTGCCATTACTTTTGGTTTTTGTCACACCTGAAGCGTGTAAAACTTGTGGATTAAATATTGTAATTTCTGTATTTTATATATAGGAAACTGTCGATATGGTGGGGATCTCGCAAAGCAGTTAGCAAGGTCTTTGCTCAGTGTTCTTGTTTCCTGTGGGAGTGTGAGAATATCCTTCTCTGAGAGGACTCCGCAAAAGGTATAGTGTCCATGACGATTCTGACAAGAATTTTGAGAATCTCTCTTTATTTCCGACACTGCTGCCTTTTTGAACAGCTGTCAAATATCATAGTGAAGGAATTGGGAAATAATCCAAAAGTTTATATATGGGATGGCCAAGGTAAATATTTATTCAAAACTGTCATCTACTTAAATATGCAAATTTTAGTTTAACTTGGTCATTAGACCCTGATATTGATCTCCACGTTTTTCAGAACCAAACCCCCGTATGGGGCATCTAGCTTGGGCCGATGCATTTGTTATCACTGCAGATTCAGTTAGTCTGATAAGCGAGGCTTGCAGCACTGGGTATGCCCGTGAAAAAGCATCTGTGTGTCAAAACATTCTTATGTACTTTCGTCGATTCAAGTTTTTTAGTACCATCTCTTTAACAATGTAACAATTTTGCTGTTGTAGGAAGCCTGTCTATGTTATGGGAGCTGAGCGATGCAGGTGGAAGTTCACAGAATTTCACAAGTCATTGAGAGAGAAAGGAGTCGCTCGGCCATTCACAGGGTCTGAAGATGTAAGTTATTGATTGTCATTATGGCTTAACTATCAAATGTTTTTTTGGTGGGCTTGCAAGGCAACTTCCTATCAAAGGCATATTGAATAATGGCATATATAATGGAAGGATGGAGGCTTTGGAATCTACATTTTTGAGTGAAAAACTGATTACAAATTAAGAGGGCTATTAATCAGAAACCTATGGAATTCATTAGCTTTAAGAGTGTGGTTAGCTAAAGCTATTACTTCATCAACCGATGAAAAAAAGATCTACAGTAGTTTTAACCGGGTTAATGTTGCCAATAAATTTCAGATGAAAGAAAGTTGGAGCTATCCGCCCCTTAACGATACTGCTGATGCTGCTAAAAGGGTTCGTGAAACGCTTGCTTCGCGAGGGTGGAAACTGAAGACGACGTAGAAAGTATAATTTTTTTTGCGCGGGTACAGTAGAGTTCAATTTGAGTGTGAAATAATACGCGTTTTTTAGGGCCTCCTATTAGGGGGCATTAATTTTTTTTTTTCTTTTTTGGAACATGCAAAAGCATGAATTTTCTTTGATAGCATGAATAGGATATACAGATGGCGTGCCCTGATTCTTCAACCCTAACAATTTTTAAGCGGATGTATTATAGAGCATACGATCTTGCATTTATGGAGGAGGAGCTTCTATGTATGGCAGTTTTGTAAATGGGGTGAATAAAATTGTTTTTGAGGAAACTATCCTAGTATTCTGTGTTTCGCTTTTCCTTTCGTTTTTTCTGCCGGTTATCCTTCGATGATCTTTGGCAAGAATGTTTGATTTACCGCTCATGTTTTTTACCCCCCTTCAACTAAGATTTCTTATTTTTGGTCAAAACAACTTAGATTAATTAGAAATGTGTTGTACGTGGAGGGGAAGAGGAGCCCGGTCAAGGTTATTTATTCGAGACCCTCAGGCATTGTATCGGGATAAAATTGCTGATGGGATTGGTTTTGTATTTTTTTTCTTGTCCTTGATCCTGACTATTACTCTCTACTGTTTAAAATATGGGACATTTTAACTACTTTACAATAATTAAAAAAATTAGTTAAAAGTGGTTCGTATTATTGAAATGGTTATGAAAAACAATCAATATTTTTCAAGATTACCTGTTAGTTAAAATCAATCAATCTTAATTACCTCCAATTTTTTTTTTTACATGACCTCTCTATAATAAAATTAATAATAGGGACATTTGTGAAAAAAATTAATGCTATTGATTTTTTTTTTTCGAGATATCTTACATTTTAGATCAATACTAGTTAGTAAAAAATGTCTTATTTCTTAGATACGGGGGAGTATGACGAAGGTGCGGAATCTTTCATGTTGGGATGAAGACAGCAGTGTTACATCATGCATGTATACAGAGCACAATAATTTTTATTCTTTTATTCTTTTTTTTGGGGGGGGGGGGGTTAGGTATACAAGGAAGGAAAACTAAAACAAGGCGAAACTAGCTGCACCAGTCGACGGGGGGTCAAACAAGTCGTCACAGAAAATCTCCTGAGGCTGGAGAAAATGAAGTCGAGGTGCAGTGCTCATAGCCATCTTTGCACACCAGTCAGCATCAAGATTGCCTTCTCTTGGAATATGTTGAATTCTGACATTCCAGTCCCTTTGCAAATTTTTTATTCTTTTATTAGCGCTTGCGTGCTCGCAAAATTTGATAAAAAATAGGCAAATAGCAACACTATAGTCTGTGCAATCTTGTTTCATATACGCCAATTTTCCATTTTCTACTTTTCAGCTTTTATGAAGTGTAGTTTAATCAAGGGGAAAACCTCTCAGTGAAGTAAATGACAATAAATAATAAGCCTCCTTACTCAATCTTTTATATATAAAAATGTCCAATTAAAGTTGGAGTAATCTTTTGCATGTAAACTAACAATGAGGGTTTGGTCCCAAAAAAAAAAAAAAAATACAATGAAGGCATCATTGGTATATAATATGAGTGCCTTTTGAAAGGATAGATCCTGACTCTTGGGAGTACTCCATCCGGTCTCATTTACAAGGTATATTACAAAAAATTTATTTGATCCTACTTATAAGTTATGGTAGCACTTTTTAAGTAATATTTAAAAAATATTTTTAAAATTATTTTTCATGAGGGAGAAAAATAACTTGATATTACTTTTTAAATTTTATATAAGGATGTGTTTAAAATTTTATACACTTTTATTTTTCATATTTTTTTTACATTGATATTGCTGAAATTGATAGAAATAACTTATACATGAGGATTGGGGATACTTTTTAAGTTTTGAGATTTAACTCACTCATTTTTTGTTTTAAAAAATATAATACTGTCAATATTAATATTTTACGTTTTAAATATAAATTATATAATTCATAATGGGTTGCTCTGTTTAAGAATAACAAATCCTGTTTTTTTTTTTCTTTTTACCAACAATAACAAACCATGCATTTAATTTCTTATTATCTAATTCACAAAAAGCAGGTACTTGTAAAAGGATGAAAACATGGATTTCAAAGCAGTACCACGACCCCTTGAAAGGCAGTACTACAATCCATTTGGCAAGTCCTGGCGAGAAGGCGATGAAAGTTTTTTTTTTTTTTCTTTTTCCCTTTCACCTAAAAATGTAAAGAAAGCCATTGACATATATTATATCTGCAATATTTGTAACTAGCTAATTCTTTTATTAAAATAATACTAAATCAAGAAAGTGATGACAAAGTGATGGAATATCTTATTTATGCATACTTTATTACTCACACGTTTACATGTTTCATTAATGTATAGCTCAAAAAAAAAAGCAAGAAAAAAACTAGAAAACCATACTATTTATAAATTGCGTTATTCCTTATATTATTTACTAACTATTATGCACCATTCAGCTTTTTATAAATTATTATATTATACATATACTTATAATAACTTTTAATATTTTGAAGAAGATAATTTTTTTAATAATACCGAGATATATTAATCAACTAGGTAAAAGACAAACAACTGAAGAAAGAAACATAAAGGAACAAAAAGAAGATAAAAAACCACAACCTATTGAAGAAGATAAATTTTATTGTTGGCTAAACCTATTTCTTATGTTCTAAAAAAAGAGGCCATCACCATTTGAACGTAAAAAAAAAAAAAAAAAGTCGGGGTGGGGGTAACCATAAAAAAAGCGTCGAGTATGAAAAGAATGTTAAAAACCAGGTCAGTCTAATTGGTTTAGCGTGAATATTTTGTTTATAACTAATTTAGTTACAATTTTACGATAATTTTGATTTAACTATTAATAATTGAACTAACAAGGCTCGCGCTAACTGCCAACAAAGCATGCTCACACTCAACAGCGCCCCTGGAAGCCTAGTTCAAACGAGCCTTTCCTCTTTGACGCCACGCCACGTGGCTGTCCTTCCCTCAGGTCTCACCTGTAGAGTGCGACATCCCGTGCCCTCGCTCTCCCTGCAAGTTTTCTCATTCTCTGTATTCGCTGGTTTGTCTGTTCAAGAACCCTAATCAATTTCTTGATCGCTCTAGCTCCCAGCGGTTTCACTTAGCTTTTTTGACAGATCATTCCAGGATTGCGGTCTTCCCCGCCTGTCATTCCCCCTCAGGTGTGTGTGGTCTTCTTCATGCTTATTCAGAGGTTCCAGTTCTCGTTCGCGTTCGATTCTTTCTGGTTTCCTTTTTGCAATGGAGCGCTTCGTTTCATCTTGATTTTCTTTGATTGATTATTTGTGGTTGGTTATAATTGTCTCCCCTTCTTTCCTAACTCTTGTGCTGGGTCAGTGTTTGCCTTGGCGATTCCTTACAACTTTTATATTGATATTGTTTATATTGAAAATTGAAAAAATTTTGTATGACATTTGGTTTATTTTTATATTGATTTCTTGGGAATTAATTATTTTATGCAGATTAAACTTTTCAAGTGTATTTTTTTAAGCTAAATACGACTGCTTTAGCCGGTCTTGTTGTTTGAAGTCCGAGGTCTGGGTCTCATGAGAATTGCTAGGGGAATGCAGAGATCGTTTTGCGAGGGACTGGGCTGGAAGACATCGTTCAGACAAGGGATTGGCATCACTGTGCCCAAGGCAAGAACACGCGACAAACCGATGAACAGGGTTTTGGAACTTTAAATTCGGGAGAGAAATTGTGGCTGAGCTTATTTGTGGACAAGAATAATTATATAAGATGACTCGGATTTTGGTTCAGCGGGGTTCTTCTGGCAATTCTTCGTCAAACCCAAGTCGTTCTGCTCTGTCCGGTTCTTCTTCAACTCGGGTAGAGCCACCTGCAACAGTTCCCCAGGCTCATTCGACTGTGAGAGATGAGGACAGTGGACAGGAGGTACCGGACATACTTGTTGACAACGAGCTTTTGGATTATTCAGGGAGTAGTGACGGTAAGACAAAGAACGACGATCATTTGGTAGAAAATCTTCATTATGGGCAGAATGACACTCCAAGTGATGAAATAGCTGACGTTGAGAAACCTGTTAAGGAGGAGTTAGCGGCTGCGCGAGAATATGACCATAGGTTGTGTGGATTGAAAATTTCAGAAAGACTTGCATCAGGAAGCGAGGGTTCAAGCGGTGGTTCGTTGCGCAGTGCTAACAGTACTCCAAATCCACCGCCTCCT
The DNA here is from genome assembly GCF_029017545.1 of Prosopis cineraria. Classification (NCBI taxonomy): domain Eukaryota; kingdom Viridiplantae; phylum Streptophyta; class Magnoliopsida; order Fabales; family Fabaceae; genus Prosopis; species Prosopis cineraria. The sequence goes on from NW_026555337.1 coordinate 4,157,089, forward strand.
CCTGTTCCTCCTCCAAAACCGTCACCGCCTAACTTGAGTTCAAAGAAAAATGTGTCATCAAATCCAAATGCTGTCCAAATAGGACCATCTCGAAGAGCATCTGCGTGGCCTGTTGTTTCAGCCAGGACTTCACCTGCTGGGTCTCGACCTACTTCCCCTAAGTCTCTTAATGAGAATGAGGGCTACAATAGCGCTGACGAACAGAATCCATGCTTCCCATCCTCTTATGATGATTTAGTAAGTTGATAGCTAATCAAATCTTATTTGGTAAACAACTCAATTTTATTTTATGATCGCTTGATTTAGATGAATGGGTGATTATATGATGCTTTAACATTGTGGACTATTAATTTTCACTGTAAATCTGTCAATTAATTTTAAGGAAAAAAACTATTTAAGAATAAGGTGGATAATTTTGTCCATATATGCAAGTTTCATAGAAAAAGTATGAAGTTTCCATTTAGGTTGACTTGACTATCCAACTTGCCTTCTGTTTTTACGTAGAACTATTCAATTTGAATTATATTCCTGTTTATAGAAGTTCTTTTTTCTTTTCTTTTTATAGACATTTCTAGTTATAGACATTAGAACAATTGCATGCATGATGGCAGAAGTTGTAAACTGGATCTTTGTGTTTTTGGAATATTGCTATTTTACTCAATTGGCACTCAGTTTTTTATGTTACGCAGAAATTGTGTCTACATTGCATTGACCGTAGTGACTAGTGCTGGCTAGTCATTATTCTTTATCCTGTCCTTTAGGATTTCCTATGTTGAAACTTGAAACCTCTATGCTGGGTTTTAGTAACGGCTTTCCCTGATATATTTACATCCTTAATTATATTAGTAAAGGAATTTCTATTTGGAGGTTGTCTATCTCCTAGTTCCCTAATTAGGTTCCCCCTTGAATTCCTTTCCTCATCTACTGTTCCCAAATGTGATACGTTCATGTACACAATCACACATCATGTATCTCCCTAACTATGAATTACACACACACTTGTGCTTTGGCAAAGTGAGAATCGGGAACCACTGGTTTTCATCGCTTTAATATTACAATTTATAGCTTCACAGTCTTTCCCATGATATTCATCCTTTATTGATAAGGTTTTGATATATAATGTAGGAGAGAGAGCGGCAATTTGAAATTGATATCAGAAGGGCAAAAGGTTATGAAGTAAAAAGAATGATGGAGGATGGAAACTGTCTTTTTCGTGCAGTTGCAGACCAGGTGTATGGGGACTCTGAATCATATGATTTGGTCCGACAGATGTGCATAGACTATATGGTATAGTGACATTTTAGTTATGTTGTTTCTAAATCTTCATCTTCAATCCACGCTAGCATTATTATATCTGAAAATCTGCCTTGTTAGTTGCGTATCCATTTCATGACATGCTCAGTAGTGCCTATGATTTTTGTGGTCTTAAAAAAATTAGATATTGTGATCTTGGGTTTATGACGTTTAGTTTTATTCTATTCTTGAACTGGAGTGGAAAGGGCTAATACCCTTGTTCGGGAGAATTTTTTAAGATTCCTGTTACCTTTCTCCATTTTGACATACATCTATGCAGATATTGGGATTGTAATTTTATTGCCAAATGTGATATTTCTTCTATATGACTCATTGGATACTTCGTTAACAAAGTGGTTCTGCTCTATAATATGTGGTTTCCCCCCCCCCAGTGTATGAATACCAGCTCCTGGATATTTTATTTTCTTGCTTTTATACATTGATGGAAGTTTTATTGAACTTCAGAACAATTGTTTTTTCTTAATAATCTCCAGGAGCGGGAAAGAGACCACTTTTCTCAATTTATCACTGAAGGCTTCACGTCTTACTGTAAGAGGAAGAGAAGAGATAAGGTATGCCAAAGTATAGTTTAAGTCTTTAGGATGCTATGGCTTGTGATTTTTGTGGTGTGTATCTATAGTTATTGGGCTGTCGAATTGTATGTGTTTATATAAATTGCTTTCCATCCCTCCTTTTTTGTTTTCTTTTTAACTGTTGAGCACCTTGGGAGACAGGCTGGCCAAGTTACTCGTTCTATTAATATCAATTTCAAATTGACTATTTCAATTTTGCAAGATGGAAACTTGACCTTCAGAGCTGTATGTGGGATATAACCAGAAAAAAATAGCATTGGAGTTTTTTTTTTCTTTTTGGGGGGGGGGGGTGGGGGTGAGGGAGTGAAATTTGAAGGAACATATTAGTGCATGATTTGTGTAGCCTCTGCCCGTTTTTGGCATGGGTGGTGGAGTTAAACACTGTTTATTGCCATTTCCCATTTATGATGTAGTTTGAACACTTTTTTTCAATTCTGGTAATTTTAGTTTTATTTACTTGAAATAATGCATGCTGATTAAGAGTAAAGCATAGCTGTAGCCTCCTGTCTGGTGAAGTATACAGAGACAATCATACACATGGATGTTGACTAGACACCTTTGCCCATTCTAGGGTGTGCTGCGTACCACAATAAGGGGTTGTGTAACGCAACTCCTGTTGTGTTGCAACTGCAATCTTGACTGTCTTGTGCATGACAAATGTGACTTTGCTCTGCCCTTTATGTGCAATATTGAAACTAGAGAATGGAACGTAATGGGTGCGGCTAAAGATGACTGTAACCTCTCGGTTTTGCTTGATATGGCCAGAGGATGTCTGGTCTTGCAAAAATGGTGGGATGCATGTCCATGCAGTGCATGGTCCAGAACGATGATATTTTGCTGTGTTTTATATCCATTTAAAATTTTTTGAAATTACATATATTTTGAATTTGAATCAGGAGATAAATTATGTATCTAATATAAGATTGCAGGTTGGAGTAAAATTTGAGACTATTTTATGATTTGGTTAGAGATTGGAAACTACTATAGTTAATTAGGAAAATAGATTTCAATTGAAGAAATAAATATAGTCTGTTTAAATGCATGATGAAAGGAAATATATATATATATATATATATAACTTTGGGCAAATCTACGTCAACTGGTAGGGGGAAGAGATTGGGTTTGGATGACTAACAAACTGATCTGTAGTGTGATATTGGGGAAGCTGGGAAAAAAATATTTTTATATATAATTATATAGAAATAAAAATGAAAAGGCCATAATACCCTTCATCAATGTTTTCCTCTCCCCTTCTTCCTTCTTTCTTCTACATGCCATCATTGCATCCACGCCAAAATTGAACTTCTTCCCCATCTCTGCCGCTGGCATCCACACTACGGTTGCTGCCATTCCTTCCTCCTTTCTTCAACCTCAATCCCTCTTCTTTCAACAGCAATCGCAGATCCAGCGTAAGAAAAAACAGAAACACATTAAAAAAGAAAAGAAATGAATTGTCATTGCCCACACAAAATTGTTGCTGCCAGGGGAAGGGTGAACCATGTCAGAATGATCTAACTGCAATCATTATATTTCTCCTTTCACCTAGAGGAGGGTTGTGGAGGTTGGATGATGCAAGGAATGAGATGGATGACCTGACACTGCGAGGAAGGATATGGATGGTGTGATATCTGGACATTTTGGTAGATGTGCCATCGATTATAGCTTGGGAATGGGCTTTCATCTCATTTTTTAAAGGAATGATGATTCCTTAATTTATGGTAACAGGCATTCCTTAGTGTGACAATGGCTGCAACCAAATGCACAAAGTGATGTAATGCCATATTTTCCCCATTCCCTAGGGCCCATTTCCACGCTTCCTAAGTAATCATTTACTTACTAAATTTTATCATTCTATTCGTTAATGAGTTAAAATATGAATACATGACAAAATTTAAAGGACTGTAGTAACCACTCTTCAGTATTACAGAACATGAGCACTAGAAATAAGATCAATTTATGTTTTTGCTTATGCGAAGAAGACATTGCAATTCTTTTAATATTATCTATCAAATGCACATGGTCCTCATGGGGGGAGGCTTTCTATTGTGTATTTGTTGTGCTTGGCCAGGTCTATGGAAACAATGTTGAGATCCAATCCTTGTGTGAGATGTACAATCGTCCCATTCATATATACTCTTACACTACAGGTATTATTTTATGTTAGAAATAGTGATTTTAATGAATGTTTGCAATTATCAGTTATGCACTCTTTGTTAACATCAATTATTAATGCAGAACCTATCAATATCTTTCATGGAAGTTATGACACTGACACACCACCTATTCGACTGAGTTATCATCATGGGAATCATTACAACTCTCTTATTGACCCACGACGCATGACAGTTGGTGCAGGACTTGGGTTTAGCTGCCTACGTGGGGTGTGTATTTCACCTATCATGCTGTTTCTTGCAGTATCTCCCTTTTGTATTCATTCTTTTGTGCTCTACTCTGATAAAGCATAGGTAATTGAGGTTTATATACCGGTTGAAACAATTGGTAGGTATATAAACGCCCCCAAGGTTCAGGAAGCCCATGGAAGCGACCCTATAACTTGGGAAAAGGACACTTGATTTACATAAATCATTTGGTTAAGTAATGGCTGATCTTCCATTCCCCCTTTTTTTGCATTATAATGCAGACGAATGTTGACAAAGATCAAGTCAAGGCTGCAATTAAAGCTCAACAAGACCAACAGATTGATAATGCAAGTACCTTGAAATGTAATGCAGGCCAAATGTTGTTGAGTTCAATTAATGTTGACAACATTTTTTTTCTTGTTTCTGTGGACAGGCACTTTTGGCAGAGGGACGGTTTTACTCTGATCTCGAGCTTACAGAAAAGGAGATTGAGCGCATGGTGATAGAAGCTTCTCGGGCTGAATATCTTGCTGATGTTACATTTAAGCAGCAGCTTGCCCATAGTGAATCCTCAACTTCAAATGCCGAGCCATCATCTTCTGGAGCAAGTGAGTTTCTTGATCACCTTCATAGAAGCTGGGAAGTTAATCCATAAGTCTTGCTTTTATAGTAATACTATGGTAATATATACGAACACAAATTTTTAAGACTGAAGGAAACTGAAATGTAAGTGATTAGATAAATCAATGTTTAGCAGGATCATCAGGTGCAGATGGCAAGACGGAGATTGGGAAAGAGCGAGATTCAAATATTAGCAACGGCATACAGATGTTGCTATCCATGGGATTCAGCTACCTGCAGGCGATAGAGGCTTATAGCATATTTGGGGATGATGTGGATTCTATGGTTTGTTACCTCTTGGAAACCAGCAGTAGCAGCAGACGAAAAGGCAAGGCCACCGAATGAACTCAGAACTAGCAGTCAATTTATTAGGAGGAGGGGAGACACTTTATTCTCCAAATTAACAACCTGCCTTTTATGGAGACGAGACCCGAAACTTCAAATATTCAATTGCCGTCCTTGTCAATTATATAATAATCTCGTACTAGGCAAGATGTCCGAAAAATGAAATGATTTATTGCTATAACATATGAATACTCACCTTCGCAACTGAGAAGAATTGGCTAGATATATTTTCCTTAAATTTTTTGAGAAGTTTATATTTGTCTATTCTTTTTGCCGATTCTGTCTTCATAGGTATTATCTTTGCTCCAAAAATTTCCATGTACTTTAGATGGCTAACTCCAGCGTTCTTATCAAACGTTCAGCTTGAATCCCACGTGTATTTGGTGACTGACAACAATTTAATGCGATCGTCACGTTTTCCGCGACTTCCTAATCAAATAATATGCCTTGTCAATTCAATGGACTTGTTCATTTTTCGTTCCCTTTGGTTTTCTTTTCAAACCTTATCAACTCTCCATTTGCTCGAAAATTTTCCCTTGACAGGATCCTGCGAATTTGTTTCCCATTTTTTTTGTCAGCAGCTAGTATAAGTCAATTTGAGAATACATGTCATTAATTATCGTCCATAAAGAAGGCTATTCAACATAATTTTTATATCATATACTCCTTCCATTTAAAAATATAAAAAATTTTTAGAAAGTTAAATGTTAAAAAATATAAGATATTTTTAATCTTTTGAGGTGTAATTATTATCTTTTTTTAAAAATATTTCTGTTGATAGTGATTTTATATTTACTATAGTGTGTTTAATAAAGGTAAATATAAAAAGATAGGGTTAATTTGAAAGTAAGTAATCACTTTATTGAGGGTAAAATTCGGTTAAAAATGTTCCTATTGATAGTGATTTTATATTTACTATAGAGTGTTTAATAAAGGTAAATATAAAAAGATAAAGTTAGTTTAAAAATAAGTAATCACTTTATTGCGGTTAAAAATGCCTTGCATTTTTTAACGAAAGGAATATAAATTTTTTGAATCTAAACTTCAAGCATTAATTTTTAAGTTAAATTACCTAAAACTCTTATAAATTTTGAGGCAATTGTGAATAACCTCTCTTACTATTTAAAATTTATCCCTTAATTTTTAATTTTATTTTTCAAAATCTTTACGATTAATTAACTCTTTTTTGTTATTATTAGAGTTTGTTGCATCAGATTAATGCAATACATATGGCATACCGCACATGATATGGAAAAAATATTTTTTATTATTTTTAACACAATTTAAGGAGATGTAAAATTGTAATTTCCACCCTAAACACACATGACAATGCCCTCATATTTTTTTTTGTTGAGCTACATTGTTCACTACTAAAATAATTTAAAAGAAAAACTATAATTTATTATTTTTATAAATTAAAATATTTTTTATATCAAACAAAAAAGAAAAATATATAAATGATGTCATTATAAAAATCATATAAATAAAAAATTTTACTTTAATACAAGAAAACTATGCACTTTTGATAATAATAAAATGGATAAAATTAATAAAAAATAAATATTTAAAATTTTTCAGTGATGATAACATTTTATTTTTGCTATCAATGTCTCAATACAGTAGAAACCACTGTACTTTTTGCCTTGTTTTTGCAAATATCTTCCACTATTTCTTTAATTCTTGAATTGAATCAATCTTCTAACAAGAATGAGCATACGACAGCAATAAGATAAAGGACAGTGAGGGTTTTTTAAATACAAATGACGTTTTAATCATTATAAAAAAATTATATAATTTTTATACAATTATTATTATTTTACCTAAGATGCCACATCAGCTTTTTCGTGATTTTTTAATTTGAATATGACAAACTCTGTTACTAACATAACAAAGTAATTAATAGTAGGGAGTTTTGAAAAATAAAATTAAAGATTAGGGGTCAATTTTAAACCTTTAAAGATGAGGGAAGTCACAAACAATTGCTTCAAAGTTTGAGAAAATTTTATACATTTTAGTCTAATTTTTATCTTGATACTTTGAGTATCTCTAATGTGTATAATTTTTTTTTAAAAAATATCACTAATACACTAATGTATACGCTCATGAATTATCTGATGCGAAAAAATATTATTATCGACGTCATATTCAAATTAATAAATTTAAATATATATTATTTTCAGAGAAGAAACATGATACGCGATAACGCAAATGCAAGGGATCACAACGCAACCTCCCCTAACCAAATTTAGAGACCTAAAAATTAGTTTCCTCCACAAATATATTTTTTTTACTCAAACATCGAATATACAAATACATTCTATTTTAAAAATAAAATTAATTTAAAAAATATATAAAATTTTATTTGAAATATTTTAATTAAACAGATTATAAATAATATGATATATCTGATCAGCCTAAGAATTTGTTATCAACCTGTAAGGATTTAAAAAGAAAGAAAGGCGACTACTTTTATCTAAATTAATATTTTAGGAGTCAGCTTTGCTCCTCTCAGCCTTCACTCCGCTGCAGCTCCTCCAACCTCGAGAGGAGATCTAAACTGTTCAGATTATTTTGGACAGATTTAATATTTTTATTTTTATTTTTATTTTATATTTATTAAAATAAAATATTTATAAAAGTTATAAAAATTTTTAATAAATTTGATCACTAATATGAACAATTTACATTTGTATTGGAAAAATAAAAGTTGTAAAAAATTTAATAAATCTTTTTATTATCAATTTGGACGATAAAAATTTAATCTAAACAATTTAATATCATATTAATTTTTTTTATAATTTTTATAAATTGACCATTCATGTGTATTATGAATAGTGTATATTTAATATTAAATTTTTTATAAATTTTTATTTTTAATATAAATGTAAATTGTCAAAATTGGTGATCAAATTTATAAAAAAATTATATCTTTTATAAATATTTTATTTTAATAAAAATAAAAATATTAAATTTAAACTATTCAAATTAATTTAAACAATCCAAATTTCCTCCCTAAGTGGGAGGAGCTGCAATTGAGCTAAGGTTGAGAGGAGCAAAGTGAACTCCCATATTTTGATCATTAAAAATAGGGATGAAAAAGCCGTCAATAAAACACATGTTTTGTTTTTTGTTATGAACATTAGGATATTATATGGATATTTATTATTTTATATTTTTTAATATCTTTTGATTACTATAATATCTTTCAATTGTTATTATCTTATATATTTTATTCACTTTAATTGATATAGTTGTACCTGTAAATAAAAAGCACCTCAATTATATTCGATAAATCAAAAATAAGAAAGTTCTTTATTATCTTATTCTCTTAGTATAGCTTTCTCTTTTCTCTCCTCCTCTCAATATCTATTTTCATAACACGTTATCAGCACGACAGCTCTACTCTTAGTACTACCAGGTGAGTGCCTTTATAATTATTGGATTAGAAATTAATGCTCATACCAATGAACATCTTTAATAGAGATGGAGGCACAATTAGTTAAATATTGAGCAAATATTTATCATCCATGTATTCTTGTTATTTATGTTATTTATTGAAATTATTTTTTGTTTAATCATTTTTTCTCCCTCAATCAATCAAATAATTACACATTGTGTTTCACATCCAGAAGTATAAGGCACAATTTAATTTTAAAATAGTGAATCTAGAAGTTATTCATATACAATATAAAATAAATCCTAAAGTTATCCATATTTAATACACAGTAAATCCTAAAGTTATTCACATAAAAAATATAGGGTGAATTTGAAAGATTACCACATAGAATAAAGTAAATCCTAAAGTTATTTACCTATTATTATGGATATTGATTTTATTCAAGTAAAATATAAAGTAAATTTTGAAGATATCTACAAGATTTAAGATTATATATCCACATGATATAATGTAAATCCTGAAGATCTTTACATTTAATTATTTATTTATCCTATGTGCATTCAATTTCTTATTTTTTAATTTATTATTTATATATATAATTTGTTTAGCTATCTACACATATAATTAAAAAAAATAGATCATAATGTTATCCATCCATAACATAAAATGAATTATGAAGTGATACATATAAAATATAAAGTGAATCTCAAAGTTATTCACATAAAATATGAAGTGAATCTTGAAGATATTCACAAAATTTAAGTGGACCTTGAAGTTGTTCAAAAATATAAAGTAGATCATGAAGTTATCTATATTTAAATATATATATATATATATATATATAGTTTTTATTTTCTCTTATTTGGTTTTTTTTAATACTCTTACAATAAAATTATTGATAGCCATATTACTTTGATTATGGCCTGAAGCCATATCACTTTAAATCTTTATTATTTTAAAAACGATCGTTTTATGGTCATGATAAATTATATGACTAGAAGTCATATTTAATTTTGTTATTATATAGTTAGAAGTCATATTTGATTTTGTTATCATATAATCAGAAGTTATATTTAACTTTATTATTAAATGATTAGAAGCCATTTGTAATTTTGTCATTAGATCATCGAAAGTCATATGTGATTTTACTATTAAATGGCCAGAAGTCATATTTGATTTATTTGTGATTATATGACCAGAAGCAATAGTTGATTTTGTTATTATATAACCAAAAGTCCTCTCAATTTTTATTATGACTACTATGTAAAAGAATAATCTTATAATCCTAATGAATTATATAAACTTCATGGAATTTTGATGGGTATATTGATTATTAATTCATTTGTTTTAACTATCACGGCCTTGAAGGCTAATAGTTCAAAAGAATTGTTGGGTTTAAGAGATTATTTTTTTATAATCTTAAAGATTATAGTCAATAGAGTTTATGTTACAAAAAAATATGGCTTGTAGCCATATAGACACATTATATATCATTTACTGAACTAGAGAAAAATGTTAAAGGATGATTATGTTAGTTTAAAGAAATATGTTCATAAAGTGTTACAATCAAATATTCAATTATTATTGTGTTTACATATTGATCCAAGCGTTTATCTATAAATACTTATAAGAATGAGTAAGTTGTTTTCCTCCTTCTATGTATATGCACATTGCAAATTTTAATGCATATTTGATATTAAAATTGTTTTTCTCAAGGTATATGAAGATATATTTGATAACTCTTACATATACATATGTGTTCAAGATATGGTATACATGATGCATTTTTATTAATGATAAAGTTTCATATTAAACTCTACATGCATGTGTTGATAATCATAATTGAGATATATATCATATTTAGGATTGAAATAAAAGTACTGATTAGAAGTGTGCAAGTCATACAATAAGTAAAGCAATGAAAATCATAAATATATAAAAGTAATTATATGTAAATAATTCTTATAGGTTACTTTGTTGAATTCTTATAGATTACTTTGTTGAGTGAGTTACTTTTAAAAAAGTTTCTAAATCATTTTAAGAGTTCTTGGATATCAATTCTGAAGGAATTTTTGATGAAAATAATATTTCCTTAAAAAGACTTTCTAGATACAAGTACATATAATTTTTTTCAAAGTTTTAATAGTTAACTTATTTACTTCTAATTAAAATAATAATATATGATATCTTTATATCCAATGATGATATTAGATCTGATTAGATAATTATGATCAATATATAAGGAGTGAAATATTTGAGATCATCTTAATTATTGAAAATATTAGCACTACAATGTCGATTGATTGTAAATGCTAAAATGAAATAGCAAGAGTTTTAAGGTCTTTATAGAAAATTATAAACTTAGAACTATTCTTGTTTTGTTTCATATAGAACTTAATATAAAAAAAATTTCTTTGCATAATATGTAAATAAGATGATTAATAATCCTTTATTTTAAATAGCATTATTGTTTATGTATATCTGGTTATACAAAATTGGTAGTGTTTTTTAAAGATTTCTTATGCATATGAATCAAAATTCATCGGTGACATGTTATCTACATAAGTTTTAAATGAGTTATTAAAGATTTTTTTGATATTAGATATCATATTAAGATTGTAACTAGAAGTTTACAATTCTTAGTAAACTGAAGGTTTACTATTACTTTGGTTTGGTATACTAGAATTATATTAATATTATTTGGTATGACCGGTTAGATCATCTTGGATCAATATCAATGCAAGAATTATTGAGAATTCACAACTAGAAGATTCTTCCTGAATAGCTAATACATTACATACTTCAAGAATTCTCATATGTTGCTTAAGAAAAATTATGATACTATCACTGACAATAATTAAAATTGGATCACAGATATTTATGAATATATTGAGTGAAAATGAGCCCATTTAGATACCATGTGAATCATGCAAATGTCTAATGAGATTGATAGATGCATTTATAAGATGGTTATACACATGTATCAATTTACAACCAAGAGTTTGTAAAAAAGAAAGAACTATTATGTGCACAATTGTTAATATGGTGATCAGGATGAATCACTTAGAAAATGCTAGTGGTTTCATATCCTAGACTCTCAATGATTATGAGATGAAGAAAAGTCTATTCATTAGAATAGTCTATCAAAGATTATTTATGCCTCCAATAAAATAATTAGACCAAAATTTGTAACAACAAGATTTTTCATTTAAATATGCAAGTTTGCAATTACAGTAAGCTAATAAAGTATTGTGAATACCCCTACCATAATTTGACCTTTTGTCAAGAGCTAAAGACTGAGTCTTTATGATGAAGGCTCCACCACTGTATATGAAATATACTTTCAAAAAGAAAGTTGAGAATAATGCCAAAGTTTTTATGGTTCAATGGAATTTAATTAAGTTGTGATGTGTGGCACAATTTATGAATTCAATTTGCGCTACAAGCATTCATCTTGTGAACACGCAATAAAGTTGGGAATAAATGTTGGTTAATATTCTTCTTCTTGTTTGTTTCTATAAAAAACAAATGAATTTAAAAGGCTTATACTATATGGTTTGTGATCCTAAAAAGAGGGGAAGATGATGAAAAGTTGGAAATGAAAATACATGAATGCATTATTGATATATTATATAGATTCTCGTATATGAAACAAAATTTCATATAACATTGCATTTATGAAATAAAATAATTTCCAAATATGTAAATATTGATATAAAGAATAACTTTTTAATTCATGCTCCAGCTAATAATAACAAATAAAAAAACCACGCTTGAAGCGTGGAAGGCTAATCGGTTTAAAAAGAAGGAAAATATTATAAAAAAAAAGGAATAGATAAGTAAGATGATCATATTAAGGAGGCTATCATTCTAAAAGAAGCCAAGACATAATTAATTTTAAGTCTCTAGAAGAGGATTAGGTACCTGCTAATAATAAAGAGATATTGAGAAATAATGTTAATATGAGAAATGATGGAACCAAAAAGATAAAAGTTGTCAACAACATTTTTAATGAAAATAAAATATTACTATCAAATGAGGATCTTGATAGGAAAAAAAGAACACAATACAAATAAAATTACATTCACTTATTTATGACATGAAAGTTGTGAACTGATAGTTCAAGCACCTGAAGTATGATATTATACACGAGCATTTATGTAAAAAGAAAAATATGAAATGTCACATGCAAAGCTTGACTTTCAATATAAGAATATCTTACAAAGATTCAAAATATGCATTAATATATTATGTGGTGGATGAAATGATTTGTGATATGTTATTGCCTTAGTAGTATAGAAATCTGATATTCATCTACTAAATGATAGATTGCTTATATGGCTCTCTATACAACGACATTTACTTGAAAATTTCAGAAGAACTCAAGATGACAAAAGCTTGTAGAGTTTTTTGGGAGAATTTCTCGTTCATTATATTTGTTCGTATAATTGTATACATATTGATTTGCATTAAATTTGATTAATTGAGCATTATTGAACATCCTAAAGAGTATACATGAAACTTGATTGTTAGAGAAATATGTTAAAATAGCAGGTGATTAGATTGAAAATCAAGATCATTTTTCTCCAAAAGGATGATGAAATATGGTCCTGAAGCATTATATATGAATGCTTTCACATCACAATTTATGATATGGCCTTGATTTGCGATAAAGATATCTATTTGATATGATATGCTTGTGGAATTATTATTTGTAGTTGATTTACTCAACTTATTTGGGATTAAAATTAATTGATTATGCATGTGTTATACATGTCTATTTTGAAATATACAAGTTGACTTTTGAAAGATTATTTATTTATGAAAATATTTTTTACCCTCACAAGATATACCACAAGCAAAGAATGTGTTCATATCCAGAAAATATGTTTAAAGAAAATAGTTCAAAATATACATATATAGTCTAGCTGTAACACCATATCAACTCACAGATTTAAAGGCATTACTAATAATAATATTCAAGAAATTGATACACAAGTTAGGATACAACGACTCAAGAAAACTTAAGAACAAGGAGTGATATCATCATCAAGGAGAGTGAAAGTTATGCTGTACTCTTTTATTTTTAACCAAAGTTTTGTCCCACTGAATTTTCTTGATAAGGTTTTTATTAAGGCAGCTTCAATAAATATGATGATACTGTATACTCTTTTTTCTTTACTAAGTTTTTGTGCCATTGTGTTTTTCTTAGTAAAGTTTTAATGAGGCACAACATTTGAATATTTAAGGAAAAGTGTTATAAATATTAGAATATTATGTAAATGTCTATTATTTTAGATTCTCTAATATTTTTCAGTTACTATAATATATTTCACTTATTATCTTGTATATTTTATTCACTTTAATTGATATAATTGTGCCTATAAATAGCAGACACCTTAATTATATTCGATACACCGAAAATAAAAAAGCTCTCTATTCTCTTATTCTCTTAGTATAGTTTTCTCTCTTCTCTGCTCCTCTCAATTTCTATTTTAATAACATTTTTTGTTTTTAATAAAATATAAAAACTATTTTCTGACTGAGATCACTAGTTGAAAGTAAGTTGCAAGCCCGCCTTCGGTCCAAAAACAAATTAGTAGCAAGCATGCCGAGTCCAACCTGTGATTTGCACGGGGAAGCCATCAAGCTCTAACCAGCAAACCATAGCCTGGATGGGCAAATATAATATATAATATATATTCATGACCTTACACAAAACAGTGAAACACAACAAACCTCGGTTACGAGGTTGTTTTCGTCATTGACTGAAGGTTTCCTTCGACGATAAGCGCCCAAATTCGTTCCCCAGCCTGCGCTACCCGTCACTCTCTCTTTCGTTTAACATTGGCCCCAAATTCTAGGGTTTGCGTTGCAGATACCATCCGCGATGTCTCAGAACGGCAAGCTGATGCCCAATCTGGACCAGCAGAGCACCAAGCATCTCAACCTTACTGTTCTGCAGCGAATCGATCCCTTCGTCGAGGAAATTCTCTTCACTGCTGCTCATGTCACCTTCTACGAGTTCAACATCGACCACAGCCAATGGGTTCGCCATCCATTATCTCTTCATTTTCTGCTTTACCCTTTTTTGATTGCTTTCTCACTTTTCTCTCTGCTTTATGTATGACTGGTTTGCAGAGCCGCAAGGACGTTGAGGGATCTCTTTTTGTTGTTAAGAGGTTAGTTTCTTTTTATATTGTATCCAACGATGTCACAAGTGAATTTATGGTTAGTTAGGAATCTGTTGAAGTGTTGGTGTTGAAATCCATGTGCTTAAGGATATACAAATGTAATTGGTGTGAAATAAATCGAATAGTAGGTCTGTTACGTTTACCATGGATCAAACGGTTCATAGGCTCAACGATCAATAAGTTTAGAATGAATTTATGTTTGGGAAGCACGGGGCTTTTATGTTGGATTTTCTTAGGTTTCTATTCATCAGCTGATGTTAATCATGCCTGATTTTATTGCTCTATCTTGCTTCAGGAATACTCAGCCGCGATTTCAGTTTATAGTGATGAATCGTCGCAATACTGGTTAGTACGTCCACCTCCCTTTTGTTTATTGCCGTCAGTTGGTCAGTTATTCATTTTTGAGAATCTAAAATTATAAATTTTTGTGGCTTATGGAAATTCAGCCTGGTTCATGACTTGTCTTAATAATAATATGGATTTATGAAACCTTTCTCTTAAAGATAAATGGATTGTGGGGATGGCCTACACTTACTCTGCTGTTTGCTTCCAAGTCTTCCTTCCGGTGGATTCACTATTAAAGTTCATGTGGCAGTGATGTTTGCTCAGCTCTCCTGCGCATGAAAATTATTTCCAAACAGATTCTTGTCTTATATTTAGTATACTGTATGTTTAATATTTTCTTGTGTATAATATAATATTTTTGTAGTTATTAGGTGTGCTTCTGCCTTAAAATTTTAGGATTGGGGCTTAGGTATTGGCTATTGGCACTCCACGGCTGGCTTCTTACACTCTAATCAATATTGTGAGTATAGCAAATTAGTGAATATATGAACACCAAATATGCCTTCTATAACTTCCTTCAATAACAAATTGCATATCATGTTGCTGCTAGACATGGGGAAAGGAAATTCCTAGTGTCCGTTTGCGTAGCTCGCATTTGAGTCTTGTCTTTGTTTGAACTAGCATAAAATTGTGTTGGCATAAGCAGAAAATTTGGTGGAGAATCTCCTCGGAGATTTCGAGTATGAAGTTCAGATTCCATATCTGCTTTATAGGAACGCTGCTCAAGAAGTAAATGGCATCTGGTTCTATAATGCACGTGAATGTGAAGAGGTTGCAAATCTTTTTAACAGGTGCGGATGCAATTTTGCGAGCCCCTGCTTTCTGGCACGCACTTTCTATGTGATGTTTGAATAGTCAGTTGGTTACTTTTCAGACTGTCTTCATTATTCTTCCGTACATCCATGCCCCCATATTAAGGTCATGTAAATGTGATGAGTCGAACCATTTGTGCTACTTGAGAGGTGCCTATTTTCAAATCTATAATCTCTCCCTTCACCCCATTGTTGGTTGGATGTATGGTTTTTATACCAAAGCAGAACTGAGTGATATGCTTTAATTTCAATTTTATACTTTTTTTGGGGGTGGGGGTGGGGTTGGGGTTTGGGGCTCAGAATAGTTACTAGTTTGTTGGCATTTGATGCCTATGTCACCATCGATTTAGAATTATTTGGAATTGGCAAAATTGTCCATTGAATATTGTCACAAACTCATCACGCCCGACCATATATTCAGCTGTGTCCAGTTGATTTTCAGGATCCTTAATGCCTACTCCAAGGTGCCTCAAAAGTCAAAGGTGTCTTCAACAAAGAGGTAATAATACTCTTCCTTTTACGGTTCGTTTAATTATAACCTTTCTTCTTCCCAATCCATCCTCAAGGAAGGTTGATGTGGGTTGATTTACGGTATTCTATTTTCCTTATTCTTTCCCATAGAATTCTTTCATTACACCGTGCTTATATCCAGGCTCTTGAGAATATCATATGCAATATAATACAGGGTGGGTTCTGGTGTGATACTGATTGTGTAACCATAGCCCTAATATTCTGTTGAAGTTACTGACTGTGCAACCACATTGACCATAGCCCTATTATTGTGTAACCATAGTAACCATACTGAATTGAATTGTCTATATGATTTCTCCACCCCTGCACCTGTGCAACTTAACTACACTTTCCCCCCTATTTGTGATTGAAAAATGTACGTGTCTGAATATATATGATACAAGTGTGCTTTTATCTGATTAATGATAATTGGGTGAAGCTTGCACTTTGATGTGGGATTAATGCTTGTGATGCAACTGAAAATAATTATTCAAGTTACTGCTCAGTTGCATCTTTATTGTCAGGTCTTATCTTTAATCGGGGGAAGTGTATAAGTTCTGTTATTTCAGTCATACATATTTCATCTCTCTCCACTTTTTTGTGTCAGTGGTAGGTTATCATTGCAGTTGACAGCTTGGCTACATTGTCTTATATTAGACTTTAAGAAGTAAGCCTTTGCTTTTATTTACTCGCAGTGAGTTTGAGGAGCTGGAGGCAGTGCCAACTATGGCAGTTATGGACGGTCCTCTGGAGCCATCATCATCATCTAATTCAAATCTGGTTGATGTTCCTGATGATCCTTCCTTTGTGAACTTCTTCAGTGTATGTAACATAGAAACAAAATTATTTGCTTCTGATATTTGTGATGGATGTATCTTTTCTAACCTTTCTTTCATTGGACATGCTGTGAGTCTGAGTTACTTGCAGAGTGGAATTTTTATTTGCTTTGTTGCTTAACTTGGTTTTGCTCCTTTGTTTTTCCCTGACACTGGAGTGTCCTTTCTTCTTCAGGTCTTGTAATAGATTTATATCCAACCTAGCCTTGTTATATGTTCTAGGATTATTTCCAACAGATTTTATAGTCTTATACTTTCTTAGATCTAACCCTAAACTTGTTGGTTTTCCATTTTTCCTGAGTTTTTTTATCTTTGGAGACTTTTTTGAAAAGTTTCCTGAACTGGAGTACTGGATGCTTGAATATGGTGGTAGTAATAATTCATAATGCTGGAAAAGGACGCATTATATTGTGCTTTGCCAAAAAATTTCTTGTTTAAATTTGTACTGATGTATCCTGTGAACCTATTTATCTATTTCTGAGATAATATTTTATAATGAAGTTGTATTTTACCAGAAATGGACTCAATTGCTATATATGGCCCTTCTCATGTGTAAACGTTATATTTTGTGATGTTAACAGAGTTTCTAATTCTAAACTGAACATTTGGAACTTAGTTCTGATCAGGGTAAGTTTTTTCTCTAATAATGTTGCAGACAGCTATGACCATTGGGAATTCCACCAGTGCTCCAATCACTGGACAACCTTACCAGTCTTCTCATCCGATTCCTTCTCTTTCCGTGCCAACAAATGCTGCTACACCCACTGTGCCAACCTTGCTGTCCTTGCAGATACCTGCTCTATCAGCAGCTACACCTCTAATGCCCCTCCACACCACTCCTGAAGCTGGTGGCAGCAACAACCTAGCCACAAATCTTGTGAAGCCGTCTTCCTTTTTTGTTCCTCCCCCTTCATCTTCAACATTGATGGCCCCTTCTACTCCTTCATCCACTCCAGCAGCCCCCCCACTTCATTCTGCTGTTAGCATACAACGCCCACTTGGTACTCCCCTGCTACAACCATTTCCACCTCCAAATCCTCCGCCATCTCTTACTCCTGCTTCTGCTCCTCCTCCGAACTATGGTCCGGTGATTACCAGGGAAAAGGTCCGAGATGCACTTCTAGTGCTTGTTCAGGTTAGCCTGGTTGCTTAGTACTGTTTGATATTCTTCCTATAATACCATTTACAAGCAAATAGTATACTGAGTCAATCATAATCTTTTATGTTATATGGTTAATAAGGTTGTGTGTTGTCCTTTTTTCTTGCCCATTCTCGTGTTCTAACTTTGCTGTGTGCTACTTCTAGGACAATCAATTCATTGATATGGTCTATAGAGCGCTGCTGAATGCTCACCAATCATGACTTTCAAGAGCTGTCAAGTCATCAACTTGCTAGAGGCATTGTTTATGGTACTTCACATTTACTGTTATTTTTAGGCCAGGTCTTGATCATTATGTATAAGCTTTTCAGTAAAGTATCCCAATATGTAACATTGGTTGTACAAGCTGGTGATGGCCATCCGGCTCTCGCTAGTTTTTTGAAATGTCGCCATATTTTTATGAGACCGACGTGGCGTATTGTATCAAAAAGATTACAAGAGTATATATACATATATCAAAAGCTTATGGGTTGAATTTTAACGCAAAATAAACTTTCACGTCGAATGTATCGCGCCTCATACAAGAAAATGACTAGGCCCAAAGTTTAAACAAATAGAGAACAGGCTCCACGTGTATCGCTGGATTGAAACTTCTTCCCTGAGCATATTTATGGGCAATTGTGAAGCGGTGTTGAGCCTCATTTGGTTTGTATGTTGTGTTTAAGATTTTTATGATTCCGACAAGTCATTCGATAAAGGCCTATCTCTATAATGCGGAACTTTAGTCAATCAGAATATACGTTGATCCCTGGTGTATTTATGACCCATTATCGACTAGATCGGCTTCCAACCATGTCACTTGGTAATCATGCCTTTGTCGCATCCACCATCTCGCCAGCAAGAGGAATATTGTGATTCATATCTTACCGATTTCCATTTGAAACTTGAAATATCAAACCACAGCTAGGACAATTGATCTGAATTTGAATTTCCTCTTAATGTCCCCTTTTGCAATTAAGAAAATAGAAAATAACCTTAAAATTGTTTTTATCTTTTAAATATTTGAATTCTATTAAGACTATATTTAATATATTGAAATTGCTTTTATCGAAGTTGCCCAGTCAGATAAAATACGAAAACAAGCTTTTAAAAATAATTTACTTGGGAGTCATGTAGAGGGGAATATTTTGGATGGTTATAGTTATATCACGTTTATAGTTATAACCATACCTGACACGCTCGGAGACACGGGTCGGCAACAATCGGAGTTCAAAACTGATCTTACCGAAGATTCAACTAAAATTACTGACACGAGATTTGATGAATAAGGAACAGGAAAACCTAGTCGCTATTCAAATATATTCTAACAGTATATGCCACCTGACAAATGCTAAAACATGAAAAACCATCAAATGCTTTCCAATCTTATTTTTCACAACTAGCATTGACCATTGCAACTGGAATTCCGACGAGGTTTATTCCAGCCAACGTCTCATTCTTTGAAAAAATGAGATGCTGCTAAATTCCATTTCATCACGCTGCCACTTACATTTATCCCTTGCTCTGCCAAAACGCAGCAAATAAGATTTTCAAAATAAACATCGAAATTTTACTTGAGCCCCAGCGTCCTCATTTTTAGCAGCACACAAATCAAACATCTTGCCGTTCTCAACCTCTAAAACCAATCAACGTTACGCAGTTTCATTATAGACTCATCCTAAAGTTCTTCTACCGGAGATCGCAATACACGGGCAAACCTTGACGCAAAAGCCTACCTATTTATTACTATGCAGTCTTCACTTTTCGTGAGGGAGGCCGTCGAAATAAGCTGATTAGATCATCAAGGCCCTGATTAACAGCATCACCAACAATGAGTACCCAAACTACGCTGTGCATAAAATTTTTGCAAACTGATGTTAAGTAAGAAACAGAGGGATACCCTAGTTGTGATGACCAAGAAACTGAAGAGCAAAATTAAATACGACCCCAATACTAACAGCAACAGAAGGTCAAATGTGACACTGGCGACCTGTAAAATCAAATAATTTGATTATTTCCCAAGCTAAGGGTATACAACATGTCATAAAACAAAAAAGCTCACGCCTTTTTGTTATATGTTGAAATCCTCTCTCTTAACTAGGAAAATATGTAATTGGAGGGAAGGGAAGCCAGGCAGGTCAAAAACCTGGGAAAAATGTTGCACCAAAAAACCCCCCCCCCGGGGGGGGGGGGGAGCAAAGACAACAATCAAGAAGAAGATTGAAAATATCTAAATCAGTGATCTATCCACTCTATCCACAAAGATCCGTTTATTAAGTTCTCTTCAGCCACTTAAAAAAGGGAGAGACAACTTTTAAATGTTTCAAAGTGAACTTCAAATACCTGATATACATTAAGCATTGCCCTAGTTGAATCATAGAAAGTGAACATCCCATCTAGCACATCCCGATGCAGATCAACCTGGTCAGTGTGATCTTCTAATTCCTGGAAACAAGTATATCGCCTGGGTTAGTAGAAAAAGGTGGTAAAACAAGGGATGCTTTATTGTCAACTCTAAGTTTTAAGGGAATTGGGGAGTTATCACCCTTCACTAACTTTTTTCTTCAAAAAAAATAATATTCCCCCCAAAACACTACACAACATTAGTTATTAGCACTAAGCCCATTGGCACAGCACATCCAGTCCCTAATCAACCAAAAACCAAGCCATAACATAAACATCCCAAGTCAGCGCAAACTTACTCTCAGCTGGCCTATCAGTAAAACATACAAGAACAATACCTTTTTCAGTGCTGCGACAAAAGGATCGTCTTTTGGCAGAAATGGTGCAACCCGAGGTGTTTGGGACAACACATTTAACCAGGATCGAATATAAGAAGGATTTACAGCCAAACTACTGTTGTCTGCAAATACCCGAATATTCTTTCCTTCATGTCTGTAGATATGTCTCTGCAGAAAGAGGAGCAGATGATTGTTAAGAAACAGTGAGGCTTCACAACATAAAGATGCAAAATAATCAATGCTACATCTTACAAGCATCAATCTTGTCATTCCAAGAAATGTATGTATTTGTTGGGGATAAGACTCTTAATAGCTTTTGGTGCTAAACATAAAATTAATGCACATGCCAAATGTCAGACCACTCCCTCAAAGTCCGAACTCCCATTAAGTGATAGAAAGAAAGAATTTACAAGAAATGTTGCCAATCTGTTCTTACAATGTTCCTACGATCACTATGCAACGTAAATAAATTAATCCTACCGCAAGACTCTCAGCAATTAACTTCACACTTCTGACAACTGCTGTTTCATTGACAAAAGGCCTGCAGAATCAAGCTCTCAGAAAAATGCTATGTGAGGAAAAATAATCTGGGTTTTAGGTCAAAAGATGAACCTGCTGTCAACAAGGCCCCCAGTCCTTTCTAGCAAGTCAGGTGCAGTGGAGAGTTCAGAGAGGGTGGCAGCAGTAACTCTCAGCCTAGAAAATTGTTCATGCTCCCAAGCTACCTACAGCAAGTAGCTTGGTAACCAACTTCAAAACAGTAAAAGGAAGAACGCACTGGTAGCAGAATAGTGAATACTTTTATGAGATATCAAGAGAGAAAATTTTTATTCCTAAAGGCAAAGACAAATAAGTAGTAGGTAATAGCAGATGGACTAAAAGTCATTAACATATTCCTTTCAAGAACCAAGTAAAAAAGGAACTAATAAAAGAAGCATGGAGAAGATACGTGAGAGAGAGAGAGAGCCTCCCCAGCACCTTGCTCAGATGCTAATTAAAACAGACAAAGGCATATGGAGCTATGCACAAATGTTCAGATTGTTGAGATTAAGGAGGGTGGATAAGGAAGTGAGTGTCTAATATGGCATCTATAATGAAGTTGAATACAAAAGAAAGGCTGAATAAAAAATGATTATAGACTCTACTAGTTGAACGGATCTGTAAGGTTCAGCACTTACTCGAGGATTCGAAATATTTATTTTCTTGTGCTTCAAATTAACAGTAAAGCCCAACTCTTCTGCCACGATAGAAAAATCCTGCACGAAATCCAACAAAAAAACATCAAAACATAAATTGCACGTCAATGCATTTCTGTATAGCTACCTACTCTGATGTGACAATTTACTAACGTCGAAAATTTGCTTTATGTAGACATTTTCTGGTGGCTTAGACACATGAATCCACAAATCATTTTCCCATGAACCAATACTATTCAAGCAGATAGCATAGTCAATGCTTTCACGCATACGTTGATCGAAGCTGCGAAGCCACTGGAACAAGCGGATTCAAAGTTACACAATATGAAATTAAACAGGAAAGACTAGCTAAAATGTGACAAAATCTGTCACCAAAAAGTGAATTTACAAACAGAATCTATCACCTTACGAGTTCCATTGTAGTTGTATGGCCCGCCAGACATCAGTCCAAAGAGTACATTGTAATGTCCTCTTGTCTTTGGATTAGAATAGAGGAGAGAAAGCAACCTGGCTACTTCGAGGAGAGCCACAACACCACTTCCATTACTATCACTTCCCACTGACAATGCCTACAGTTACAGATATTTTTAACGCGTACATGAATAACACACCAAGTGATATTATACCTATAGGTGCAACAAGAAAAAATGCATATAAATTACCAGAAAAAGAAGAAGAAAAAAAAGTACATACAGGAGCAGCCCCAAAAGTGTCATACGATGCCACTATAGCAATGGTGGGTAATTGACTAGCGTCATCATCAGTCTTCTTTCCTGCCAACCATCCCTGCAGCGATACCATTGATACAGAACAGTGGTTAAAATAGTGATTCAGGTTTTTCCCAATAGCTAGGTTAAAGATAAAAGAAAGGGGAGTTTTATTGAATGTTTGTAGAGAGAGGTTGGTGAAATAAGTAGCATTTCTGACAATACCATGCCCCTAATTATCTATCCAAAATCAAGCCAAATCAGAATAATAAGAAGCTCTCTAACAGATGTCTGAAAGCTTTTTAGATTCTAAAGCTATAATAGGTCTAAAATACTTTTCACACTCAAGCATAAGAAACCAGAGTCAAGAGCATCAACCATGTATTATTAAAATATGTTTCAGTTTAATAATGGTTCAAATCACTGCCTCTACCGAAAAGGCTGAACTAAAACCTGAATGTTTGTAATTGAGGGAGATGCAACTTTCTTTGGTTCTGGAGCTGAAACAACAAACTTGTATCTGCAATTGTCACAAGGCAAAGAAATAAATGAGAACACCAACATTGAAAAGAATAAGGGTTAAAA
Organism: Prosopis cineraria; assembly: GCF_029017545.1. Taxonomy (NCBI): domain Eukaryota; kingdom Viridiplantae; phylum Streptophyta; class Magnoliopsida; order Fabales; family Fabaceae; genus Prosopis; species Prosopis cineraria. The sequence continues at coordinate 4,180,762 of NW_026555337.1, forward strand.
AAAAAAAGCAACTCTAAAATCAATAAATTGAAACATAATCCATCAAAGTAACAGATAGTATTGAGAAGGGAAAAATATAGGAACAATGACACTATCAGCAATTGAGCATGCCATATCTAGTGCACGGATACCAATTAACTGGGTTCAAACACTCCATAGCTCAGCCTGGCTGTCAAGAAGCTTTGCACGATTTGATTCAAACAAGGAAAACTGCCACTAAGTTGCTATATTTAGGGCATAGAGACCAATGAATCATGTCATAAAAAATCATGTCAACTGACGTGACTGTCAGGCAAGTTAGCAAGATTTGATTCAAACAGTGAAACTATACTAAGTATTAACATATTTAAACTTACCCGCCATTAGTTGCAGTAGCAGGCTGGCCAGTGGCATCATTTTTCTTGATATCAGCTAACACAGCATGAATGTTGTCATCCTCATAAGCAAAATAAACAGGGTACTGTAACAAGTAGCAACTCCGTAAAGTAAAACTTCAGTCAAAAATACAAAAAAAAAAGGTGAAAGATGTAGAAGGACAATGTGACAGAAGGGGGGAAACGCAATTATGATAACCATGTTCCCAGCCTCAAATGAAAAGGAAGCCACACATACTTTGAAAATGAAAAGTATTAGAAGTAAGCTCTAATATCTCATGAATCTAATATGCATACAATGAAATTATCTAAAATCTGATATGCAAACTTACAATGAGTTTACAAGGACAGTTTTGGAAAAATCAATGCATTAGTTGATACTGTTAATAAGATTCATGTTGAACACAGCTTGGCCAGGTAATTGGTGACAACGTATTGTGGATACATACAACACCAACAAAGGAGAAAAGATATGGAAAAAAATCAAACCAAGTTTAATGAAAAGGAATTCATATGCCACTCCCAGGTGGAAAATCTTTTATTCCCTCCGGTCCTAAATACAGGTCACATTTTAGAAGAAATATTGTGTTCCTAAAGATAGAAAACTTTGCATGAGTTTTTGGCGTATTTAATGCTTTTCTCCAAAAATGCCCTCTTTAAAGAGGATAGAAAGTGTACTTGATTTTTAAATTGATGATTTTAATTACGGGTAAAGATGAAAATTTATTCAATTTTAAGACCAATTTAATGAGATAACAACCTTTCTTTGGTTCTAGTGAGGTGCTTAAAAATGACTTATATTTAGGATTGGGGGAGTATTTTACAGGAAAATTAAGAAGGGAAAATAGTACAGGAGAAGCTGGATCCAATCTACTCACAGGTAAGTTGTTGTGTATTAGTATCTGTTCCAGTTCAGCCAACGCATTCTTCAGCTGCTCCTTACCATCATCTTGATGGTCACTTTTCATGCCACCTTTATTTTCCAAACTGAACATCTTAGGTAGCAAAAATAATAAGCCCCCCAGTGGTTTCTTTTCAACAATATATTCTGCCATATACGATCCACAAGAAATTAACATTTGGCAGACTTATAAGTGTAAAATCGAATGACATTCATCAAATAATAATCTTGACAAATAAAGAGGCTTAAAAAGTAAAAACTAAGCATTCAGCTACATTACTACATAAAATAATGTAATTTGTGGTTAACTTTTTTTTTTTTTGGCAACAAGAATGGATAGCATTAGTAGGTTAATTACAACAGCTAATTTATCAATTTAACATTTATAAACTCAGCGCAACTTCCCATGCCTCCCAGTCATATCGCACTGAATAAATTTATATGGAAGCTGTATATTTATGAGCACTTCAAGACACGCTACAATATATTAGAATGCCTCTTTGCAGCTCATTACTTAATGTCTCTTGATGGTTTGTAGCTCCCTCTCGTGTATCAAGATTATTACGTTCCAAGTAACTCAACATTTTCCAAATCTCATGATGGGTTTCTAATAATTATCCTTTGTCTCTTAAGACTAGTATGAATCCCCCAATTCAACACTTTAATTATTTGAACGCCTGTGGATTTTTTTACCCATAAATCAAGAATAAGCACATCCATTATTTCGCACGTTAGAGAGGAAGATTAATATCAAGTGCAGCGATCTGAACCACCACTTCTCGTCCTCGCTCTCAAAAGGTGTCAGATTGCCATGTAATGGTTTGTACTGACAAGAAAAACAGAACAGACCCAACTTCCAGCCTAGCGCTGGTGATATGGAAATTTATTTCGGTTCGCTAGCCCCATAATAACACGCGTTCAGACCATATATGAATCGAGAAAATTCAGAGTACAAGATAACGCCATGGTCATTTTGCTGTTTCACCAAGACTTCTGTAAGTATCGGGCCAGAAAAGACTGCTGTAACTAGCACAACATTAATCGGGTTATGCTTCAGAATTGCGTCATAAATCACTTCTTGTGCAACCAAGTCAGCACGAAAAAGAAAATAGGAAGAAGAAGAAACCTTTGACAAAAGTCATGTTCAACTCGCGAAGCGGAATCACGAGCACAGTGCGTGAAAGATCAGCATGGGGGGAGAAGTGAAGAGAGCCGGCATGGTGATTGAGACTAGCGAGTCGAGATCCGAATGGAGCACCGGACATATCATACTGAATCAGGCGGTAGACATCGACTACAGTGGCGGCGTCACAGAGCTCAACGCAAGTGACAAGGAGGAAGAGAAGTGCAATGACTGAGTACATGGACTCCACGAGCAGTTGACGCTCGTGAGCTTTTCTTGGCGCCATAATCATGGAGATCTAGGGTTAGGGGAACCTGCGACTGCGAGAGATGGTGGCGATCTGGCAGGTTTACATAAATATATTGTTTATATGTCGTAGGGATGGTCGCAGTAGAAAAAACGAAGGGATTGAGAAGAGATAAAGCGAGCTATCGAGGAGGAAGAATGGAGGCCGGAAAGAAAGCTCAGTTCCAGTGTAGCCAGTGTTAGCTGAGCCCGGGATTTGCTGCCTTGTTGTCACTTGTTATGTTGTTCGGTTTGGGGTCGTCAATGGGAAAGCCCGGTATCACTTGTGATCTGACGAATATTCATGGTGAACTTTAATGCAAGCAATTTTGCTTGTTGAAAAATTTATACAATACTGATTTTAATTTATTTAAATAAATATTGTTTTTGTTAACAATAGACATTTTTTAGATAGTGAGTGCAAGACTACGAATCTGGCTAAACATGTAAGATAAGAAGTCTTCAAAATAATTTTTTCAATAACTATAATTGCTTGTTATAAGTGGATGCTCCTCACAGCAGGACCATTTCAGAGCCAATCAAATAATTTTAAAAGAATTACTTTAAAGTCTCTCTTATCATAACTAATTAATCTTGGATTCATTAGCAATTGAGGTTAAGAGATTGTGTTGTCATGCTTCTAATTTCGATTGCCAATAAACTTATAAGTAATTAATTGTATTAGGTGAGAATTTATATGTAATTCTCTTGACAATTTTTTATCTCGTTGAAATTAATAGGTGATAGTGAGTGTGAGTACTAAAGCCGGCACAATTTGGTTTGACACGATACCATGAGCAATGCTCGTAGCTTCAAAAGAAAAGTTTACCCAAATATTTTCAAGGCCTGCTTTAAATAGATCCTGAAGTCCAACAATTGGGGTTGGGATAACAAGCCTGATAGAGTAAAGTTAAATGCTAGCAACCTTGATTGATTATCTCCAATAAGTCTTGGAGATCTTCATTTCTTATGCCGATTCCGATCGCACTTTAAATGCTCAGCAAGTCACAATAATGAGGATGAATGAGTGTCATTTTTATTGGAATTGTCTGGTATGACTATATCAAAGTTTTCAGCTTTACTTCCTTGACTTATTTTTCATAGAAATTCGAGGAATGGTTTCATTGGTTAGATTGATTGCATGCTGATGCAAGAACTGAAGGCACAAGCAACTACATCGATGGAAAATGAGAACCAGTAAAGAGCAACACAGGAACATCTGTATATTATCCTTCATTATAGGCCAATTTTGAGGCAAAAGCAGAAACCATAAAATGACCACCCTCTATGACCCGCAAAGAGCAACAATCACGAAGATTAACTACTTTGCACGCTTCCACAAATTTTGTTCTCCTTTTTACCTTTTTTCAGGTCTACTCTTCAAAAACCCTTAATTTGTTGGGGCTCTCTCTCTCCATGCACTAGTTGACTTATGTTGGCCTTATTTGGTTAACTAACCATTGTAATCAATAAAGTCGATAATTTATGCGAGTCCAATTAAATTTAAATCAATTTCAAAACATCCTATCATTTCTAAAAAGCTCATATAGTTAAGCTTGATCATAATATTTTCAAGTTTTGGATTCATTCGAATCAACTTGAATATTCAAAACTTTTTAAGAATATTTTTTTCTTTATCTTTTGAAATAATATTAATTTTTAGGTAATTGTCTTAAGCATAACACATTATTTTAACTTTAAAATAATAAAAAAATAACTTATCAACTTGATACTTAAGTAGCTTTGTTGTATTATGTGTAATTATTCATTAATATTTTTTACTTGTGAATTAATATCTTAGTTGTTTAAATATTGCTCTTATCACATTCATATATAAATATTTTATATATTTAAATTAAATTAAATTAAATTATTTTAATTATGATTAAGTTGATGTCAATTCAATCATAGTTAGACCACTAACTTAAAATCATTGCTCTAATTAGTTTAAAATTTTTAATAACTTCTGAGTATACTATACTTTTTAATTCTGAGAATATGAGAAAAATAATGATCATTATATTATATAAAAATTATCTAATTATGAGTAAAATACTATTTTTTAATTATTTTTTTAACTTTTTATATTATTTAACTCTTACATATAACGAATACTTACTCTAGTTTATTCTTACTTTTCAACCAAATTTGGCGTAGATGATAATCAAATAATTATTTAAAAATATTATTTTATTTATTATATTTATTTATCTAGTAGTAGAGTCAGAAATTTGTATATGTCAAAATTTTATTTTAAATTAATCATCTTATTTTATAAAAGATATAAAATATATTTGGTGGATACACGAATGTTATATAGGACTAATTTTTTAAAAAAATAAATTGGGTCTTAAAATATAAAAATTAATATTAAAATATATTTTAAATATTAGTTTAAAATATTTTATTAATTAAAAATAAATAAAAATATGAAAATATAAATATATTTAATTTTTTGAAAAAACTTTAGTAATGCACTCAAATATATAATATTTTAATATAAAATGATATAAAACTTAAAAATTTAATTAATATTTGTTATATTTTATATATTCCTTGAAATTTTTTTACTCAGGCTAGCCAAAACCAAATAGAGCTTGGCTTGAGTTTTGTTAGGCTTATTCAAGTTCATCCAAATAGACTTAAATATTAAAAAATATTTTTTTAATTTGGTCCTAAATTTTTCAAATTCAAGTTAGCCTATCGAGCTTGATCCAAATTATCGATTATAATAATAAGGTATATTTTTTGATTGTAAATGAACATTATCAATTAAAAAGCCTTGAAAATGGCATTACATTTTTCTTTGAAAAGCTTCTGCTAAATCCAATTTTCGTTATACACACACACACACTTTCATTAATCATATTATACTAATTTACAATACAATTCATAATGTCAATACTGTATGTATTACTATTTAGAACTTCCATTAATCCATTATACTAATTTTCATACAGACTTTGTTTTACTACCTTCGTTAAAAATATAAGATATTTTTTAAGGAGTTGAATGTTAAAAGATATTTTTAATCTTTTGAGGTATAATCATTGTCTTTTTTTTTTTAAATTATTACTATCAATAATAATTTTATATTTATTATAAAGTGTTTTATAAAAATAAATATAAAAAAATAAAATTAATTAAAAAATAAATAATTATTTTATTAAAAAGTAAGATTTAATTAAAAATATTTTATATTTTTAAATAAAGGAAGAATATGGCTTTTTGTAACTCTATTTTTAATGTCTTGAAAATATTTCAAAACATCTGAGTTAAGATTTAAGGAGCAAGCGGAAACACCCAAGCTCCTTGCGCGCCTCCTCTGCTCCCTCGTTCTAAAACCCCTGGTTACAGATTGTGGAAACCGTCCTTCCCCTCCGGCAACCACCTGCGAAGAGAACGACAGCCATCTGTTGCAGAAACCGACGACGGAAATACTGCAGAGGCAGTGGAAAGCGTTTCAGTGTCCGACTGGAGGTCTCTGCAAAGCTGAGCAGCTAAAGAGAGTTATTAATGGAGAAGATGAAAATAGAAGAGGTTCAATCTACCACCAAGAAGCAGCGCGTTGCCACCCATACACATATCAAAGGCCTGGGACTCGAGGTTCTCTGTTTCTCTCTAACATACTCACCACGCACATTCCGACGAAGGAAACTACCCCACTCTTCCATATCTTCTGTGGGCTCTTTAGAGTCTAGGGAAGCGGGTTTTAGCAGCTTGGTTACTGTCAAATCTTGTTTATTCTTCTTTACAAACTTTCATATTTTGGCAATCTGGGCAAAGGTCCTCTCAATTTTCAATATTCCTCTGGAAAATGCCATTTCTCTAAATTTTACATTATTAGTACTTTTCAACGACTTTAAAAGTTCATTGCTGTTAGAAGTTCAATCATCTCACCGTGGACAAATTTTAATCTTTGCTTTAATGCGGTTAAGCAAGAACTGAATCCTGTTTCTCCTCATATTATTGTTAAATTTAGTTCTGTAGAGCCGTTATCAGTGGCACATTGCAAAGTTAAATGTTAGGTTCCCTTTTGCGGTGATTCTTACACACGCGTGTAATGTTGTTGGGGGAACCTACTCTTCTTGTCTTATAATGAGAAGCTAGGAGGTTTTGGAAGAATCAAATGTATTGTTTGTAGACTGACATAGGCTTTTTTTATCGATCGGATAGGCATATCATTAGTGGTTTCTTCCACTCTCGAACCATGTGAATGACCTGCTCCTCCCCCCCCCCCCCCCAACAGGCCAATGGAAGAGCACTACCCTTTGCTGCAGGCTTTGTGGGACAGGCAGAGGCAAGAGAAGCAGCAGGTCTTGTGGTTGATATGATTCGGCAGAAGAAGATGGCTGGCAGGGCACTCTTACTGGCCGGACCTCCTGGAACTGGAAAGACTGCACTAGCCCTTGGGATAAGTCAGGACCTTGGGAGCAAGGTTGCTACATAATTCTTTCATAAGTATATTGTTTTGATATCAATTATTTTCTTGTCAATCTTATTGATTAAAATGAACTGTGATACTGATGTGAACTTCACTGGCTTATTGATATTCAAAGGTAGGAATCCTCTAATCTGAGCCAAAAAGAACATGCTCAGCTAATAGCAAACCAAAAGATGAAATAAAAGAACGAAAACAAAGGGGTTCTCTAGCTCCCGAGAGATTAGAAGCTCCCAACCATTTTCTCAGATTTTTCCTACCTACTTCAATTGCAACATGTTCTTAAAACCTTCTTCTGACCTCTCTTCTCTCTCCAAATCTCCCTCCCTGCTCGCACTTTATTACATATAAGATTTAGTTACTCTTGCGTTCTATATTGTTTTGCTGGTCCTTTTACTGCTACTGGCCTTAATAGCATGAGGCCCATCAGAGGTGGCTTCATTAGAAGTTTCTTTTCTTTTTTCTTTTTTTTTTTTAAATTCCATGCAGGTCCCATTCTGCCCTATGGTTGGTTCAGAAGTGTATTCATCAGAAGTCAAGAAGACAGAGGTTCTGATGGAAAATTTTCGACGGGCTATTGGCTTGCGAATAAAGGAAAATAAGGAAGTATATGAAGGAGAGGTGAATTAATTATTATTGATTTCCCCTTTGAAATTGTTGACAGTATCATAGTCTGTTCTTGTCATCTTCAAATCATTGTTGATGTCAAGTCCTTATGTGTTGTTAGTCTTTTGTTAGGTAACGGAGCTCTCACCTGAAGAATCAGAGAGTATAACAGGCGGCTATGGCAAAAGCATTAGTCATGTCATTATTGGATTAAAAACAGTAAAAGGAACCAAGCAACTGAAGTTAGATCCCACCATATATGATGCCTTGATTAAGGAGAAGGTGAGGCTTCCAATTTCTATGGGTTTCATTTTTTTTATTTTGTTTGTTTATATGCAAGAGAAATTATAAACTTTTTAAATGGTTATTTGAACGCTATTTTATGGTTATGTGAACCTAAGAACGCAGAGAACCTGAAGTTTTAATTTAAAATGTTTACAGGTGGCTGTTGGGGATGTCATATACATTGAAGCAAATAGCGGAGCAGTGAAAAGGGTGGGTAGAAGTGATGCCTTTGCAACAGAATTTGATCTTGAAGCAGAGGAGTATGTCCCACTTCCAAAGGGCGAGGTTCACAAGAAGAAAGAGATTGTTCAGGTAATTCATCTGAAGAAATGCACCTGTACACTAATAACATCCCTCAGTATTCCATTTTGGTGTAACTAGTTTATATGAGAACCCCTGTAACTTTATCAGGCTCAAGACTTTCCTATTTGTCTGGTTTCATTTTTGTGAATGCTGTTGTTATTTTCAGTCTGAACAATTCTTTTTCAAGTTCTTATGTAGCTGCTTCTCGGGAGATTAAGTATTCAAAATTAGTAGCTTTTTTATTTTTTTGGGGTAACTTAAGTTGTAATGGAGAATTTTTGGAGCAAATGTCAGGAAATATGTAGCCAAAAAGGTCCATATTCTATGTGAAAATTCTCTTTAAGACATTCTACACACACACACACACACACACACACACAAACATATATTACTCGTTCCTGATTGTGATCAAAGTTACATTTTTTTTATTGAAGGATGTAACGCTACATGATCTGGATGCTGCCAATGCACGGCCTCAAGGTGGGCAGGATATTCTATCCCTAATGGGCCAGATGATGAAACCTAGGAAAACTGAAATCACTGATAAGTTGAGACAAGAAATTAACAAGGTACTAACTTTTGGCAGAACTTTTGACCGATACTAATTTTTCTCAGTATCCAAGTGTATGTGAGGAGTTGAATGTTCAGTTTTTGGGTTTCTTAGATGCTTTCTCAAAGCTCAACCACTTTCAAATTTCCTTGCCATATTTTATAATCTTTTAGATGTTGTGTGCAATGATTTGAAATCAGTGATGTTCACATAGTCAATTTTTTCAGAAGAATGACCACAGGAAAAGAGACTAATGAATAATAGACTATGTAAATAGATTACTTTTCACGATCCAGGCCCAAAAAAAAAAAACAAAAAAGACTATGTCTAACAATGTGCTTCTGTTATTGACAGGTTGTCAACCGTTATATTGATGAAGGTGTAGCTGAGCTTGTGCCTGGAGTTCTATTTATCGATGAGGTGACTTTTTCACTCACTCACAGAGTCGCAATGCATAGCTTCTATTTTTAAATTATAATTTGATTGATTTGATTTCTAAATGCTTTTTGCAGGTGCATATGCTAGACATGGAGTGTTTTTCGTATTTGAATCGTGCTTTAGAGAGTTCCTTATCTCCAATAGTAATCTTTGCTACTAATCGAGGAATATGCAATGTGAGGTATGAAACTCTAGCAATTGTTTTTATAAAAATTGTTTTAGAGGTAAATTCGGAGAAACCAGAATCAAATGAGAGAATGATATCTGATGTTCAATGAGATTTGAATTCTATATTTAGACATGACTTTATTGAGACTTGCTAAATAAAGCATGCCTTGCTTCTCTTGGTTGCTTCTATTGCTGGCTAACTATCTTTGTTATGCTAAAAATAAATGTCATTCCATATTCTGTCCTAGTACTTGTTTTTGAGCCAATTTGTTCTGTGGGGTCAACTTTGGGAAATGTTTTCCATGATTGGAGAAAACAAAATAAATGACAAATCTTTGAAGAGCCTCATTCATTTTGATGGCATAAGTCAATTTGTTTTTGTATAAGTAGGATACTAATATAAATGGTGATTTTTTCTTCCTCAATGTTCTTCTGTTATGAGACATCTAATTAATTTGGGTATTTGGAGCATTTCGATGGATGGAATTTAAAGGTATTGCTGAGCCCTAAAAGTAAAAGTCCTAACAGTGTATATCTGATCAGATTAATTGTAGTGTTGATTGGTTGTATTTTCATTACTACTCCACGATCAACCTTGACATGTTAAATAAATTGCCCTGTTATGCAGAGGCACGGATATGACTAGTCCTCATGGCATACCTGTTGACCTTTTGGATCGGTTGGTGATAATTCGGACCCAAACCTATGGCCCTGCTGAGATGATACAGGTTGCGATGCATTTAAGTGGGCTGCTTCTGTTTCAAGAACAAACCTCTGACAATTGAAAGTATTGTAGAATCTGAGTTACACTAACGTATGTGCTCATTGCATTTGAGACAGATTTTAGCTATCCGTGCTCAAGTAGAGGAGCTGGGTGTGGACGAGGAAAGTTTAGCTTACCTTGGGGAAATTGGACAAAGGACATCTTTAAGGTACGTCTTCAGAATTTTGTTCTGCTGAAAATCGATCTGAAATTAGCCTTCAGTCCAGTAGAATAGGCCTAGGTGCAATACTTCATTTTCCTTGGGTACTTACAAGTTATACTGGCTTATCAGACACGCGGTTCAGCTTTTGTCCCCGGCCAGCATTGTAGCCAAAATGAATGGTCGAGACAATATCTGCAAGGTGTTTATGATTTATGCTTAATTAGGTTCTTGAATGAATTATTATGCTATTATCATCAACTACATGAGTATGATTTGAATTGTGTAATTTATAGGCAGATCTTGAAGAAGTTTGCTCGTTATATTTGGATGCCAAATCATCGGCCAGGCTCCTTCAAGAACAGCAGGAAAAATACATCTCATAATGCAACTCCTCAAACATCATGGAATGTGTGCCAATTAGACATGGGAGCATCTCGTTATGCGGGCTGCATTCTGACATAGGCGAAGTGAGTAGTATATTAAAGGATTCATGCTTTTGGTTGTTATTTCATGCGACTTGTTTTGCGCACCATTTTCATCATCACTCTTGACTACTGAAAACCTAAACGGCAACTTTTATATGTATTCTGGGATATATTTTCTCCATATATTTCATTTTTCCTTTTACGCTATTGCTATTTTTTTAAATAATTCCTTTTACACAATTTCTTTTACAAGCTTAGGCTTTGATGCTAGATTTTTCTTCTTTCCCTAGAACTTTTTGTTTTTTAAGTTTTTCAAATTGTGGTTTTTTTATTTAAAGATGCCCTTCATATATACCTTCAGAAATTCAACTTTATGATAATATTTAGGGAGAATTTTATTTAAGGATCTAGGTAGCAACATATCTTTTAGTAGGTCTTAACAAATTCAAAACCTCAATTCAGTTCTTAGGGATTAAATTAAAAATAATTTGAATGTAAAAAAGACCAAAATACCCTTGGTTGAAATATTAAAAAAATCACCAGCCATTGTTGCCAGAGTACCACTGTTGGACCACCGTTGGCGATGGTTGGAGAATTATAAAGAATTAATTTCTCGAAAGGTAATGAAGGTGGGTGTAGAATTTAAGATCCCTTAGTTCACCAAAAAGTTTTGGACTGTCAAGTCACTCAACCCATTCAATCATATAATGCATAAAATTATATATATATATATATATGTATATAATAAATTTTGTTTTTAAATCACTTGATTATTATGTTACTTGTTAATCATGTAACTTTACTTGTTAATACCTTAACAGGACTTGTTAATTACTTAATTTTTCTTGTTGACCCCTCGACTATTGCAACAGAACTAAATTACTTGTTAGTTGTGTAATTATACTTGTTAATATCTTAATAAGATTTGTTAATTACTTAACTCTTCTCGTTAAGTCCGTGACTCTGGCAAGAGAGCTACATTACTTGTTAATTACGTAATTGTAATTGTTAACACCTTAACATGATTTGTTAATTACGTGAATTTAGTGGTAAAATTCATGATTTCGTCAACTAAACTGCATTACTTGTTAATCATGTAATTTTACCTATTAATTGCACAATAATATTTTTTAATTGCATAGCTTGACTTGTTAATACCATAACAAGATTTATTTAACTATTATTTCAAAAAAGCAATTAAATTACTTGTTAATTATATAACTTTACTTGTTAATTCCTCAACAATACTTATTAATTATCTATTGTCACTTGTTAAATGAATATATAATTTATATAAAAAATTGAGTTTGTCAAGTAACGAAAGCGATGATAGTCGAGTCTCTCTTATCAGTATTCATCAAATTAGATATTCAATTATATAAGCATATATATATATAGATAGAGAGAGAGAGAGAGAGAGCATTACCCTAACAAACAAATATAATATTAACAATTAAAATTGAAGAAGTGATAAACTATATTGGGCTTTTAACAAGTATACTTCTTATCATAATACTCAATAGGTTTTAAAATAAGATTTATTATACAAATAATTTTGAGGGAGTCACGGCACTAACAAGTGAAGTTGCATGATTAACAAGTCAAGCTGTGTAATTAACAAGTATTGCATAATTAACAAATAAAATCACATTATTAACAAGTAATGCAATTCAGTTGAAGGAGTCATAGATTTTATAAATAAATTCAAGTAATTAACAAGTCTTATTAAAATATTAACAATTATATGTACGTGATTAATAAGTAATATAATTTTATTGTGGGAGTCACAAACTTAAAAAGAAGAGTTAAGTAATTGACAAGTCTTATTAAAATATTAACAAGAATAGTTACGCGATTAATAAGTAATTTAGTTCTGTTGCAGGAGTCGTAGAGTTAATAAGGAAAGTTAAGTAATTAACAAGTTCTGTTAAGGTATTAACAAGTAAAATTACATGATTAACAAGTAATGTAATAATCAAATGGTTTGGAAACAAGATTTATTATATATATAATTTTATGCATTATATGATTAAATGCGTTGGGTGGCTTAGTGGTCCAAAACCTTTTGGTGAACCAAGGATTCTTAAGTTTTACACCTTACCTTGGCCACTTTTGGAGAAATTAATTCTCCAGCCACCACCAAACGGTGGTCTAGCCGGAGCTTCGATGAAGGTCTAGTGGTTGCTGTCATCGACGAGGCTTCGATCACCGACGGTTGTGCTTTGGCGACGGTGGTTGATGTTTTTTTTTAATATTTGAACTGAGAGTATTGTAATTTTTTTCTACATTCATCTTATTTTCAATTTAGTCCCTGCAAATTGAACTGAGGTTTTGAAATTTTTTTAGACCTACTAGAGGATATATTGCTACCCAGGTCGTTAAATGAAATTCTTCCTAATATTTAAAGGGTTTACATAACTTGAACATTTCTTGTTCTTTTAGAATGTGGGGTAGAATGGATGAATAACTCTTCACCCTTATTTAATCCCTTGATGTGATCGGCCTGCAAATCATATAAAGAAAATAACTCAGAGTGTGTTTGGATAATTTTTCAACCTAGGTTAGGATGGCACAAACCTAAGTTGAGATATTCAATGCCTTAAAATCTTGTTTGGAAAAAAAAAATGAGTGAACGAGCAATGGCCTTTGAATGAGTGTTATTGTTGAAGCTGGAAAAAAGAGCTTCTTAACATGCATTGGAGATTTGGTGGGTGAACATCTCCTCTCTCCAGGCTATCTATGTAGTATGCACACTCCCAATCCCCTCCCACCTCCTTGCTCTGCTTGAAGCTCTTCACCTCCTTCTCCTTGCTGCCACTTTAATTGTCCATTGTACTCACCATCGTTGCCATCCAAGAAGGTCTTCTGTCGATTGTGTTGCTTGCCTATCGCGATCTGTGTTGTTTGCTGTCAAGAGTTGAGAACTTCTCTGTGGCAAGCTTAAATGTCTTTCTCATCATCATGGCATTCACAACTCCAGCTCTTTTTCTTCTTCATCTTCCCCCTCGTTTAGGAGCTTTGTGCGGTGGTCACCCAATTGCCTTGTTGTTTCAACTGTGTTTTGAACTTTACTACTCCGTTTGCTTCTTCTGATGTCATCTTGCTAGTTCTACGGTTCAAGGAAGAAGAAGGGGATGACTAAGGAGGAATAATTATAAATATAAATATATTATAATATAATTATAATTATAATATTATAATAATTATCCATTTTTAAATATTCTATTCCAAATTGTAATATTATAAGATAATTATAATTATAGTATATAAATATAATGATCCAACAAATAAAACATCAATCAATTTCAGTTGCATTCAAACATAAAAAAAACAGTTTGGTAAAAATAAACATAAAAAATAGAGTTTTTTTTTTCTATTTAGTTTGCTTCTTCTAACAAATTTCAGTTTATTCAATTGACTTTTTTCAAAAAAAAAAAAATAGCCAAACATAAATCACATTACATTCATTGACTTATTTTTTTTATTCTTAGTTAAATTCTAACTTTAGTTATAAATTTTTTTATCCAAACACACACTCAATGAGCTAAAGTGTAAATAATAGAGTTTCTGTATTGGCCCAAATGGTGAGAGATGCATTTGTCATAATTAATTTTGTTTGAATAATTTGCACCAATTTTTAATAGGTCATGCGTATTAAAATTTTTTAAACTTATCCTTATAATGTCTAATCCTGAAATGTTAATATGAGTCCTCACTAAAATTAGAAAGTTTTTTATCCAAAGTATTTTCATAGTCAATAAATCTTTTAAGAAATTTAAATACTGTTTAACGGGTTATTTTCTTTCAAACAATATTTTTTTATATACATTTTCAAAAATCAAATTTTTGAATGATGTTTAGACTCAACTAAAGTTAGAAAGCTGTTGACAGGTCAATTGGATTTCTTTTCAGTTGAAACGAGTTGAAGGCCGGTTTTCCAGAGCACTTTAACCCGACCCAAAGGTTTCCGACCAAATTGGCTAAAGGTGCAACGGGCAGCACCAACAAAGGGAGGAGGTGAATAAATAAGGAATTTTTGTTTTTGTTTTTGGATAAAGATAAGGAATTCATTTTGAACCAACTAAAAAATGATGAAGATTGAAGAAACTGGCCCAGAAAAATTGCGGCCCAAAAGCATTGGCCCAGCAAAAGTAAAAAGTAAGGGTTTTCGTTTGGAAGGACTTTAGAAACTTGGCGGTTTAATCAGTGACCGGATAGTGCAGGAACGATGACTCGCCTGAACTCGGAGCGGATATTGAAGGAAAAGAATACCGGCGATCCCAATTCCATTTCCACCCTTCACCTCAATCATAAAGCTCTTTCCGATGTAAGATTCTGTGCACTTCCCTCGGGTTTTCTTATCCTCTGATTTTGGAGCATAACTATTCTGAAGGTTTTGCATTTCGTATCGGACATTCTTAGGTATCAATATTGGTCGACTTCAAGAACTTGGAAAAGCTTGACCTTAAGCTTAACAACCTAACTTCCCTTGAGGTGTTCTCCCTTTTGTTTTGTTTTATTTCTAAACCAAGCTATGAGCCTTTCTGACTAATGTTTTCACCCACATTACAACAGGGGTTGAGGTCTTGTGTTAATTTGAAGTGGTTATCCGTCGTGGAAAACAAATTAGAAAGCTTAGAAGGAATTCAAGGACTTACCAAGCTCACTGTAAGTACACGGTGGACCAAATGTAGAGAAACAAGATGGAGGTTCTTTTATTGAAATAGTTGTGATTTGGTCTCATGTACTAAGTCTCTTGACTCTATTCGTGATACTAAGCTAGAATTTCAATGTGCTTATAGGCATTGAACTCAACCACGGATATTATTGCTTTATCTGCAGTAAGGTGTTTCTTTATAAGGGCCCTATGGACAAGTTATCGATGCGCCTAATTTCAAGGCGATACTTTTTCAGCTGAAGCTTCTGAGAAAATTTTTGTTTTTACATAAAACGTTAGGTGTTTATCTAGTTATAATTGGTTTTAGGATCTAACAGCTCCTGTTAGAGCCTGATGAGATAATACCGACTCACTGCTAGGTTTTGTGTTATGAGGTTAAGTAATTGTTCATGTATTTGTTTGTTTGCGCAGGCGTATTTCCATTGATGTGTATAATTGAATAATTTCATGAGAATTCAGCTGCCTATGAGCTAGTTTTTCTTGTAAAGTTTAATGAGTTACGTGAGGAAATAAGAGTCAGGTTTACTCACATTTGTCAACCAGGTATTAAATGCAGGAAAAAATAAGCTTAAATCTATGGATCAGGTTAGGTCTCTTGTTAGCCTCAGAGCAGTGATTTTGAATGGTGAGTCTTGTTACATGATATCTTACCTACTAACATCAATAGCAGATTTCTTTTAATTTCCTTTCTCCATGTTTTTAACTGACGTTTCTTTTTGGGTTGGGTAGATAATGAGATTCTCTCCATTTGCAAACTTGATCAGATGAAAAACTTGAACACTCTTGGTATGGTTCATTTTGCTTTTTTCCCCCTTTAAGTACTATTAATGCTAGTAACTGGTATCACTTTAATTTTATGTTCCTATCATAATCGACAGCATTTGAAATTTGATACAATCTTTCCCATATTCCCATCCTTTTCAATCCTTTTCAATGCTGTTTTATTTGTCAAAAAAATGAAAAATGAAAAGATAGGAGAATTATGATTCTTGAATTGAAGACATGAAAGCAAGAGAGGAAACAAAAGTTTCATGTGCAAAGTCAGGATAAGATCATGAATTTTTTTATTTTTAAAAAAAGGTTGTAATTTTGACTTGATATAAGTTACATTTTGTTCTGCTTAACCTTGCGCATGCATGATGATAGGGTTTTCTTTTTCTTTACGCTTCAATATATAAACTGATCTTAATCTATTTTTAACACAAACACACACACACACACACAAACCTACCATGTGAATTATAGGGTCTGTTTTCTGCATATTATTGAACTCTCTATTGACTTGAATGTAAAGTAATCTTTCTATGACTATGATTTCACCTGCAGTTCTTTCCAAAAATCCTATCCGTAAACTTGGTGATGCTCTTATGAAGGTGAAATCTATATCTAAGGTAAAATGCGCTCTAATATATTGAGCTCCTCTAAGGATTGCTTATGAACTGTATTCTGGAAGGTAACAATATTTCTTCTTTCCAAGCTTTCTCTCTCTTATTGCCAGCTTCAGACTATTGACTCCTCACTCAAGTCTTGTGTTGAGCTGAAAGAGCTCCGCCTTGCTCACAATGAGATCAAGGTGTGTCTTGAAGTGTAACTATCCTTGGAATCCCTTTTGAATTCATTTTTTTATTCAATACTCCCTCTGTTTTCAAATTTTAACCAACTCACATAATTTAAGAAAGTTAGTTAATCCTAATAAATATGTTTGAAATTGAAACATTTGGAGTAAAATGCCTTTGTAATTTAATGTTTAATTTTTTCTTTAATTTAATGGTACCATCCATTTATGGGGGCAAGTTCGAAAAAATATAATAAATACTTCTTGAAATTTGTAGTTTTGCTTATTAAAAAAAAAAATGAAGCATATGGTAGTTTCTGTTATAATAAAAAAAAGAAGAGGGAGTACTTGGCTATTTCATGTATTTTTTTAACTCAGTTTTCATTTTATGTGGTTTAAAACATTTCACTAAATCTTGGATTTTCAGAGTCTTCCAGATGAATTAGCTCATAATTCTAAGCTTCTGAATTTGGATTTGGGGAATAATGTGCTCATGAGATACTCAGATATAAAGGTTTGACATGCAGATATGGATTTTTTCCATGTTTTTTTAATTTTGATCATTATCGGGAATAGTCTTTACCTTGTATCATGTTCATGTGATGCAATGGCAGGTGCTCAGATTCCTGGTGAATCTGAGAAATCTCAATCTTCTTGGAAATCCCATTGCTGGAAATGATAAAATAGCAAGAAAGGTAAGTTTCTTTTTATTGTTCTTTATCATTTGTTGTTATTCTCACGTTGAAGTTTAAAATTTCCTCTCTGACATGAACTGTCATGCATATAATGTGACAGATTAAAAAAGCATTGCCAAAATTACAGATATACAATGCTAGACCAGTAGATAAACTTACCAAGAATGAGAACAGAGACAGGGTTGATGGAGGAGATTTTTTGGCAGATTCTGAAGGTGAAAAGGATAGAAATACTAGTGCCTTTGAAAAGAAGGATGTGAAACATCATCAGATCGAAGGTGAGGATGATCGTTTTGAAACCACAGGAAGGAAATCAAGTAAGAAAAGGAAGAAAACTGTTGATGTTGTCTCCAAGAAGCATGTCACGTTACTTGATGAAAATATGGTTCAGAATAAGGATAGGAAACATAAAAATCCTGCCATAGAGGGAAAGAATGCCGGTCCCATAGACGCTGTTAAAAATGACAGAGAGAAAAAGTCTATTAAGAAAAAGCTAAGAATCAATGACAAGCCCCAAGAAGAGGGTGTGGCTTTTGAGGAGAATATTACTAAGGTTGATAAGAAACAGAAGAGATCAAAGAATAGGAAACAAAGTGAAATTGATGTCATCGATGACGCTGAAGCTTCATTTGTGGATCTTTTTAACGTCAATGATGAAGATCTAGAACATGGTGGCCAAATAGAAGTTGTTGAAAAAGTACTGAAAGATGTGAATTTTGTGGGTGACACGGTTCCCTCTGTGTGCAAGCGCAAGAGCTCTAAAAAGCGAAATGTGGAGCCGCCATCTTACCCAATATCTGAAATTGGAATGGGAGGGCCATCAACTTGGGGTGATGAGTAATTATCCGGAATTATGCTGATTCTTCAAGATGAAGAGTTGAAGACTAAATAGAAGTTATGTTCTGTTAGTCTTCCCATTGCATTCCCCTTTGATCTTGATGAATTCACTAGTTAGTTTATGATATTAAGTATCTGGTCATTTTGCCATGCTTTTACAAGGCTAGTGGATTGTTATGTTCCTATAGAGTCAAATTCTGATCCTGGTATCAAATCCAAGGGCAATAATGATGGGAGCCCACTGAAACAATGAGGTTCTTGGAACACATGAACCAAATTTAAATTTTAGTTTCCCATGTTGTTCAATATACATTGTTAAAATGACCGGTTAAAGTAGTTTTCTTTTGTCAATGTAAAGGGCAAAATTGATACTTGAGATTTCAAGTGATTGTAAACGGATCTCCATGATTTATTTGCTCACATTAAACGTTTTTATGGTTGAAAGTCATGTGATGGGTTGAAGCTCACTCTCTGCAATTCAATAGAACTGTTCATCTAAAGTCAGATATTGATTGTTGCTTTGTGAAGAAGTACCACGCTATAAACAGTTGACCTAATTTCGCATGTGTTTGGCTATTAGCCAATATAAGGAAATACTCTTTCCGTTCGTTAATATAAATTGAAGTTTACAAAAGGAAAAAAAAGTTAAAATTAAAAGAATTATTCTAGTCGTCCGCAATCAGCCTCGTTTTAAACCCTTCTGAAAATCCATAACAATGATGGTTCCGGCTGCGTTTGTTGAAAGGCGTTTAACTATGGTCAGACCAGTCAATGGTTAATTTTGATTTTGATCGCCAAACTCTTGTGCTTGGATGTGAATAGTCACGCATGCAACTTTCCAATAATTGACTACTTTTTTAATGTGCAGTGCACATAATAAATAATAACCTCATACAAAATTTCTGATTGAAAGATGTATTGGTGTAAAAAAAAATGAAAATTTCAAATAAGAGAAAGGATATAGGAAAGATAGAAGTTAAAGGCAACAATGTTGGAGAGAACGTGAGTTGTATTATTTTTGAAAAGAAAGATTAATCATTTAATTTCTGTAATTTTAATTCAGTTATAACTCAGTTTTTAATTTTGACTCGTTATAACTTAATTTTTAAAGTTTTGATTCAATTGTAATTTAATCTCTAAACTTTAACTTGCTGTAACTCAATCTTTATAGTTTTAACCATCCAAATATTAGTCCTTATATCTTAAAAATAAAATTCTAAAAACTAAAAGTATGTTGACATTTAGTGATTAATTTTAAATTATGAAAAATTTTAATTCGATAATGATTATAAAGATTTTATCTTTCTAATTTTATTTTCTAAAATACATAGACTAATATTTTAAATGGTTAAAATTATAGAGACCGAGTTGTATTAAGTTAAAGTTCAAAAACTAAATTATAATCAAATTAAAATTTTAAAGATTTCAAGGACTAAATTGCAATTAAGTCAAAACTGTTGGGATTAACTAATTAATTTTTTATTTCCTAAAGCTTATGAATAGCATGTGGATAGTATATTATGATAAAACTTTTAATTTTTTGTAATTTAAGAATAATATAACTTATGAGATTTTATAAATATACAAACTTCTCTTGTATTTTACATTCAACTTTTATAGTAAAACATTATGATTTGTTGAAAAAGATTTCAATTATTTGTCACAATAAAGCCTAGAAAGACAAAGACTTCTCCCAGCCATGATGCTTATACTTAATATAGCCTCGTACTGTACATATAGGCAATGCTCGGCAAATGCATACTTGCTTATGAGCTGCTCAAGAAAACGCGTTATTAGTATATTTACATACGAATCGAATATGGCAGGCAAATTTGATGCTTGCATTTTCTTAGTCAATGTAGATTTAAATAACTCTTACCATAGCCAAAACATTGGGCTTTTCTTAATGGATTAGCCCATTTAGGCCCGAAAAAAATTTAATGTTGGATTTTAAAATATGTTTAGATTTGTTTGGTTTAACCAAAATAAGCTCATTTTAATTACTTATATTTTCACTAAGATAAAAAAGAAGACATTGTCGGCATTAGACTCATAACTTACAAAGTTAAGAGATCAAATTTTTTAATGATGTAAAAACTGTAGTGGTGAATGATTTGTAAGTAATTTTATAAGTGTTATTTGAGTCTATAAGTATGCTTTAATCTTGATGAGCTCACATATTTAAACTTATCTAAACTTTTTTTATTAAAAAAAAAAGGATGATGAGGAGGATATGGAAAAGGATTGGTGAAGCAAATTTGATTTGGTTTCATGAAAAGAGTCAAATGATGCTTCTTATTTTGTGAATTTGTTGTTTACCTTATTATTTGTGTTTGTGTCTTCAATTAATCAACTTGAAATGTTGATAGATTTGCCATTATATATATATATGATTTACGAGAAATATTTGTCATTTAAAATTTGCGTAAAAGGAGTAAACTAGAAATGCCTTGAATTTAAAAGAAGTCCGTTACCCTGAAACAATAGGGATAGACTTATATTCGTACTTATTCAGATCGGTTCGAATAAACTCAACTAGAACAAATTTCCAACCCTACATTAAACCCAAGCCAAAATAAATGTCTGGGAATGCCCAAACACAACGTGAAAACGGCTATACATGATTCTCTTTTGTACGTAATCGGAAGAGGAGGAGGAACGACAAGAACAATAATATTGTCAGCATTGGCCATTATTGATGAGTTGGCATATCTAGTTGTTTGCTTTCGTTTGTTCTTTAGGTTCGAACCAAAGAACAAGAATATTGAATAAAACAGATCGGTTATAGAATATAGATCTTACCAGTAAATAATACTCCAAGTCGGGCCTTTTTTTTTTTTTTTTTCAAAGTCGTCGCTGTCATGCATAGTATCTCTACGAACCCTTCACGTACGTTCTCATCGATCTTTCTCTTCTTAAGAAGATCGAGGAAAGTGTTTGGTAAGGATTTGAATTTTCTGCACTATTGGATAATAGGAAGTGAAATTAAAAAAAAAATCAATGTGTTTCCAATAACTACGTATTTTATTTTATTAAAACAAAATCTAACACCAATGGAGAATAAAATCAGACATGCATAGGTATTTATTATGGAGATTTAATATATAAGAATTCATATCATTAATAATCTGTCACTCTCGGAAGGAGACAATGAATCATTATTCCATGTCTGTCTCTCCATTATTATTTTCATTTGATAATTTAACTGGCTTCAAGTTCGTTGTGTTGGCTATAATCAGTTGACCCGAAAGCAAGCATACAGTTGTACAAATAAGAAAAGGGAACACAAATTCATGGAACTTCGTATGGTGAAGTTGGTAGGGCATGTAATCCTTCTTGTGGTCGGCCATGAATCATGATTATATTCTTTCTTCTGATCAAATTAATTAAAGGACTAAAAAAATATATCCAATTATAAATGCTGACGGTTTTTTTCTAATCAAGAAATGTTCACGGTTTCACCACTGCTAATAACAAATCGCTATTCATAATATTCTTACGCAAAGGTCACAAGCATTATTCATTTACAAATTTTTCTCCATCTCAAGTTATAAGATATTTTTAGATAAAATCTCATATACCAATAAATTTTATTAAATACATTTAACAATCTTATCTTTTCAAAATAAAAATATAAATTTTTAAAAATACCTATCATTTAATATATTAAAAAAAAGGATAAAAATTAATTATAAATAGAGAAAGAAGAATATTAAAATTAATATATTTAATGAAATCTTAATCTATCTAAAGTATCTTGTATTTTAAAAAAAAAATTAAAAATATTTTATAATTTGAGGCAGAAATAATATTATATTAAAATCAATATATTGTTTGTAACTTGAACCCCCGATACATTATCGACGAGGCTTTCAGGATATGAGGAGACTTTAACAAACTAAATGCTCCAAGCTATCACGAATTATCATTTTTTCACTATTGAAGAAATTAATTGAAGTGGCAATGGTATTTTCATAGAAATTATCACAAATTGTTAACATATTAGCTTTAAATAATTAAATTAACTTCTTTTATTAATCATGTGAATTAAGTAAAACCAAGGGGCTTCTGTATTTATGATCAGATGGATTATCATGTGAGAAAGTTACATGTATTTATATATGTGTGTGTGCCTTTATATTAAGTTGAAGCACAGAATCAAAATTAAAGAGAGTAAGTAGTGTTTTGATTTAAGAAATATACAAGTAGGAATTTTATTTAATTATGAGTTTCTCAGGGTTAGCGTCCAATGAGGCGGCTTTCATGCCCCACACTTTGAACAACGTAACATCAGCGTCTTTGAAAAAATGACTTCACTTTTTCTAATCACTTTGGCTAATAATAATGCCATGTGACCACATATTTTTCCACTTTAGTTTGCTTTATTGTGGTAGTTGTTGGTTTTCTAAAATTTTAAAAATCGAAGGGGCACGTCACATGAGTGATTATTAGATTTAACGGTCCAATATTGCCTGAATGAAAAAGAGAGATAAAATAACTTTTTAATCATTTATTATATCTTTATTAGTACTGTTCAACATGTCTAATGATTCTAGGTCCTTCGTATTTAAACTCTAATTATAAGTCTCTATTTTTAACTAATCCTGAGAGTGATAAACGGCTTGCCGTTTTCCCTGACTCTACGACCCTTTTCTGCCCTGGCCAAGGGATTTAGAATTTTCTCATCACGATATGTACTGGGTTTTGTTTCTGTAATCTGGTAGCTACTGGCTAGATGATCGATCTCTTGTATTTCAAAAGGCAAAAAAAAATCCATACTATAATACATTTATTTACAGTAAAAAAATCAGGCAATTTGATGATAAATTAAGCCTTTAATTTATATGTTTTCATGACATAAGGAACAAAGTCATGTAACTTAAAACATCTTTTTATTTGGAAAAAAAAATAGCAATCCAACAAGGTTAATTACTTAAAATCTGAATCCTCTAAAGTCGAAGCCTTTGATACTAGTGAAGTTGTACATGAAGTATCATCAGTTTGCGTGCAACTTCATGTCTTCAACCATTTCAGAAAGCTCAAATATAATTTCACAGGATTCAGGTAATTTGGCACGTAATAACTTGTGACTTGGGATTCAACCAAGAACAACACAGACATCAACAGTTTGATCTGCAAGCTGCAGAGATGCCATATTTGAGTGTTAAATTAATCTCATTTAAAAATTATAAAAATAAAATTTTGAAAATACAATTTCTAGATTCAATTTGCCGGGTGAAGATTGACTTTGTGAGAGAGTGAGAGAGAGATGGACAATAAGGAGTAGTTTGCTTGAAGAAAAAGCATGAAATCAGAGTGCCCCTTGTGGAAATACAGACAAACTAAATTATAAAATTAATGGTAAGACTGGGGATTGTAAAGTGCGCTGTTTTATAATGGATTATTCAATTCGGGGATCTAGAATTCCACATGTATATATGTATGAAATTTAATTAATGCGGCGAGGAAGACGTAACATTGTAGCCATAATATTCACATACAGGTGGAATATGACATGCACGTATATATCAATAATATTACGATTCGCGTCAATGCAAGCCCAAAGTACTCCCACTTTCGACCTGTCAGACACGCCCTGTCAGTCAACGTTGACCCTAATTGCAGCTTCATTTCAGACGGCCACGTCATGTCTTTTTCTCCTTAATTTACTTATATATTTTCTTCTTCGCTTTCTTTTGTTCCTTTGTTATGCCACGGGGAACAAGTTGAAGGGCCCCTTAATTTACTAGAATTTTATTTCTAAATAACAGAAATAACGCCAGCATGTATAATGGCCCGCCCCAAGCACCAAAAGATGACTCCGAACTAGTTATAATCAAGTGCCTTTTAAATCCTCAATAATTATTCATTAAAATAGTTTGCCTATCAAATTATAGCCGTACAAATCTAACACGATTCTTTGAACTTTGTCAAGTTTGGTTTAAGAAATTGACCCGAATGAAAGGAGTTGTACAAATCAGAAAACGAAACGAAAATACATAGAATTTAATAGAAGTTTGGTAGTGCGTATGATCTCTCTTACTAATACCCTCAACTTTGTGCTTCATCTTCCATATGAAGACAAACCTTGGACCTCAATTTCTTCATTTACAATGGGTCATTCTTTTAGTCCTCACCAAACCATATATGATATATATATATATATATATATATTATTTAGCTGAATTCTACTTTAAGTTTTTTAATCTTATAAGCAATTCCAAGTACCTATAAACAGAGTGTATGTATATCAGAGACAAAAATTAAACATTCTCTTTTATATTCTTAGCTTAATGTACAAGTTGATTCTCTATCAATGGAGTGTCGATCTGTGCAAACTAGATCATGAATCAATTTAATTTATGAACTGATTTTAATTAAAACTTATTAAAAGTAATCTTCGCATGATTATGATTTGCACTTTGAAGTTTGAACCTTCCATTTGAAAATTTCGGTACCAGCCGAGGATTAAAAGGACAGAGAACAGTTGTAGAATAAAAATCAGCATATTAAACCAAATTAGTTGATCCACAGTAGTAGAATAAAAATCAGAATATTAAACCGAATTAGTTGATCCACGAGGCAAGCTATATATATATATATATATATATATATTAATATTTAATATGGAATGGATTTTTTAATCCCCAGGACCACTAAACCAAGCCCACAACCTTAGACGTCAACAGTTGTTAAGAAAGTGTAGTGTTTAATATTATAGCTTCGGGCCCATAGAGGGACGAGAACGTGAGGTCGAAGATAAGAACAAGAATAAAAAGGCAGTTTCAGTGTCGTTGAAGGAGACGAATGGATTGTAAACGGAAGCCACAGGGTAATTTCCACTCCTACCCCTAGCTTCAGCTTCATTCATTAGCTTGCTTTTCCCTTATATATATATATACACATATATATGCTCATTAAATTCGAATCATCGCGTTGCAGTTTGGATAAGGCCAGAAAAATGGAAGGAGGTGAAATATGGAGAGAAAAAACATGTTGTCCTCTTATATTTGGATAAGTATGAAAAAAAAAAGATAAAAGAAAGAAAAGTGACCGATCACATAATTATAAAGATACTCTCGTATTAGAAAATAAACAACATCCTCTGCAGCTGGCAAATAATTGAATTTTTAAAAAATGTTAGCAGGGATTCGACTCTTGATTGTGCGTATGAAAAATGTTCTATTAGGAGAAGCAAACTAATTTCTACGTTAAAAAGAAATTAATTAATTTGCCATCGACTGTCGGTTGAGGAATATACTCCCTCCATACTTATATATAAAAAGCTTTTTAAAATATTTTTTACCTTTAAATATAAAAGATTGTTAACATATTTTTTAATAAATGAATTACAATATCCTTATAAAATTAAAAAGAAAAAAATATAAATACTTTCATTAATTTATTTAAAAAATTATTTTTTATTTATAATAATTAAGAATAAAATTAAAATATTTTTAATATTTTTAATTAGATAATTATTTTTTTATTAATTTATATGATTCAATTAAAAATATTTTATATATAAAAATAGGGGTATATTTTTGGCACAGACAACAAGAAATGCAGGTTTTGTTGTGGCTTTTTGGGGACAATTTTGGCAAATGTGATAAGTAATGTAACTTTTTCCCCTAATAATGCACACTAAATTCAGATTAAAGGTCTAATCGCTAACACAAGAGCCAATTCTTGGCTACACTGTTATTAACAGTTTTAATTAATGAACATGTATGTACCCCTTCATTTATAAATATAAAATATTTTTAATTAAATTTTACTTTAATAAAATAATTATTTATTTTTAAATTAATTATATTTTTTTATATTTATTTTTATTTAATAGGATATTTTATCTTAAAATAAATATAAAATAATTTATTTAATAAGAATATTTTTTAAAAAAATTAAAAATTATATTTTAATAAATTAAAAATATATTATACTTTTTAATGAAAGGAGTATTATATTATTCACTTATGTCAAATATGGCACCCATTAAAGTTGGGGGGGTTTTTGAACAGCATACCCCCCTCTCTCTGAAAATATGACCCCACCTTCCGTTAATTGCGTCTCCTGATATAATGCCCCTGCATTGCCCATGCCAATTGCATCTCCATCTCTTAATAACCACCCGTGATTATTAGCTTCAATGCTAAAAGCATATATGGTGATTGGTGAGGCGTACATAAATATTTCTGTATCACATCTAACGTCTTGATGATGATGATGATGATGAATCATCTATATAGTTCGATAATTACCTGTTACAATCAAAAGTGACAAGACTAGCTGTGGGGCAAAAAAGACGCGCGAGTGACAAGATTTAACGGGTGGCCTTCAACAAGTGAAGGGAATTCCTACAATTTTAATTACATGCTTATGTTTTTTATTAATGACCATATAAGCATTCGCATGGGTATGATCCAGTATAGACATGGGTTCCAATTAGTTCCGAATCACACAAAGTACAAACGATGAGAAGGCATGGACGGTGGCCAAACGTGTAAATCAAATGGGGCTTGTCTGGTGATGTAAATTAACTATTATTAGGATTAAATATGCTTTAAATTAACAATAAAGTGATGGCATGGAATTCAGATTTTAAACCAATAGATCACACTGTCACTGCTCCTTCGTCAACAAAGAAAAAATGACCTTCTTTGAGTTTTAAAAGTCTGCCCAAAAAGATAAAACAAGATAAGTTTCAAATAATTGAACTTTATTTTAATCCAAATCAATGTTTGGTGATCTTGTTCAATTGTATGTTCGCAATCTAGACTGTTACGAGATGGAAATTGTTGATTACACCTTAAGTGTTTGATTTGGTAAATGATCACAGTATCCTGGCTCAAGTGCCCATAACATTAAGGCGGTGATTTTTCTCTCAGTATACAGTATATACTTTGTTAATCATGCAGTTCCGGTTATTAATTTCCAATTTACTTTTCTCCGGTAGTTATTACCCTGCTATTTTGAAAGAACGGAGAACATGCAAGCACGGCACGAGTTCGTTATTTATCACATTGATCCGTTCAAATATTTCATCATACACAAAAACACGTGACAAAAATTACAATATTCTAAGACGAACTGGGAATCAAATTTAGAATTTTCTTTGTAAAGAGGACTGAGCGTATATATAATTACAGTCACGCACAAATAAACAAGAAGGGATAAAACCCATGCACTCCATAAAATGAATCAATAATGATGTGCCGCACAACCTCTGATCCGCAATGATTAGCCAGCGTGCCACGGCCGATAAATGGATCAGATAAATGAACACGTCATCCTCATGCCTTCCAGGGCGGCTTATTACTTTAATAATAACTCTCTCTTCATTTTTATATATAAAAAATTTTTTAAAAAAATTTTATTCTTAAATATAAAAAATTATGAACATTTTTTTAATAAATGAATCATTATATTTTTATTAAATTAAAAAAAATAAATACTCTCATTAATTTACTTTTAAAAAAATTATTTTTATTTACAATAATTAAAAATAAAATTAAAATGTTATTGTGCTTTTAACTATATCACTAATTTTTATTAATTTTTATGATTTAATTAAAAATATTTTATATATAAAAAGTATGCATTAGCTTTTCAATTAAATGTTAATTAAGCCGGCTCTGCCTCCAAAACTGTGTCTTTTTATCTCGACCAGTCAACCGGCCTCAGCCTGACAACCCAACCGGGTTTTCTCATAATTACCCAAAATCAAATGACCATTTTATCAATCAATCAATTTGGTTGATCTATCATGTATAATTTCACGGCCTATATAAGATTCTATGGAGATTTTGAATGGAAGATTCTTGATCGGAATTATACGGTGATTGTATTACAAGATTTGTTACGCAGCTTGCACTTTTATGAGAAGGTAATCCATTATAAACAACGATAATTTACCAGGTTTGGGAGCAAAATTGGACTTATATTTTTATTGACAAGTAAGGATTAACACATGCATTACCGATTAAACTACACCGCGTTTTAAAAAAAAAAGTAAGTAAGTAAAATGAGAAAGTGACATAAATGTAATGGTCAAATTGTTCCTGGTTATCTGATCTCTATTTCGTTAGTAAAGCGGACTTCTTTTTTTTGTTAATTCTAAAATAAAAGTTGTTACATTAAACGAAATGTCCAGGATGGCTCCATCGAAGGTAAAGTACTGGGAAAACTGCTTTGATCTTTGAATAATGTTTAGTTTTGAGCTGACAGCCAGTGTTGACTTGACTACTCCACGTGGCTTTTCTTTTTTTGTTTTTGTTTTGGTTTTGGTTTGTTTGTTTGTTTTTTTGTACTTTTACTATGCTTATTTAGCGCTATAAAAAGCCATTTGCATTCCACACCCCCCTCGGTGTCGCGACCTGATCACATCTTCCTGTATTCTAACATTCAAATCTGTTCTTGACGTTACGATGGATCCGCCTTCAGCATCAGAGGTTTCCACCGTCGATGGTGGCGCCGGTTCTTCCATATCCACCATCCACTCTGACGTGATTCAGACTCACATCCTCACTCGACTCGATGGCCCGACTCTCGCTTCCGCCGCATGTGCGTCAGCTCAGTTACGCCGTCTCTGCACCGAAGATGATATCTGGAAGAATATCTGCACGGCCACGTGGCCCTCTCTCGACGACCCGTCCGTGCGCGATGTCATCTCCGCCTTCCCCAACGGTCACCGTGCCATTTTTTACGATTCCTTCCCTTCTCTCGATGCTCTTCCTTCCAAGACGAAGCAATTGTACCGTCCTTCTCCCTCCGGGGAATTAATTTCCGCCGTCGATATGTACTACAAGGACACGCCCATCTTCTCCAAAGTTCAGCGCACCGATTCGCAAACAAGCTGGTTCCTCTGTTCGCCTCTGTGGGTCGACCTGCTCCAACCGAAAGAATTTGTGCCGACTCCCGTTAAATACGTACCGAAAGACGAGGAGTGGCTGAAGCACCTGGAGGATAACCTGAGTCTGAGCTGGATCCTGATCGACCCGACCCGGAAGCGATCGGTGAATCTATCCAGCAGGAGGCCGGTTTCCGTGCAGCGGCACTGGTTGACTAGGGACCTGGAGATACTGTACGCGGTGACGGTGGCGCGTGATCAGAAGACACCGGAGTGGGTGCAGTGCACGATAA
Source organism: Prosopis cineraria (assembly GCF_029017545.1). NCBI lineage: Eukaryota > Viridiplantae > Streptophyta > Magnoliopsida > Fabales > Fabaceae > Prosopis > Prosopis cineraria. The sequence goes on from NW_026555337.1 coordinate 4,210,494, forward strand.
AGGTCACGTGCTGCGGGAAGGTTGGAGGGGAGATGCACGTGAGGGGAGCGAGCTTGACGGTGGAGGATATGGAAGGAAAAAACCTGAGCGGGAAGGAGAGTCTGGGGATTCTGCAGGGTGCGATGGAGAATGCGGAGAGGAAAAAGGTGAGCCGAGAGGAAGCAAAAGGGAGATATGAGAAATTCTTGCGGATGAAGAGACAGAGGAGGGAGAGGAAGCAGAGGATAGAGAAAGCGATGGACATGATTTCAGTCATGGTTATCATCGTTGTTTTTTTATTCTTTTGCTCGTTTATGCTGTTCTGAGTCCTAACGTAACAGAAAGAAATAGTTGGATGAATAGTGTAATTAGCAATCAATGCAGCAACGCATAGCAGTGAATTCTTTCATCTTCTACAATATTTACTGAGAGTCCAGAAAAAGCAGAGGAGGCAAGGCCTTCAATGTCGGCACGTGACACTCTTAGCCTGGAATTGCAAGTAGCAAGGCTCGAAACAAAACATGCCGGGTTAATGACCGTAGATTAAATCCAACAGAAAGATAATGTTACATAGCACATTTAATCGACCATCTACTTTTTGGTGCAACTTCATTCGCTCATTAACTAGAGTAACAGGCAGCTAAACATTGCATTGATGAAACACATTACGGTTCCCTTTTTGGCGCAGCTTCATTCAGTCATTAACTAGAGACTCAGTTTCGCTATTTGAATCAACCAAATGTAACTTAAACCCTTTACAAAAAAATGTGAACAAAAATCGGAGCAAACAAGATTTGAGTTTGTGTTGTCAATGGGATGTGCCAAAGTGTGAGATGTTTCGGCCTTAAAAATGGGGACGTGGATCGGCCACAGAGCAGATTGCAAGGCGGGGAGGCAAATTGATTTGCGCGCAACGCAGAGAGGACATCGCAATAGAAGAGCCGTGCGGGCGTGGGAAGCCGTGTTGGACCAGAGGGTCAAACGACTGAAGGAATCGGAGAAAACGACAGGGAGGACTTGGGTGCTGGGCCTTATTGGACGTTAACTTCATAACTTGACTCTAAAACCATCAAACCGCAAAGCACCCGTCTCCGGATCCTGCGTTCCAAAGCCGCGGACCCTTCTGCGTTTATTTCGATGATATTATTTCATTATCATGTGGAACTTTCCCAGCTGATCTTTCATTATCAGTATAATATAACTATATGTTTTATCAAAATTTGATTTTTCGTATCATACATTGGTTCAAAAGATTCTGGTGTCAATGGACTGATGTTGCGTCACGCTCATATCAGTATTCAAATTTGAAAGAGTGATTTGCAGGTCTGAGTGGACGTGGAGTGGGAAAAGAAGAAAATTGAAAGCTTGAGGTCATTATTATTATGGTTGAACTCCAAATTTAAGTGACAAATACAATCACAAGCCATACATATGATATGGCACTCATCTGAAGTTGTCCGCTGAGGATCTAAGAGGTCAACAACTTAACATCCTCCATCGTACGCCAGCGATTTCACTTCTCGAGTCACCACTTGTCCGCATCCTGTGTTTTCTTTTTCACCGTTGTCTCAGTCGAGGTATGAATTGAGCGGAGCTGGGTCGATCAATTTTTGTAAGAGGTTGAGATTTTCCCAACTCAACCAACAGACTCAAACAATTTTTTATTAATTTTAATAATCTTGAAACCTTAAAACTGATCTGGTAATCAACTTTAAATTTATATGTCACGTAATACTCATCATTTAATCTTAAATTTTCTCCAGAGCATATCATGCGTTAACTTAGTTCTTAATTCACGATCACGATCACGATCACGCTCACGCCACTTCCTTCCTTTGCTTCGTACTCATTTGCTTGTGCTTCCCCCAAAAAAAAAAAAAGAAAATCACAATCACAAAACAAGGAATTAAGGGGTTGTTTGTTTTCTATAATTTAAAAAAAAAAAAGGATAACTGTTCTGAATTTAATTGTTTCCAAAACTATTTTTATTTTTATTTTTAAAAATAAAAAAAAGAAACAACTTTAATGGTTTTTATTTTATTTAATTTTTTTAAATATACTGTATTTGATTATTAAAAATTATAATTAATTTGACAAATTTTTATCATAAATCACCACTATTAATTATTAGAATATAAAAGAAGTTATACATCTAAAGATTAAAAGATATATTATAAATACATAACTTATGAAATATTTAATCAAATAGTTTAAGTTATTTTTATAAAATATATTATCTTTAAGTATACTTAATATAAAAAAAATTATAAGTCATTTCATCGGGAAAAAAAAAACAAAAGAGAGAGAGAGAGATGGAGGAAAATGAAAAGAAAAGATGAAAGATGAAAAAAAAATAACAAGAGATTAAAAAAAGAAAGATAGAAAGAGAAGAAAAATAAGAAGAAATTAAATAGATCTGTTGCCCTTGAGATTAAAAAAAAAGTACAAGCCTGTGAAAAAGAAATGATAAAAATAAGAAAAAAGGTAATAAAAAAATATTAAAATATAAAAGAAGTCTCACATTTAAAGATTAAAAGATGAATCACGCATGTATAAGCTTAAGAAGTATATAATTAAATAGATTAATTTATTTTGATAGAGTATATTATATTTAAGCATACTTAATATAAAAAAATCTAATATCAATCATATGCAACTATCACTATTAATCTACTTTTTTATTATAACATTTTTTAAATTAACAAATTCAAACGTATTTTCATTTTATTTTGTTTTGAAACATAATTCTAAAAACTGAATTGTAAAATAGTTTTAAGGACCTGTTTAGTTTTTATTTTTTTTAAAAATGTTTTTAAAAAAAATAAAAAAGATATATAGATAAATGTTTTGCATTTAATTATCTTTAAAACTGTTTTATTTTTTTTAGATGGAAACATCTGAAAAATTATTTTTATTTTATTTTTTATTTTTAAAACATATTATATTTGACTATTGAAAGATATAGCTAGTTTGACTAATTTTTATCCTAAATCATATCATTAACAATCTAAACCATTATTAGTAGCCTATATTTTTAATTTTAAAATTAATTTTAAATTAATATAACCAGGCAAATTTTTATTTTGTTTTGTTTTAAAAAATAATTCTAAAACTTCTATTACAAAAGACTTTTAGAAAAATAAAAAATGGGAACAAAATCAAATAAGGCTAGATGATGTGACATATTCCCTTCTATCAATTTCATCAATATTAATATAAAAAATATAAGGAATAAAAGTGTATAGAATTTTGAATATGTTACTAGATAATAAATTTAAAAAATAATATCATGTTACTTTTTTTTTCATGAATGATAATTTTAAAAAATATATTTTAAATATTATTTAAAAAATTATACCATAACTTATAAATAGAATCAAATAGAACTTTTAAAATTTGCCTTATCAATGAAGCTGATAGGAGCACTATACAATCAGAGTTTTCAAATATGCAATGTACAATCCCAATCAAATGGTCATTCATCAGTAATAAAAAAATAACCATATTTGAATGCTGCTTGGAATTTGGGTTTGATATCAGGTTAAAAAAACAACAAAAAGAGTGTCAAATGGGTCGAATCGTTTAACCCACAAATTCAAATGGTCAAAACTAAAAAAAGAAAAAAATCTGTTTTTATTTTAGATGGCTTCTCCTTAAGACAACCCATTTGACTATTACTAAATCCATTTAACCCAACACATATTCCCGGTCAGTGACGAAACCAGGAAAATTTAATTGAGGGGGAAAAATGTATACTTAAATATAAATATAAATATTTTTCAAAAAAAATATAATTCTAAATATTAATTAAAATAATATATAAATAAATCATATGAAAAGTTTAAAAAATATATAAGTTAAAATATACATTTAGTACTTTAATTTTATATAAAATTTTATTTTAATCTCTTAATTTTATAAAATATCATTCAATTCTTTAACCCTAACATCATTAATTTTATGAATAAAAAATTCCTATATTAATATTTTAAAGATTAATAAAATATTTTTAAATATTGACTAATATGGTTAATTTTTTAAAATAATTATAATTGAAATGAAAAATAATCATTTCAATCTAACAGAGATTTGAAGATTGAAAAAATATTTTATAAAATTAAAGGACTAAATTAAAGCCTTATACAAAATTAAAGGATAAAAAATACACTTTAACCATATACATATTAATGTCATTTTAATCATAAATTTATTTTAATAATGAATATAAGAGTAAATAATATTTTTAAATATATATGCTTGATAATTTTAAAAAGAATGTGGGGTAATTAATTTTTTACAACAACAGTTGTAATTTTAAAGGGGGAGACAAATGTAATTTTAATTAAATCTTAAATAATTTTTTTACCTTTTTCATGGAGGCAATTGTCCCTCCCACCAATAATCTCTGTTTCCAACTTTATTATTATTATTTTTTAAGAATTAAAAGATAAGGAGTATTATATCTTAATTCTTAAACTTTTTTCTTTTTAAACCAATATCATCCTAAATTAAAAAAACACAATGCCACCGAACTGGCGTTTGACTTTAGCCAAAAAACATAAAAAAAAAAAATTACATTCACTCATCAGAAAAAATTTTATTATTAAAAAGTTTTATAAATTTTATAAAATACCTTTAAATTTTAAACCATGCACATTAATAATTTAATTAAAAACATTGACAACCAGATAATAATGACTATTTCCAATTTATATTGATAACTTTTGCTTGATTATCAATTTGTATGATTTAAAATTTAAAAATATTTTGTAAAATATATGAAATCTCTTAATAACAAACTTTTATTACCATTAATTTTTTAAAAAAACAAAAAAAAAAACGTTTGACTGTTAATTTTTACTTTGATCCATGGCTTCACCTCTTTCTATACTCTTCTTCTTCCTCCTTAATCGAACTCCAGGTTGCACGACTTCAACGAACTTTGCCGTTTCAAACACCCCCTTAACGCTCACCTTCGATTTATCCAGGTCCAACTCCACTGATTCTACTCAGGGGACTGAAATGTCAATAAGAAAAAAAAAAAAAGTGAGGCGTCCTCAGCTTTTGTTCAAGTCCGTGCCAGTCTTTGACTTTGATTCGGCTAGATTGGAGGAAGCAGGTGCAAAGTAAAGCTCTTGGAACTTCAGAATTTTTTGAAAATGAAATCAGATCAGCACACACATAACCCATAATCCGAAAACCATAGGCCACTAAAGAAGCAGAGATTGAACAACTGAACTAACGAATATACAATCAGCACAAGGTCAAGTTGATTCTACTCAGGCCCAGCTCCGCCGATTCTTCTTCTTGATTTCATCTTCTTTCTTCTAGATAAAGGGGGCTAACATGTTAATAAGGGGGAAAAAAAGAAAAAAACCTCTTCTTTCTTCTCCTTAGGCTCAGGCTTCTCTTTCTCTTCGAGTTTTTTCTCCTCTTCTGCTGGCGGGTTTGGGATCGGGGAAGGAAACTTGACTTGTCTATGACTCTTCCTCTGTACTCTTTCCAAGACCTAAAGCGGATCTGCCTGCTCTCCTTTCAGAACTTCAATTTCATCTTCTCCTCCACCAGCAACTTGAAGAACTCATACGCCGCCTCTGACATTTTCTTCACCGCCTCCAAATCCACCCCATGGTTAATCACCTGCAGCAGAAGAGACCCCCAGTTTGTTGTATTGTTTATGCATCTTACAAAAATAGACCACTACAGTAGCAGGGCAAGACTCAAGAAGAAGCAACGAACCAGAACGGATAAACCCTGTCTCGATCTCTCGTCTCGGACCCGACACAGGACCCACGAAGACCCGAAATCATCCCGACGTGATATTGCGATCTCTGGCACGTGAGTTTCTGGAGTAAATATCTCCGGCGCTGTAAATAAAGAAGGAGAAGAAAGAAGTAAAATTTCTGAAGGTGGGCCCTTGGCTAACGCAAAAGGAACGGTTCGGAGTCTGGTCAAAGTAAAATTTATGGGTTCAATTATATTCCACGTGGATAGTACACAGATCACATAAAAAAATTGCTAGGTATAAATTTCAATGGTCAAATTTTAATTTTAATTGTCAATATTTACCATATTTAATGATTGGATAAGGTAGCTTTATTTTTTAAAATTTCAAAGTGAAATAGCTTAAATTTTTTTTAAAAATACTAGGTTCTTCTGATAAAAAATTTTAGAATATTTTTATAATTTTTTTATATGTCAATAAAGTTTAAAAACTTGAGCTTTACAGACACTTCATCCCTTTCTTATCACTTGAGTTAATCTTGGTGATTTGGCTATATTTTTTTTTAAAGAACTATTTATTTGGATCAAATTGGGGTGTTGTCCAGGTAATTTCTCAAAAACGTTTACATAACCATTTCTTTGAATTATATTGAAGTATTGTCGATGTTAATTGAATATAATTATTTTAGAAACGCTTAATTTACCCTTTGCAAGACATGTCAATATTCTTGGAAATTGGGCTTAAAGGTTTTTCCCAAAAGAAAAAACCGTATCATATTTTAGAAATGCTGATTTATTTTGAGATGGCCCAGTAGGCTATTCATGGCCTCAGGCTCTGGCAAATTCATGTTGAAAATGAGAACCCGATCTTGGATGCCCACAGCAAGAGGCCGAAGCGCATGATGTTACCGTGGACCCAACTTTATCCTGGAAATACTGACGTGGCACAACTTCATTGAGTAGCATCCTCATCCACGCAATCCGAATGTACATCAGAAACGGCAGGATTTGATTTTGGACCAATCACAGTTCGCCAGAACCATTTTAAGTTTTAACGCATCGCGATTGTGGTAAAGAAAATCTCATTGCGAAAATGGCAACCACCTTCGGCACCCCATCGACGGTCGTAGGACTCGTCAGCATATCGCCGTTGTCCGCTCCACGCCTCACCTCAGGTCACTTCTTTAAAATCCGCCGCTTTTTCAATCGTCAACTTTAACTTAAGGTCATGTGTATTAGGATATGATCGACTTGCTTGGTTGCAGGGTTTCTGAAATCGCCGGTGAAGGCAAGGAACCCTCTGAGAATAGCGGGTGCCTCAGGAGGAAGATTTACGTGGTAATTTACTGATCTCAACACCTGAATTGTTTATTCAATATTTTAGTAAAAACGGGGTTTGAAGAATGAAATCGTGGGTTTGTTGGTTGGTTGGGAAATGAGAAGTTTCGAGAGGAATTGGCTGAGGACGGATTTCAATGTGATCGGGTTCGGGTTGATCGGTTGGATAGCTCCATCGAGTATACCCGCAATCAATGGGAAGAGCCTGACTGGACTCTTCTTTGAGAGCATTGGGGCTGAGCTCGCTCACTTCCCTGCCCCTCCTGCTCTCACTTCACAGTTCTGGTAAGCCTACTTCATTTCATCCATATTTCATCTTTATTTTTGGTTTCAATTGTCATGCTTATTGGTTTTGTGCTTCAACTAATCCAATCTTGGTTCACCATAACATTCTGGAAAATCTCTCAGCCTTTAACAAACTAAGTAAATTAAAAACAGTCCAGATGTCAATAATGCTCATACTCTAGTCCTGCAATACAAACATAAAAAGAGAAGAACGATGCATTTGAAAGTGGAAAAGAGGGGCAGTGCAATGAATTGAAGATCCTGAAGGATCACAAAAATTGAGAGCGTTCAATTTCATAATCATTGGAGGATCATGAAGTTTTTCTCTATTGAAAATTTTTTAGTTGTCATTTTAAATTTGCAAGAAATAATAGTGTGTGGGTGTGTGTGTGTGATCGGGTGAATGGGAGCACTACCCATGAAATAACTATTAAGTTGTCCCGGTCAGGAGAAAGGAATAGGTGGGCTTTAGGAGATAAACAGTAACAGTGTAATACTTTCGAGCCCGTTCCTTTGAATATAAGAAGGCCTGACTTTTTGTTTGAGGCAGAAACACTAAAACTTAAATAAATAAAAAATGAAAACAAGAAGAAAAAGAAGTTCATCTTACGAGGTCCCACCGAGATTTGAACTCAGGTTACTGAATTTAGAGTCCAATGTCCTGACCACTAGACCGTGGGACCGGGCTACATGCAACTTCTTTTTGATAAATAATATACTTAACCCTGGGATTACGCTAAGCGGGCGTTTTTCGTTATGAGCAGGCTATGGTTGATCACGTGGCACTTAGGGCTGTTCTTGTGCCTCACTTTTGGGCAAATTGGCTTCAAGGGAAGGACTGAAGACTACTTTTGAATCCTCCGCTTTCATGGCCTGTTTTCCTTTTGCTTTTGTGCCTCTCAGGCTCTCACCTCCTTGTAATCTATTAATGTATCTCTATTCGCTACTTTTTTCTCTTTTTTTATTCTGTTAGAAATTCTGCGTGTTACATCTCCATGACTCCATCTCCTTCCTTTGTACTGTCTGTGCTCATACCCTCTCATGCCGCCCTTTAACATTCCTCTCAATGTAACGTAAAGTACTCTTGTTTCCTGCCAGTGCTGCAACCTATGCCAGAACCCCCCCCCCCTTTTTTTTGCCTTCAAAAGAAGAAAGAGACATTACTTTAGGCAAAGGCTTAATCAGCCACGTGTGGCATCTTGGTTGTCTCATTAAGAACGTTCTATGGAAAACGAGCCTCCCCCTCTTGTACAACCTGTGCATGTGAAAGACGAAATACTCAATAATGCAATTTCACTTTTGTCTTTCTTCCTCAAACTTAATTAATGTCATTGAAAGATCTTATCTTTGCCAAACCAATAATGAACACTAAGCATCATTATCTGGCGAAGAGGGGGAAAAAAGGACGAGCTAATGTGTGGAGGGGATCTCAGGAGAGATACATTGGGCCCATATAATAGCAAAAAGCTGCAGGCTGGCTCCAAGAAACGAACAAGAAGACAACGGTGACCTACAACCACATGCCACTGCCATGCAACTTTCGACAAAAAAATGTATATATTTTGTGACGTGGGATTAACACCTAGTGAATTTAGCCAGCAAGGGAGGTCTAACATTTTGGGGAAATTTAAATTGTCTTGAGAAGTTGGACTTGGAACTTTAATCGTCTAATTACCATACTTTGAAACTTGAAATATCAGCAGATAAATTATTTTTATTATATCGTGATAGTAGAATACCAGGTTACAGTTCACTGTATGAGTGTGGAGTTGAAAAATGAATCATGATACTTGGAAACTCCAACACGTTCATTGAGAAATTGTTCAACTTGACAGACTAAAGAACTCTTGAATATTGGTCTCTGAGCAAGCAAGGGAGGAATGGAATCACGCAGCATGTTTGGGAAGAGGGTGAACAAGTGGTGTGGCCACAATGCAGCCAGCATTTAGTATGTGAATTTGGGGGAACTGATCATGTGCATATTTTTTATTGGTGTTTTTCGCATTTCTTTTTTATCAGAAAAATGAGATATATAAAGTAAGAAAAGATATGGATAATGTGTTAATTAATAGCAATAAAATAAGAAAATTCACATGGTGCACTCTGAAGAAATCTGAAATGAAACAAGTCCAAGTTTGCCAATTAAAAAAGATGTCCATGTCAACACATATTTTTTTTTTAAAAAAAATCGAAAGCTAAGTTGGAAATTCTAAAAGTTTGAGTTTGTAAAGTGTTTAATTAAGTAATTTTTTTCATGTTCATTCTTTTAAAATTGTTAACTTGCACACATTGTTTTTAAGATTTCGGGTAATAAGTTAAGAAGTCATTTTATGAGTGAAACCAGCGATGATTTGAGGAGGTTGTGTGGGGGCCATGCTCGTGCTAAAAGGAAGGGCAGTGATTGATTAGATAGCGAAGATTAGCCTCCAAATCCAATAATTATTCCTACTCGTTCGTACTCGTGCGTTTTTGCGGCAAAATCTTCTGCTTATAGCCTTTTTGGGACGCACCGTTGTTAATAAAATTAGAGTTAATTTCACTTGAATCTTGGGATTATCTTTTTGTTTGATCAATTATGTGGGTGCATGCTCCCTTGATTATCCGTCATTCATTGCACCCACCAAGAGAGGGATGCCTTGCTTAGGCGGCGCTAATTCTCATATATTTGTTTATTTGTTTATTTTATATTATTTTCATTTAAAATCAATATTTTCTGTGTGATGTAAAATTATGGGCTCAACAATTTTGTGTATTTTTTTTTCATTTGGTTACCTTATTATATGTTTGCTGTAAATAATTAGTCACTTTTTATGTTATTACAGTAAAAAAAGTTAATTAACATATGATAAATAAAATTTGTTCCGTATATACCGATAAATGCAATATTTTATACAAATATAAAGTATCATCATTGAATATACTTGCACCTAAATAGTAAATACACTTTCAAATATTTTCCCTTTAACATTTTTTTTAAATAGATGAAAGTCAAATGCTATTTAACTACATAGCACAATATACGGAAGTTAAATGATAATGATTAGCTATATAATAATTGAAAAATAATGTCATTTATTAATTATTATGAATTTTATTATTGTTATTTGTGTGTGTAAAAACATGTTATAATAACATACATACAAGAAGGTGATAACAATAAAAGAAAATTAATCATTTAATTAATATAGTTTTACTTAATTATAATTTAATCTATAAATTTTTACTTGTTATAATTAAATTTTTATAGTTTTAATTTGATTGTAACTTAATTTTTAAATTTTAATTTACTGTATCCTGTAATTTTGATAATTGAAAAAACGGTTCCCATATTCTAGAAAATAAAATTATAATTATTAAAATTATTTTAAAATTTAAGGATTAATATTTTAAATTACTAAAACTTTTAGTCTAAATAAATATTAAAATCTTATAATTTTATTTTTTTAAAAATATAGAGATTGATATTTTAAATTATTAAAAGTATAAAAATTATTTTAAATTAAATTAAAATTTAAGAATTAAGTTATAACTCAGTGAGATGTAAAATAAGATGGAGGTGCCACAAAAAAAAAACATGGGAGGTGATTGGATTTATTTTTCTTTGAAAAAAAGTGTTGGGGTTAAAAAAAAGTATATAGGGCTACCATATAGGAAGTGACAGAGACATCAAAAGCAGCTTAGATATATTAGAGCTCAAAAAATTACTGTATCTAAAAGTTTGGATAACGTAAAACCCTTGTGTTGAACTTTTCATGATGCATCACGGACAAGTCAATCAATCTAAATATTGGTTTAGTTTTTCTAAACATATAATTAAGTGCAACGATTTAGTCAAGTATTAAAGAGAAAATGATGTATTAAGAGATATATCTTTTGATGAAGCCATAGAGAGAATGATTTAAGAAAGAATTCTTTATGGATGAACACTGAGGGTGGGGGTTAAGAAAGAACATGGACTGAAAACGAATCAATTCACAGAAGCAGGTCTGAATAGAATAAGAAACATGAAATACTTGAAATGGCCCTCGTTTGGATGAACATGCATGTCCCTCCTCGATGCACCTCATCATCTGCTCCTCTCCGCGCGTGCCTCCCACCCTCCTCTCTCTCTCTCCCTCCTCGTCCTTTTTAAGCCCTCCGTCGCATTTTGCTGACCATCTCAACTTTCCGCTCACCACTCTACCCTCTGCCATAGATTCGACCTCCTTCCTTCCCCTTCCTTTCCATCTCTAACGTATTTTTCCATTTCTGCACACCTTCCCACTTTCCTCGCTCCTGATCATATCTCCACTGCTTTGATTGGCCCACTTTTGTTTGCTGAATTCCAGGCCACTCCCCATGAACTCTGCGCACCTGTTTTCCCTCCTCACGCTGTTCAAACCACCTCATCAATTTAGCCTCTTCTGCATACCCTATCCCTGAATTTTCCTCTCCCTTCGCCTCACTATGTCCTCTGGCCCCTCCCTCCACAATCGCAACGAGATCAGGAAGCGAGCTCGTTCCTCTTCCTCCTCCTCTTCTTTGGTCCCACGCAAATACCGATTCAAGCGAGCCTTTTTGGTTGCCAAGAAAGGAGGTTCCAATACCCCCGTACCCATGTGGAAGACTCGCACGGCGTCCTCCCCTTCTACCGCCCCCCATCACCTTGCTAAATTCCCCAGCCCCTTGCCTCCTCCTTCTGGCTTCACTAGCGAAGATAACGACGTCTCTGTCTCAGCGAGGAAGCTCGCTGCTGCATTGTGGGAAATCAACGATGTATCTTCATCGAAGATCGACAGGGATCTGAAGACTGAACAAGTGAGGAGACGCAAGGGGGCGAGAAGCAGAGAGAAAGTCACGAGCTTATCGAGATCGGACTTCTTGCGGTCTCATGTGTCAGATCCATTGGACAGTCCTAAGTCAGAGGTGAATCCTCATCGCATTTTCATTTGAGGCCTCTTTTTATATTGGTTTATAGCATCTAACATGACTTCCTGTTCTTGCTGTAAAATTGGTTGGCGCAGCAGATGAACGGGATTCAAGGTGAAAAATTGAAAAAAAGAGTGTCTAATAAACTCCGGCTGGGGGATCACGACTCCGGAGGGTTCGATTTTCTTAGCAGTCCTGGTTTCATGGAGGTACGATAAATGTAGAAAACATATGACCTTGTACTTGTCGTTATTTTCATAATGATCTTCCAGTTATTTAACTCTGCTTTTCTGATATGGGAGTGGAAGGTGGTCAATCATAATGACATGAGACGAGCTGGCTACAAATTTTCAAAGTTGTCTAATAACGTTATCTTATAATGATCATTTTTCGATCAGCATGATGATAGTTAGCCTTCTTTCGTTTTCAACCACATTGTAACTCTGTAAGTTTGTAACAACCAAAACCTTAGTTACTCAGAAATCATACTTATAGGTCACTTAATCTAAGTTCAAGCAGCTGTTCTCCTTTCACTCTGAACTGTTGTTCTGATGCGATATTTAGTAAATTCACGTGAAACTATATGCGATCTGAATGATTAAGTACGAAATTTATTTTGTTCTCGGCCTTGTAGTATTGCTTGGATATTCTGTCAGTTTGTTCATTTTAGCAAATCTCAAGTTGATATCTGTAAACTATAAAGATTTTTCGTTTGAGATAAAATTACTTTTAATTTCTATTTTCTGATTTTCGGGGGAAGCATGAGGCTGAATTATGCCAAACTGCAGGCAGCGAATCAGCAAAGAAACAAGACTTGTGGAAAATGCACAGCAGGAGTGAAGAACCGTTTGAAGGAGGCCAGAAGTGGCCTATCTACATCTAAGAAGCTTCTGAAGGTTTTAAATCAAATGTGCCTTCAAGAGCAGCATTCGTCAAGCATACCCGTCATTCTGGCCCTGGGAAGTGAACTTGATCGGGCTTGCAACCAGATTGACCACTTCATTCAAGAACAGAGCTCAAATCAGAATGATACTGAGTTCCTCATGAAGCGTTTTGCAGAAGAAAAGGCTGCTTGGAAAAGAAGAGAACGTGAAAAGGTTAGAGATGCGATAACACACATTGCAGAGGAGCTTGAGGTGGAGAAGAAGCTAAGAAGGCAAACTGAAAGGTTGAACAAAAAGATTGCCAAAGAAATGGCTAATGCAAAAGCTTCACACTTAAAAGCATCGAAAGAGCTAGAAAGGGAGAAACGGGCAAAGGAGATTCTGGAGCAAATTTGTGATGAACTAGCTAAAGGTATCGAAGAAGACAGAGCACAGGTCGAAGAACTGAAAAGGGAGTCAGCTAAAGTTCGGGAAGAAGTGGAAAAGGAGAGGGAAATGTTTCAGTTGGCTGATGATTTGCGCGAGAAGAGAGTTCAAATGAAACTTTCAGAGGCTAAATATCAATTTGAGGAGAAAAATGCTGTCCTCGAAAAGTTGAGAAATGAGCTTGAGGCCTTTTGGAGTACTAAGGTTGACGAAGGAAAAGGTGATATTTCTCCAGAGTTCAAACAAATAAAGGAACTTGAATCTGATTTGAACAAAACCTGTTGGGGATATCAAGCTGCTTGGAAAGAGGACGATTTGAATGTTGGGAATGGAGTGGAGCACGAAGGAGATGACTCTGCTGACAGCGATCTCCATTCCATTGAATTAAACATGGACAATGACAATAGAAGCTACAAATGGAGTTATACTTATGAAAATGATGCTCAAGACGATTCAGGAAGAGTTTCAATGGACAAAGAAAGTATAGGGAGGAAATCTTTCTCCGAGAAAATTCAGTGGACAAGTATTTGTTTCAACAAGGGAAATGGCGGTTCTACTAAGAGGGATTTCGGTATAGAAATCAAGGAAATTTCTGATGAGCTTGATCAGGAAATATCCAGTGGGTTGCCTTCACGAGCTCATCCCCGAGACGACAAGGATAAAATTGAGAGCTACAGGTCTATCATGGGTTTCCGAGACAGCACATCATGTGCTAATCCTGATCAGAGATGTGGCCAACCACTCTTTCTGCAGGATACAGTTGGCGAATCTGAGGATAATTCTGTCGTCGTAGAGAGAGGAGATTTGATTCAAGAAGCTGCGGGAAGAAAGTTCGGACGGTAAGAGATGACAGTTAGCACAATACCTAGCTCTCACTATTGTTGTTCCAAATTGTTAACTCGTGCTGTTGAATATGTTTAAGGGTCACAATCACTGGCGCAATAGTTTGCATCAAGAAAATGTATATAGTAATTAAATTAAATAAATAGAATAGCATACAACAGTTTTGCTTCTGGTTAATCGTTTCTCGTTTAAAGATTCTGCAAGGAGAAGAGCAACTTTTGTGAATCCAGGGTAGCGAGACTTGAGGGTAAAAGTGGCATGGACAGGATTTTTTATGGTTTGAGAAGAAAATAATGGAGAGTTGTTGGGTGCCAGAGCTGAAAATAAGAGCAACTATAGTACTGCTAAACGAGATTCCGGCTGTATGGCTGAGATTTAAATGAAAGAGTCAGTAGTTTCTGGCCGCGACAGACTGATGGAGAGAGCATTATTAGATACTTCCAAGGATTCAAACGTTTGAACGCCGTCCTCTGAATCCTTATGCCATTGCCGTTTTTTTGTTTGGATACCGATTTACATTCATAAGGGACAAGGATAATTCTGGCTTTTCATTTCAATTCAAATGGACCCCTGAAGTTCATTTAAATTAATTTTAAATATTTTAAATATTATATTTATTAATATAAAAAAAAGATAAATATAATTTTTGATCTCTATACTTTATTCATGTTTTATTTTTGATTCTTATACTTTTTTATAATATTTTATGTCTCTACACTTTTATTTTATATTATTTGGATCCTTTCAAAGTTCTTATATTTTGCTCAAAAAGGAAAAATAAAAGTGTATGGATCTAAAATATTAAAAAAAATATAAGAATGAAAAGCAAAATATAAGTAAAGTACATGAGTCAAAAATTATGTTTATCTTATAAAAATTTTTAAAATTTTAATAAATATGTTCATTATTAATTTGACCAGTAAAAATTTAATCTAACAGTTCAATTTAATGTTAAAATTTTTGATAATTTTATAATTTGATTGTTCAAATAAACTCTGGACAGATCAGATATAATTTAGATAATTTAATTTAATATTAAAAATTTATAATTTTTATAAATTAACCATTTAAATATACACTAAATAGTCCAAATTTAATATAAAAATTTTTTATATTTTTTTATTTTAATAAATACAATATTAAAAGTATTTAAAAATTAATTTAAATGGACATTAAGGATCAATTTGGGTTGAAATGCCAAAATTGCTCTTAACCCTGATGAGCATTGAATGCGGCCACATTTGGATACCAACATTTACATTGCATTCAAGTGACACAGGACCATCCAACCCCTCCACTGCATTCTTTGTTTTTTTTTTTATTACAAAGGCAAGCAGTAGCTTGAAAAGAAAAGAAAAGGGCTGACTACACTCGTCCCTGTCTGACAATAAGATAGCAAAACAGTCTGATGAACAGTGCCATATTAGCATGATGTCTTCACCCACTCCATGAGCATTCTTTGCTAAGTAGTCAGCATAACCCAAAAAATCTCTTGAAGTCTGGCTTATGATGAGATCCCAATCTCTATATATCAACTCTTTAATTTGAGTCACTATATTCTTAAGGGTTGAGTTATTGCCACCATCTCAGAAAAGTATGTTCACTGCTTCCAAAGAGTCAGAGAACATCTTGATCTTTTTGAAGTTTTGTTGTTTACATACATCTAAACCTGTTTGAACAGCTAATATCTCAGCAGCTATGATAGATACACTGCCCAACTCCTGTTTGAATCCAAGTATCCAATCCCCATGTTCATCTCTAAGAGCTCCCCCACATGTAGCATATCCTTGTTGATTGACAGAGGCATCCATGTCCACACGTATGTAGCCATTTGGTGGAGATTTCCATCCTGTAGCAGAGTCAGAAGGGTCTTGAAATATCATGTGTTTAAAGCTGTAACTATTAGAGTCTTCCATGAGAAGGTAGAGGCTCTGATGAATCACTTGCTGAGCTGTGCTATGATACCAAATATCTTGATCCAAGGCTATTTGTGATACTGATGGATTCCTGCATTCTAGTGACATAGGACGATCTATTTCACATCTTTACCAATAATAATATTCCCCCCTACTCATCGCATATTTGTGTATTGGTTTTTTTTTTTTTCTGTCGTAAATTTATTTGGTCCCCGCGTTTTGGTAAGTTCGCATCCTAAACGTCTTAATTCAAGATGAGTTGCATCCAATTTGCCGATCATAGGGAATCGGATTCTTCTCACGGAAAAGTTTGATCACAAAACTAATTTGTCAGATGGTACTTGTTTTATCATAAAAACTAAAACGCTTGATCACGAGTAAAGAAAACAAACACATCGAACCATTAGTCGTTAGCATTTTATTCTCGCGTTGCTTCTCAGAAACGCTCCGGTTACTTCAGTTCCCACCTTCCCGTTCTTGCCAGCAGAGCACCCAAAACACCGAAGAAACGAAGCTTTTTCGGTTCAGACATCTCTATATCCACACCTTTTAAATTCATAAGAGGCACACTATTTTGTGACCACTATAAAAGGCACAGATGACAAATCTATCCCACCATGTAATTTAATTCGTTGAAGAAAAAAAAAAACACACCATGACAAGTTATACAAATATACAAATCCACTCGTCATAAGAATTTATTATTCACATCCTACATTATAAAAAAAGTTTCAGCTAGACATCTGGTTTCGTAGACAAAGAGAAAACGAACCGTCAAAATTTTTTATGGCCTGCTAAGATAGCATACGCGGAATGTGAGATAGCATGGACGGTCGAGACTAAACATAAATGCAAAACATTGGGCTTTGCCCTCATTTCTATCCCAAAAAAACAAAAATGCAAAACAACATCCTTTCACTTGACGCTCAGTGACACTCAAAAAGGGTCTCCTTAGGAATTAGGAAATCCAGCATCCAGGCGCTACGATCTGCATTCTTATACAGAAGTTTAGCACGCCTCACTCCTCCAGTCCTCCTTTCATGCCACGCACCACAAATTTTGGACTAAACGTAGAAGATACGATGTATTATTGACGAATAATATAGTTTGTTTATCAAATACATTGATTACAGGTACAAAAGTACGTACAATAATGACAGTGCAAGCTAATATTATATCCCCCGTCCGGCACATGGGGGTAAAAATTCCGAAATGGAAACATCCAGAAAATGCTGATCATGATTTCTGAGAGTCCTCGAATTTTGAAGATGATGCAAAAATAACTGGGTTTGTTGGATGGTCCCTCACCGTCAAGCTCAGCACTTCAGGCCTTGAGTAGTGTCCAACCACGTCAAAATCAAACTTTGCCCTCGCTATTTCTCCCAGATCTGTGTTCACCAGCACCATCATTTTGAGCTTGCTCTCCACTCAGCACAATAATCAATCAAATATTCTCGAAATTCAACTACAGTATCTTTCACAAAGCAGCGGATCCAACTTTATTGCATATATTATACTAATACTATAGTCTCTTAATTTTATTATGTGTCTGGCCCAAAAAATAAAAACTAAATGCACTTTGATGCTTTCTGTGTTCTGATTTGGGAAAAGGAAAGAGGGCATTGGATAGCTTTCCTTCATTGTTTCTTGAAAGACATCACATCTACCCATAAAACAGTATGGCCCTAAAACATATAGTTGCTGCTGAACATTGTGATGTAGTTGAATCAGCATTTATGAATGAATGGGAGAAAAAAAAAACAAGTAGCATAACATACCAAGATCTGCTGAGATCAGAGCCTCCCCCTCATAATTGGGTCCTGCCAGAACAACCCCAGAGGGTGATATAATGACGCTGCCCCCAGCACATACCACAGAGTCTGGTGTCAGGTCCTCTTCTGTGCCTGAGAAAACATACTCGGGAGGAGGTGGGTAATCTCTCCTTCTGCAGAACTGGTTTGCTGACAGAACAAAGCATCCACCTTCAAGAGCAATATGGGTCATAGATGCTTGCCACACATCCCTAGCATCAGCAGTAGGTGCACAATATATCTCAACACCTGGGAAACAGAGTTCCATAGGTTTAGCTATACCGAACAAAACTATCTCCCGTGATAAACAAGTAGTCTGAAACAAGCCATCATAGTGTTTGTTATCCTGATATTTCACATCCAATGTTAATATGTCATCTTGGGCACAACACAGCAGAATTTAACAGAAAAATGTCTACCTTTTGCATACATGGCTGTCCTCAAAAGAGGCATTTTGTTCTCCCAGCAAATGGCAGCGCCTATTTTTCCAAGGGGAGTTTCGAAAACTGGGATGGTTGATCCATCCCCAAATCCCCAGATAACCCGCTCCATTGCTGTTGGCATAACTTTTCTGTGTTTTCCAAGGTAACGACCTTGAGGATCAAAGAAAAGAACAGTACAATATAGCGTGTAGCCATCTCTCTCTATCACACCTATCACCAAATAAACCTTGTACTTCCCAGCCATTGCCGCCAGTCTATCAACTTCGGGGCCTACAACAACATCATACAGGTTAGTAAAAAGGTATGGCTAGAGTTTCACTGATCTATTCAATTTAGAGTTAAATGGCAATATAGATCCTAAATTATAAGTTCAAGGGTGATTAAAACCTTGAACTCATATTTGGTGCATTTTGAATCCTCAATAATTAAAATTGGGACAATCTAATCCCTACTGTTACTTTTATTCAAATGTCAAATGTGTTCAAAAATTCTCTCTCTCCCTCTCTACCTCACTCCTCCCTCTCTCTTTATCTCACTCTCTACTCTCTCGCTCTGCCCCTTCTTCCACAGAGATAACACAAAGCCAGACACAGGAAATTATACTGCCATCTCCAAAGCTTATCCTCTCCTCGGTTCTGCCTTCTCCATATTGCCTCCGACAAACACCGCCATGTCCTCTGGATCGCTGACATCCTTCACCACTCTCCTCCACCATGGGAAGAATCACCTTAAGGATTAGTTCATCAGTATCAGTTAATTAGTCGTTTGTTTCTCTTTCTCTTTCTCTTTTCATTTTTTTTCTTTTTCTTTAGCTTTTATTAATGAGATTATGAATCACCTAAAGGATAGTTAACATGAGTGAGATTATATCCTGAGGGAATTTATTTTCTGAGTTTCATTTTCTGAGTTTCTATTATTTTGCTGCTCATCACATGGTTCCTATGAAAATATCGGTAGATTTTAGTTCTGACTTCTGACCCTTTTGTTCCTTCTCGCCCAATTTTTGGCCGAATTTGCTTGGGGTGTTCTGGACACCGAACTCAGGAGCCTCACTGGCTTCACTGCTTGTACTGTTCTAGTGGGAAAAAAATAGAGAATCTGATAATCTTATATGTATCCTGCCTCGTATCTGAGAGAAAGAGGCAGAAAGTGCTGCTATTGTTATGTGGATTTTTAAAGAGCAAGTCGGTTCAAAGTGTGCAATGCCATTCTTTAATTTAATCTATTTGATGAAGCAAATTGGTGGGGGGAAGTGCATTTAAATTAAGTAGTATCTTAGGTAGTGTCTTAAAATGCAAGGTTTTGCCATTTTCCATGATAATCTTCATCTCATCATGAAGGCTCAAGTTCAACTGGGTCAAATGCTCGCTAATGCTTTTCTTACCATTTTGTTGCAGCACCATGACTGAATTGTTATTTCTACTTTTCTCGTCAGCTTTATAATTTTCTCTGTCTGGCCTTTTGTTATCTGTGTAGAAGAAGGAACAGAGCGAGAGAATAGGGAGAGAGAAGAAGAGAAGGGGAGAGAATTTTTGGACACATAATGGCCATTGGGATAAAATTAACAATAGGGGTTAGATTGTCTCAAGTTTAATTGTTCATGGTTCAAAATATACCAAATATAAGTTTAGGGTTCAAATTGCCCTTAGCCCTATAGTTTAGGGTCCATATTGCCATTTAACCCTTCAATTTAAAAACTATGCCCAAAGTAATTCTATTCCTTGTTAGCAATAGTAGACTTAACAACTAGCTAATCGATAGAGGCTTGATTATTTGATCTATTATCAACAACAGAATTTCAATACCATCTGGAATGGAAGCGAAACTAGAAAATCCTGCTTGTGCTCCAAAACATGAACATTGACACAGAACTATCTTTACATTCTATGTATTCAGTGTTATGCCTGTACATTTTCTTGGAGACATGTTTCTATCGAATTTACACAGGCAATAGTTGGGAATCCACAGGAGCTGTATCAGCAAATATTAAAAACAAGGTTACCTGGGACATCAATGGCTGCAGCATGATACTTGCGGAACTCCTCTTTACCCTTAGCCGTGCGATTTCCAACAGCAACACCGAAGCTGGACCCGCGGGGATAGCCACCCACAAATGCTTCTGGAAACACAACCAGCTGGGATCCATGGCTTGCGGCTTCAGCCAGCAACCTCTCAGCCTTATCTGCTTCAACGTTGAACAATCATCAGCAATAAAAGAAATCATCATTCACCCGCAGTCCAACATCTACATTTTAACAAACGACAGTATAGTTCAAGCAGGAAGCAAATAACTCCAAGACATATACATATCACACGACACATTCAATTCACTTGGAGCAATTCCAAGCGCCCAAACGATCATTTTTACTCAAAAACAAGGGTTAAAAAAAGCTCCATTTATAAGTAAAATAAGAAACAGAGTACAGGGGTTTCTTGGGGTCAAACAGTTTGAAATCCATATGAGAATCCAGGTCAATCAGTCAGAGAGCTCATCTGAAGAAAAAGGAGGGGGAGGAAATCGGACCTAAAGTGGCGGGTGTATCGTAGAAAATGGTGGAGGCCTGAACGACGGTGGCTCGGACAGTGGTGGTGGTGTTATCGGAGCCCATATCAACCTCGGCGAACAAAGGGCCATCGTTGACAGTTTGAGTAGTTACAAGCGCCATGCCTTTCCCTGGGGTTTCTCCTCCGTTGTCTCTTGCCGTATTGGAATGGTTCAGCCCAGCAGACACAATTGTTTGCATGACGTCTTTACTCCATTTATAGTCATTAAAATAAATAAATAAATTTCAATGAGGCTGAATCAGCGGACTGGTGAGGTTCGGCTATATGCCTTTACCAAAATAGGGGAGGCCAGGGTTCCAGAATCATCAACATATCATTCAAATCTATTCTACAGACTACAGCTCAGTTAGTCCCAAAAAAAAAAAAAAATCTACAAAAATACCCCTGGTGAAGCGCTTTCGGGCTCTCAGCTTGAAAGGGACTGGAAGGATATTATTTGTAAATAAAGTTATTCTTTAAAGAAATGTGACTTTAAAAAAAATAAATATAAAAGTGCCATATCTTTTGGAAAATTTCATTTAAGGACACAAAAAAAAATATATTTTTTAATGGGTTTCAATAGATTTTAAAACTTTAATTCAATCTCCAAAGATTAAATTAAAAATGAGTTGAATTAAGAAAAGATAAAAATACTCTTACTTTAAATATATAAAAAAAAAACCATCAGTCACCGTCGCCAGAGCACTACCGGTGGGGACTGAAGCCTCTCTAGCTACAGCAACCACTAGACCTTTGTAACAGGAATTTCGGCCACTGGCTGGATCATCATTGGCTGAGGCTAGAAAATTAAATTCTCCAAAGGTGGCCAAAGTGGGGTAGAACCCTTGACCCCTTAGTTCACCAAAAAGTTTTAGATCACCAAGCTACTTAACTCATTCGATTATATAATACATAAAATTATACATATAATAAACCTTATTTTCAAACCACTTGATTATTACGTTTTTTGTTAATCGTATAATTTTACTTGTTAATACCTTAAAAAGACGTGTTAATTAGTTAACTTTCCTTGTTAACCCCATGATTCCCACAACAGAAATAAATTATTTGTTAATTGCGTAACTATACTTGTTAATATCTTAACAAGACTTATTAATTACTTAACTTTTCTTGTTAAGTATGTGACTCCTGTAACAAAACTAAGTTACTTATTAATCGCGTAACTATACTTATTAATATCTTAACAAGACTTATCGATTACTTAACTTTCTTTATTAAGTTTGTGACTCTTAGCTTCTTTCCCAAGCTGTCCAAAGATCCAATAACTCTATTAGTGTCTCAAAAACATCATTAATTTATAAATCATATATTTTAACCAATTTACCCTTTTTAAACAATTAAAGTTTCAAGTTTAAAACTTAAGATGTTACAACAAACATGTCATGAATTGCTATTTAAGATTTTCAAAAGATTGATCACAGCATCAATATTTCAAGTGAACCATTAAACTCTGAGGGATAAATTGAATCCTCACGGTAAAGCATACTAGCCCAGTTATAAACCATGAGAGATAGACAGGATCCTTATAGTAATATACGCATGGTTAATCAACAGTAGAGTCAACATGCTCAAAAAAAGTCAGAAACTTCCTAGGTTGACATCATATACATTGCATAAACTAAATAAAGAGGTAACATAAAAAGATGATATCTCATACACCAATCTGTGCCTTTGGTGCTCATCTAGTTACAATTACTCTTGTAAAAACGTTGACCATGAGAGATAAGACACGAAGGTCTTAGTAACCAATCTAATATGCTACAATGCATGTAAAGTAGTTAACCATGTGATTGCTAAGCAGGCATGTAAAAATCAATTTCCATACATATGATATATATATATATATATATATATAACCAAACAAAAATAGAAGTGCATGACTTACCCTAAATTCTTCTATACTCCATGCTCGGGACTGAGTCACTCAGCCAAAAGTGAGTTATTTCATGCTATTAGTCACTCATAAGGTCTAAAGAGGGCTTACCATATGATAAATCTCTATAGGACAAAATCCCTGTCGAACAAGTTCAAAATAACCCAATAAGTAATGCACTAAGAATCTAGAAAAAAAACACATTTTCATTTCAATCTAGACAAAATATATCTCTAGTAGGTTTTCAGGTGAACTAGACAAAGATATCTCCGGACAAAAATATTCCATTCATATCCACATATATTTACTTACGTTTATAATAACCCACTTGATAATTAATTTTTCAAACAACAAATATACAATTTTATAATGTAATAATTTTTCAAATAATATCTCATTTCAACAAATTACACATAATAAATAACAAAGAACTTGCTGCAACAAATTAATAAAGATTATCTTTGCTCCTAATAAATCAAAGTCTCCCAGACATGCAATTTCTCACTACTCTTTCTGTTAATATAATCAACACAACCATTTTAATAATATATAACATTAATTTTACAACTATATTCAATAATTAATTCTAATTATAGAGTTAGGAAGTCTAGACTTAACCCACACTTAGTATTAAATTAAGGTTAAAACATCTTAACTCTCCAAAAAATTGTCTCTAAAATCTTCTTACACTTCTACACTTTAAGTAAATTCTTTAATTAGTCCCAAAATCAATACCTTCAAAAATGAAAGAAACATGTCCTCAGGCATTAAATTATCATTCTAACATCTTGAAAACATTTATCTCTACTTAAATAAACAATTAGATACTAGAAAACTTTCCAGTAATTTGAATTAATCCTCATATTCAATCTCAAAGGCTTAGGGTTTTACGTAAAATTCTCAATCTCTGTAGAATTTTATTTTACTTTATTAGTTGAAATAAAATAAGTAAATAACCTTGTGTTGCTCGACCACACAGGGGCTTAAATTGTTCTTCAGCAAAGTTTTTACCTGAATACCTTAATTGTTCTTAAATAAAGTCAATGTATATATTATTAATTATTAATATTAACGAAAAGAAATGTGAGTAACAAACTCTAGTGTAATCCTTAAAGGAGAGTTTTCTCTCTAACTTTAGAGGTTATTCGTTGATGCTTCTTATCTTCTGTTGCTGTTTGCGTAGCTTTTACTGGCATTATCAATGGAGGTCTTTAGGTGCTCAAAGGTTGTTTGATAGTGGTTCAAAATTGGCAACCTTTCATTAGTCTCAAGGAGGGTTCTTTTCATCTTGCTCCTTTATGGGTGTAATTATATGGATTGCCAATTCAATTTTACACTCAACAGTTTGCTTCTTTAACTGGCAACTGTCATGAGTCCCATATTGGGAGCCTCACATGTAGTATGAAGTTTATAAGTTCAAAGGGCTCTCTCATCTAATAAACTAGTCTTTTAGGATAAGCTCTCCCTTATAGACTTGTGCTTGCTTTTGTTAAGAGTTCGGTGTCACAGAAAGAACTACCCACAAAGAGTTTTAATTGGTAGGAGGGCAAGTGAAGTGCAATAAAGTGGAGTTGCTGGGGACTTCAGCTTTTGATGGGGCGGTATTGTCACAAGTCCTACATTGAGAGCCTCACAAGTGGTGTGGAGTTTATAAGTTCAAGAGACTCTTACTACCTAAAGTGTTAGTCTTTTTAGATGGACTCTCTCTTTAGGCTTGTGCTCATCACAACAACTTCATAGGTACTCTTCCATCTTTTGATGATTACAGTTTCAGATGCTTATATGGGATGATATTTCATGTTCTTGTGGATGTATCACATCCACTAAAGTTATAAGGAGTTTTAGCCTTTCTTGATGGTTATGAGTTTGACTTCAAAATCTACTATGAAAGAGCCAACGGGATTTGTTTCGACTGTCATAGAATTGAGCATGTTCATCAACAGTGTTCTAAATCTTTTTCTTCATTATTTTTCAACTTTGCAAAATCCTGGTTTTTTAAGTACTTGCATGAAGAGTTTGTCCGAGTGAAATTTGATTGATTAGTTTATTCACATGAAGTTTTTAATTGGCGAGCTTTGCTATTAAGGAATCAGGATGGTCCAATTTCTCTTTCTCTAGAGTTGGAACAATGTTTAGCTTCAAGTTCTGCAGTCTCTAGATCTTGGATCTTAGGTGTTGAAGACTGGTGTTCTGTGTTCAGTTCAAAAGGGACAATTGTCGAGCTGCATGAAGCCCTTCCACATCTTAGCTGTCATGAACGGAGTTTAGAAGATATATCTAACAACTTTGATTTAGCAAGAATTAAGTAAAGAAAATTGCATCGGGATCATTCATTTTCTTCTCCTGATCAAATACACTCAGCCAATATTTTCCAAATGTCTCCTCCTTATACTGATCTAGCTTCTTCACAAGCAACTGGACGTTGTTATTGCTCCTCTTCAGGACAGGTTGCTAAGCAGACAGAGTTTTTTATACCATCACTTATGTCATTTGATGGTTTCACTAATGTAACTGCGTCAACAATTACTTCTTTTTTCACTGGCCTTTTTTTCTCTGCTTCTTTCACTTATCACTTTCACACTTTGCTACTTTCTCCATCTCTGACTTCATTTTGGCCCAAAGAAACAATGCCATCCCTTGTACTTTTGGCCCACAAATGGATGGTTGGATAGACTTATTACGACAACATGCAACTCAATAACTTCAGAGCTTCTGATGTCTCTAAGTTGTATTCTCGCAAATGCACGCACACTCTGTTTTCTAACTCAGAAACAAAGTCATCACTCACTATTGGGTTTCCCGAGTTTTTTCCAAAAAAAAACCCCATATGCATGGATGATTCTCAAGAGGACCTTCATGGGTGGTAGTGTCATGAAGGTTATGAGATCGATGCTGCATCTTTTTTTGTTTTCTTATTGTCTGGTTATTAGTTTTTTGAGTTTGCGTCTTGTTTTTGTTTTGAAGGCTGTCATTGATGTTTGCTTGGTCTGTTATTTTGTTCTAGTTCTTACAGATCTTCTTCTTTTAAAACCAAAGCTGCTACGTCTTACATCTTTGGCCTTTCAAATTCTATGGGATATCTCTTCGATAATTGGTTATTACGAGTTGGATTTGTATTAATCAATTAGCTTTATGGCTCACTGTTTTAAACTTTTTAATGGACCCGTTTTTGAACGAGTTACTTATTGCTTATACGTGGGCATTTCTTATGGTCATCTGTAAGAAGCTGGGCCTAACAAACTCAAGCATTTCCTCATGTTAGCTCTTGGTAATTTTGGTTTTCAGTATTATCGAGTTTGTAATTTGAGTCTTTTGGTTGTTGGTTTTTTCTTCTTATGGATTTTACTTTTTTGTATGGTTTTTTGTACAAGCCTCTAGACTTTGGTTTTAGTGGTCCTTTAGGTTGTAACTCATTTTATTGTACATATTATTTGTCCTTTTATAAAAAAATATTAATATTAATATATAGTTCATATATAATTAAGAGATTAAAAGCAAAACAAACATATTCTCTTGTTACATTTTTAAGTGACCAGAAGAGTGCCCTTCCAACCAGTATCCCAAAAAAGAGAGTAAAACTAAGACTCTTTTTCGTTTAGGGCAAAGGAAGGGAAATAATAATTAATTTATTATTATTTTTCTATATATTAGTCTATTTTTTAAAAATTGTTTATTTTGTAAAATTTTTTTCCTCCTTAATTAAATTAAATTATAAATTTTAAATGTTATAAATTATTAATAACTTGTATATTAATTATTCTTCTTTCATAATTTTGGGGAGAGGATGAACAAGATGTTAAATGTTCATACTTTGCTTTTTAATTTTTTTCCATGTCCATATGGGAGGAAGGCTAGAACAGGAAAGTTTAATTCTTTTTTTTTTTTTTGTTATTTCATCTTTGAATAACTTGGCATCAGAATTTTGCAAGTATATAGACAAAAAGAAAAGAATAAACATAAAATTCGTGTTTCAATTCATCTTCTCCCTTCAATTGTAACAATTTTTTAATATCATCCCGATGCATGACACTCGACTTGTATATGATATTTATTCACACACTAGAAGGAAGGTTTTGTCTTTTAACATAAGCAACATTAATAAATTAATGAAATATCAATAAAAAAGTAAAGGTAATATTGTCAAATATTTTAACTCCTTTCTAAGAAATCCAAAATTGTAGGGGAGGAACATGGTGGGAGAGGAGAGGAAATCCAAAACCTCTCAACCAAACACATTTTAAGAATCAAACATCCTATCACTTAATTAAAAACAATAACATGCATAGGCTCGTAAAATTGAATGAAAAATACTTTTAAGATAGTTATTAATTGGGTCTGACAATATTTAAATATGATTTAATTAGATGGCTATATAAAATAAATATATTAATATGTAAAAAAATTATATTTTTAATATATTCTTAAGTTATTTTAGTAATTATTATTGTAATTAAAAATAGTGCCTAATATGATTTTATACTTTTAAAACAAATGCTCCGTTTAAAAATATAAGGTATTTTTAATCGAATATCACTCCTAATAAAGTTGATACCTATTTTCAAACTAACTCTATTTTTTTATATTTATTTTTATTAAACACCTTATAATAAATATAAAGTTATTATCAATGAGGGTATTTAAAAAAACAATGATTATATCTTTAAATATTAAAAATAATTTATATTTTTAAATATTTAACTTTTTAAAAAATATTTTATATTTTTGAATAGAAAAAGTAAATCAAACAGAATTTTTCTTAAAAATGATGTGTTAAAAAAAAAAAAGGAAACCGTTTTTCCTTGAAATTTTAACTTATGTCAAAACATGTGGAAATTGGCTTGCCAGTCCTCAACGACGCGGGCGGCGATGGTCAGGTGACGTGGCAACATTATGAGAGTTTTAACTTTATCGTACGGGAACAACCATGTGCCCAACTACATGCGATTCGATCCTTTGCTGCTCCTTGTTACCACCGCAAGCAGTTACCAATTCTTCACCCAGTCAAAAGACAAAGTAAATACTTTCGAAGATTATCATGTTACCCTAGACTTCTTTGTGTTCGATAGTTCCAATAGGTGCCCTGGATAGGAAATTCAAGTCTTTTTCACTCTGCGATTGAACAAAGCACTTCTTGGCAGATCACGAGTCGGTCTTCTATCACCTCGGAGGAGCTCGAGTTCACTTAGATAATGAATTTAGGGCTTTGTCGGCTACATCGATCTGTAAGTATCTTTCGTTTATATGATTTCTTTCCTTGCATGCAAAAATACTACTGTGCGGTTCTTCATTGATCATCATTTGACCTCTTTCCGGGACTCCCCGTAAAATGGAAACGATCCTGGTTGGTAGATATTTTCATTATCCAGCGTAGAAGATGGCCCTAATTTGAAATTTTTTTGAACATGTCTCACCTGATTTAACTGGTTGACTTTTGTATTCAAAAGGTTTGGAAATCCAAATTGCTAATATTACGGTTCGCCAATCACAGTGTTGCCCTCCCCGCCCCCAAAAGAAAAAAAAAATCATTGGTATGGGACTTTCGCTATGGATGTTAGAACTTGGTGGTATCGCTGGTACGACAGCCTTCTTTCCTAAAGCGAGCTCCGAATTTCCCCCTTCCCTCTTGTTTCTGACGTGATTTGATTTGAATATTGCTGCATTTATTTTTTCAATTCTTGTTCGGTCACAATTCTACAAATGCACAAATCCTTTAGGGTTTATTCTTTCTGGTCGTTGAACAAAATGATGGGTAAAGAATACTTCAGTTATCAGCCCAGCACTCCTTTATTTTTTGTGGGTTTCAGAAAGGATCATAATTTT
The DNA here is from genome assembly GCF_029017545.1 of Prosopis cineraria. Taxonomy (NCBI): domain Eukaryota; kingdom Viridiplantae; phylum Streptophyta; class Magnoliopsida; order Fabales; family Fabaceae; genus Prosopis; species Prosopis cineraria. Next base: position 4,239,309 of record NW_026555337.1, read on the forward strand.
TTGAGCAGTTGAAAACGAGGAAAAATCATGGAAGAAAATATCAGAGTTTTGAATTTTTCATCAATTTCCTGTTCAGCAGTTTTGTTTGCTGTTATTAATTAAATTGCTGTTATCTGCAGGTTTTCTGTCTGTAATTGGTAATGATGTCGAGGCCTATGTTGCTTGTTTTCTTGCTGCTCATACTTATAATCACTTCTCAGTTTGAGTGGAAGCAGCAGCTTGTGGCTGAGGTTGATTCAAATCCCAGTGTGTCTCAAAAGCAGAACCAGATTTCAAAAAGAGAAGAAACAGTTAAGGAGAAGGTATGGTAGCTTTACCCCTTCCTTTACTAATAAAATCCGAATCTCTCTACTGACATGATTCGTCCCCTTGCTTTGAATTATTATGATAAGTTAGGAATTATATCTCTCCAAACGATCTTGTTGGGTCATGCTTACAAGCTGCTTTTCCAACTGAATGATGCATAATCTTAGGTGTTAGTTATGAATATTGAAGAATTAAATCATTACTAATTATTTGAAGAGTTGTGGCTACAATAAAGATGATTTATAATTTTTCAATTATCTCTTAATCACAGTCTGCACGCGTCTCTTTCTTGATTTCTTTGTACGTTAGTGCTTGTCCTTATGCTGTCGGTAGATGTATTCTTTTCATTATTCAGCTTCAGCCCATGAACTCTGGAATGTCTAATGGTTTGTAATTGTATTGCTTCCCCTGGACACTGCAGGATCATGCTCTTTCTGCATTGCTTGGTTGTCCAATTTTTCTTTAGTTGGAGTGGGGGAGAGGTGGTTGTTTTATTTTAGCCTTTCTTCTGAAAACAAAATGATGAGTGAACTGAAAGAGAATTGAAATTGGCAATGAATGTGCATTCGAAGCATGGATTCATAATCTATTCATTTCCATGTCTCTCATTTTATCTCCCATATTTGTTTCTTGAACTAAGGGCTGCATTGTTTGCTGAGTCTACTATTTCTTTTGATCTAATTTAGAACCTTGCTCTTGGAGTAGCCCTTCCATCCTGAAGTTTTTTGATTTCCTACTCCCTGTGTTATAGGTTCAGCAGTCTTGGTGATCCTGGTTGTTGCCAAGCTTAGACAGCAATACAGATCTTGTTTGGAAGTGGATCCATTCCAATTTTGTATGAAAACATGCACACCTGTTTATCACTTGCCAGCCATTGCTTTAGTCATTTGCTTTGTTTGATAATCTGTTGCTTTTCAATATGAAATTGAAGGTATGGAGTTTGCCTGGAAACCATCAGGAGGGCTCTTGTTCTGTGCTTTATATCCCTTTTTTACCTTTCATTTTTATTACCAATGAAACAATAAAATTCAAAATTATTGTGGGGATAAGAATTTATCTTACCAGAAATTAAAAAATCTCAAAAACGATTAAGAAAAGCCCTATAAATCTTCCTGTCAGCTTATAACAAAACTTCACCGCTCAAGATTGAAGTAAGCTTTGTCAAGCCAGTTTACGGATTTCACAGCTTTAAAAAATCTTTTGATATGAAATTCTATGTTATAAAATAAGAAAATAGTACGCTGAATTATTGAACTACAATGATATATGCTAGCAAACAACTTTTGTTAAACCAGACAGTTAAGAAATGGTTTAACCCTTTTAATTTGATTTTTGTAACCTAGAGATCCATGAGTTGGGATCCTAAGTCTTGAAATAGGAGTAAGAATTTCCTGGCAGTGCGTTTGGTTTATCTCTTGGTGAAAATATCAATCTTTCATCATTGGTGACAGCTCATGCTTTATGTGCTATCCAAATGCTATTAGGCTGCTGAAAGTAGCGAGTCTATTGACCCAAGTACTCGCTCTACTTAGATGGTAGGCTCCATTAAATTAGGTTTGGCTGTGGCTCATTGTCCCGTTTGTTGAAGTTATCCACATATAGGAGAATTAAATGTATTGGTAATGATGATGGATTCACATTAAATGTTAAAAAATCGATGGGAAATGGTTAGGAGGCAACATTTATTTTCCATTGAAGTCTGGACCAAGGTAAGTGATATCATTCACAATATCCACATATCAAATTCCAAATGCTTAAAATCTTGGCTGCTAGTTCTCACTTATCAGGATGGACTACAAGGCCACATTATTCTTGATCGGATAATCGATGCATGTTTCTTGCTGCAGATTATATTGGTGCAAGAGAAGAACATTCGGAGACTCAATGAGCTTGTAAGGCATCTCCAGGAACAACTGCAGCAGTGTAGAAGCAATAACAAAACAACTAATGGAACCGTGACTCCTCTGGCCGAGCGCATTCTTGAGCTTGAGCGACAGCAGATTCTAGAGGATTAGGCTGAGACAACGAGTATGTCTGAAACGCTTGTCCCTATGTTTAAGTCGTAATTTGTAAAGTTCCTCGATTTTTTTTTTTCTTGGGCAAAACTTTGTATCTATTCATTTCATTTGAAGGTAAAAAAAAAGGTTGTACAAGATTTGCATCCTCATCGGAACAACGACAATGATGGCATCTGAATTTAAGTCCCACGTTATTTCAATGGAAATTGAAAGGAGTGGTAACGCAATATAATATAGGACGACCATTTGTGTTAGTGAAGGGCTGTGCGCATAGTCCAAAAGACTTTTAAGCCTGATCTTGCCCGAGCCATTTGGATTCATTGGTCTGGGCAGTCATAAGGTGAATGTTAGGGATTTAATTTGAGGCTTGTGGCATCTGGCGGATCTGGTATACTTTTGCTTGAGTGGTTAAGATCCTCTCCAATATTGTGCCAAGTGGGAATACAGTAACGGATTCAACAACCGGGGCTCATGTGGAGTTGAATTCATCACCTGTGTCTTATCTTCAGGTTGTTTTTGGGTAAGATATCTTCAATTTTTTTGGCCACTTTTATTGTCAACTTCAGACCTGGTTTCTTTCTATTGACTTGGTCTCCACTACGCCATAACTGCAGTTTTGAACTATTTAGTTCAAATTTTAAAGGTATTAATTAATTAATTAATGGAAAAATGTTATGTTTGGTTCCTACATTTTATTCAGGTTTTAGTATTGGTTTTTGCATTTTTTTTCTGGTATTTCAGGTATTATACTTTTCTCTGTTTGTAATGTTAGTCCTTGCATTTTCAAGACATTGACATAGTATAAAGTATAAACAGTTTTAGTAATGCTGACATGTTAATTAATATCATTAATTTTGTGTTTATGTATGAAAATGATGTTGATATGAATTGTTTAATAAGCTAAAAAAAAAAAACCTACACTCTTACAATGGTCATCAAAATGCCTAAAATAAAAAGATTCGGACCCTCATCTTTTAGAGCATAGAAAACCCCGAACTACAATTAGGACCTAAGGGCCCTACAAATATGATGCCGGAAAAGTCTTGGTGGACCTTGGAAAAGAGCGTTCCATGGCATCGGGAAAGTCATCGCTAGTGAATGATCATCTGACAATCGTCGAAGGAGGCAACCTCTGGCATTCGATGTGTCGTCCCGAAGGCGTGATCACTCTCATTTGTAGTGTAGCGAACCACGTTCATTTAAATTGAATTTATTCGGCTCAAATTTAAAATATCCTTACTTTTAAGATAAATATATATAGTTAAGCTCGATTCTAATGTTATTAAAGGCTTATTCAGGTTAATTTAAATATTCAAAACTTTTTAAATTTATTTTTTAAAAAAAATCTTAAAACATCTTTCTTGAGCCAATTTGAACTTAAAAATTAACTTATAAAAAAATTTAAAAATTTAAAAAGCTTAAGAGGCGCTTGGTCAGTTGGTCTCATCATTGTAAATGTCCAGGGCTAAGACCTTGACCTTGTGTGACGTCTCGTCCATAAGCTTCTCACAGAGATGGGATAATGCTACAAAATACAAATGCCACACTAAGAGGAGGTTGGAGAGAATTCGAGACGCAAGGAAAAAATAAGGAAGTAGAAGATTGAAGTGGTAAAGGTGATCCAGTGAAGGAAGAAGAAAACAATGAAGCTGAGCAACTCGTGAGTCATGCTTTGAAATCAAATATGAGGCCGAAGAAAACGCTGAGTCAGAGGCGCAGCCTCGGAGTGAACTGGAGTGGTTTGGGTTGGAGAAAGTGGCCGTTTGCTGAGCAAAGAAGAAAAAAAGTTAAGTGGAGAAGAAAGAGGATGCGTGCTTGAAATGAGATTGGCCTGAATTTTTTTATACTTATTTGAACAGCCCAAATAAGGCTGAAGTGAAGGTATTTTCCTTAACTCTCAAGCTTAACTTTAAAACTTAGCTCATATCACTAGCTGTACTAGTTCATTTGATTTTAATTTCCCTGATCAAACTCATGGTCTCTGTTCTGTGATCCTCATTAAATTCTATTCTTTAAAAATAATTATACATTAAACTTTGTTATCCTCATTAAACTCGTATATGTTTTGTGTTTGTTATACACATCTCTTATCCTCCCAGTTATACACTTTGTTTTTTTAATGGCTCTGTCTTTTATTACCTTTTTTCTCTTAGAATGATTAGTGAAGTTTTCTTATTTGCTACAAGGTATGATATGACATTGGAAGTATGCAAGAAAAAATATGAATATTTATATTTGACCAATAGAAGGTATGCTTAACTATGCTTGTTTTACTCTACAACATCTTTTAGTAGTGTATCTATATATCTATTTATTTATTTTATTTAGTGAAGATAAGAAATTAATCTACATGCTGCAATGGCTCACAGAGGACGTTGTTATTGCCTGAGGTTAGTCATTTTTGTTGACCAAGTACTCTTTGACCTCGTTAAAGCCCAAAACTCTTACCTGAGGCATTTCACCACACAATTCTTCATCGTCGTCAACTATCTTTGGCATCATTTGACAATCTTCTTTGACTTCTGGGTAATACTCACCTTAACATTACTAGCACACTTATTAAATGATAATTAGAAGTCATTAAACCTCTAAACTTACCTTACATATGAAGGGTTAAAATAGACATGAAGTTTTGCAAATAAAATGAAATTCCAAAAATCATTCAAAAACATGTTTCAGCTTAAACTATACGTTCATAAAAGCAACAAAAGAAAAAAGAAATATAAAATCATAACGCATAAGAAAGATAAAGGAAAAAAGTCATTTTTGCCTATGCAATAACATATGTAGCGGCTTGTGTGCCATACGCCATGGCATATGACACAGAGAAGCACGTTCAAATCTATGCTATGCACCACAACATGTCACCATGCTTTGGCACACATGGCTTTTCATGACAGCATTTTGCTGCCATGACAATTTGCTAGGATAACTTTTGATATGCACCAACTTCCACATTCAAGTCTGATTAGAGTGATTCAAGCGCTTATATAAAGCTTATTTAATAATTTAGCTAATGGCATTAGTTTTATTCTAATCCAATTCGCATTTCAAGATCAAATACTCGAATGTAAAATGATAATTTTAAAGCAAATTTTCAAACATCTAAGTGCCCAATTCATGATGCTTATACCATCAACCTCTTTTAAGGCTTGAACTACATCCAATGAACCATTATGTACCAGAATGAACAATTATATACACAATAAAGCATCATACTCAAGATTTGACCACTCAGCCCCAATTTCACAAATAGGACAATTTCATGAAATTCATCATATTTCATTATTAGGTTAAATATTTACAACGCAACACATTTAATATCCACGAATGTATATTTGTATTCTTATTTTAGCATATTTTCACAATGTTTTCTTCAAAAGGACACTGGACCATATTATCTATCTGAACCTCTATTAATCCGAGTAAACCCATAGGTTACCACACTAGACCAAACCCAAATGGTTTGGTCCAAACTCACCTTTCATGAGAGAATTGTCTAGCCAAAGACATGTTAATCCACTTCTAAATTATAGATTCCTCCTATTATACATAATTAGGCTATCATTACTCTAATGTTGTACCCTTAGATGCTAAAGAATGTTTTGTCCAACGCCACACCCTTTTGGGTGCTAAAGAGATAATGTTAGCTACATTGGATATCCTAAGGTGTCAATAAACCATATAGATTTCCTCACTACTTTACTTAGGTGAACTCCTACCCTTACTAAACATGCTTTAATATTTGCGTTATAATCATGCATATATACTACACATAATTGCATTATATTTAAATGATCATGCTTTAGTACTAATGTAATAACCATATATTCAATAATACATTTATCTTATAATTAAGTCATAATTTAAGCACACATTACATATCTTCTCAAAAATTTATTTCTTTTCCCTCTATATCAGTTATAAAGGCATACACATTATCATATATAATTTCACAAATAACTTATAAATAATTTTACAAGGTAATAAATAGTATAAATCATTGGTTACTTTAATCCTTTTGACACAAAAGGGTTCTTTGTAGCTAAACGTAAGCTCCAATAGCATATATAACCTCAAAGAGTTTCTAAATTGTTATAATCCATATCATTAAGTATTATATGTCAATTTTCTAACTTAATATAAGTACTCTTTATTTAAATTTAGATACCCACAACCCATATATTCTATTGTTGAGCTATTTGAAGCTATTATCACTCACATTATCTTCATTCAACAATAAACAAGCTAATTTACACTAATAATTGGCTCTCATAACTTTAAAATTCTTAAAATATAACTAGGGTGTTTAACCCTTTAAATCCAATACCTGGATTTATGTTAACACTTATTCAAGGTAAGGAAACTTAAATCAAGCTTCTCAAGTCACATGTAAGCCTTTAAACACAAACCCATAGTTTCAACAACTTAGAATCCAACTACCCATTATTCAAAACCTAAGAAAAACGAGATGGGAAGGTAGAAGAGAAAGTTAGGAAGCTTACATGAAAGATTGATAATCCAAAATAGCTCCCAAATGCTCAAACCTTTAATCTGTAGCAGTGAATAAACCCAGTTCCATAAGCTCTTCTGTATTTTTTGTAACATTCCAAATTTTAATCCCAAGGTTAAATTAATTAATTAAGGGGTTTGATTAATTAATTAGAGTAATTAAGGGTTATTATTAGTATTTGGATGGCCATTTAGGTCTATTGGACTCTCTAATGGGTTTGTAATAAGGTATTAGAGATCCTAGAATTTTGAATTTAAGTGAAGCTACTCGTTTTGAACTGTTTGCTGTGATGGCTGAGATAAAAATTTTAAATTGTAGAATGCTATTAGTTTTCATTCCTAAAGAAGATTTTGAGGGTCTTAATTGAGAGTAAACTATATATTTAGAGTGTTTTGGAGCTTTGAAATCATTGGGTAAGCCTTAACTACTCTTCCATCTATATTAGTGTGTTTTCCTAATTCTTAAGTTTTGTGAAAGCCATGTCTAAATCTATGATTGATTTTCAGCCATTAAGGTGATTTAAATGGGTCGTTTGGATGTTAATAAATACTTCTACACCTAGATTTAATGGTTTACATCATTAAATGCTTTTAATGAGGGGACTAACAAAAATTAGTTTTGGAGCTAGAGATGGTTAATCAAGCTTAGTGAGGAATTAGGCTTTAATTACAATTAAGGGTTAATTAATAATTATTAGTCATCAAAGCACTTTTTGTGAATTATTATTATAAACCGATTGTGCTTGGAACTTATGGTCGGAGTAGCTCCCTTAGGAAATTCAAATTTGACTATTAGAGTGATAGGTCAAAAGTGGAGGTCATTGAAAGTTTAATTATTGTATATCATTGTATCTACAATTGTGTTTAATTGATATGTAATTGATGATATGCAATGAGTTGTATGAAATTACCATGCATCCATGAACTTAAGACTATTTTTAAATGATAAGCATGTCTAGTGGTGACAAAGCACTTGATACCTGTGTTTAAATAATTGTCATGTGATGATGATATGTGAACTGTGGGCTCAGACTAGCCATAAATTGGATAAATGTTTGCTTGGATAGGCTATATGTGTAATGATAATATGAACATGTGGTTATTAAATGACTGGTGGTTATATTTGTTGTGATAATATGCAAGTTCTGTTGAGAAATGAGAATGTTAACTTACTAAGATATGCATGAGATAATTACATATATTGAATCAGACTTGCATGAGCATGATGTGTGAGGGTTTACCTTAAAATATCATAAGTAAATACAAAAAATGAGTGAGCGTAACCCATATGGGCTCAAGCTCGATTCTCCAAAAATTGACTAATTTTTAAAACTTAATCCTTATTTAAATGGCTTAGGGTTGGGCACATAAGCACATTATTATTATTATTATTATTATTATCATCATCATCATCATCATCATCATCATCATCATCATTATCATTATTTGAATTTTTTAACAATAAAAAATTTCAATTATAATATTTCATGTTTTTTAAAATACAAATTTTAATATTATAAAATTAAAATAAATAATATAAAATATAATTATAAAGTATAAATATATATTTTAAAATTTAAATTTTATTTTAAAAATAAAAAAATTATTTTTTGAGAGTTAAAATGAAAAAGAACTTAAAAAAGTTGCCCGAGTTATTTCTTTAAGGCTTAGCAGGGCTGAGTTTTAAATCTTAATTTTTTTAAAAATGACATTTTTTCATGTGGCAGGTGATTCTTACTACTACAGAAAACAATTTTAATGTCACCTTTTTAAACATTTTTATATTATTATTAAGAGAGACATAATATTGATGAGTATAAAAAATTATTTTATCCACATCATTTTTTGCAGTGACATAGAAAAGACTATTTTTGATGAAAAGTAACAAAGAAAGGGGAGAAACCATGTCATTTTATTTTAAAAAGTGACATGATTTATAGAATTTCTATATTGAAGTAAAAAGAGTAGTGTTTTTTTTAAATATATCATTTTTTAGATTGAAAATGATTTAAAATCACCCTCAGTTCAATTAAAATATCCTATATAATTAAAAATATAAATAGAGAAAAATAATAATTGATTAAAAAAATTTATTGCCAAAAAAGAGATATTTTATTAATGAAAGAATAGAAATACAAAATGAAATATATAAACAAAATCATAAAAAACATAAATATTAAAATAATATCAACTCTAATGATCATCATTCCACACCATATACCCTGAAAAAAAGCCATAGACAGTCTCTTAACAATGATGTTTCTGCAAATTTTAGAACATTATCTTCAAACAAGAATATACTGTTTTCATAAATTTGATTTTGAGCAGAAAGTGTTGAAACTCAACTAAAGAATTTAGATTAGTGGGTAGAAATTATGAAATCATGGCAGTCCTATTTCTTGCACTTTGGAAAGCATAGAAAGGAAATCAATACGTTTGCACATAATTGATAAGTATATGAAGCTAAAGTAATTTAAAAGCATGTCTATTAAATAAATCAATGGCTGTACAACTTTATATTCACACAGCTAAGAAATATTATACTTTAGCATATCACCTTATGATCTTCATTATCTAATCATTTTTATCCATAAGACTATCATATTTCTGCTGAAGATGAAGGGAAAGACAGATTAGAATCGCTAGATGTGTCTCATGGCATAACAACAAGTAAACTTGATTAGAGTGGAATTGCACTCGATTATCTAAATGGACATAATTAAAATTTGGCGATGATAATAAACATTAGAATATTCTAATTAGAATGAGAAAAGGAAAAGGAGTTGAACGAAGACAGAGATATGAGTCAGAAACTAAAAGAATTCTAGCTGTTAGGATGAACCTTCAGCCTACTTCCCCTCGAGATGTTCACATTTTCAAATAATTAATTGATGGGAACGCATAGGAGAATTTTTTAATCCAATGTGAGCTTATTTCTACTGGATCTCTCTTCTAGAAGAGCATTTAGAACACTAATATAATATCAATGTCAGCTTAGGTTTCCTCTAAGATATATCTTAATTTCAAATTCGTGTGCTTGGACTCCACCAGAAGCTTCTCTTTTAAGAATGCTCCTAAGTAGAGGTAGGAAATAGGTTGGCTTGGCCTATATGGGCCTGATCCCTATTCAAATAACTCAGGGCTGGGCCTATAAGCCGATTATTATTATTATTTTAAAAAATTAAAAATTTTAATTATAATATTTCATATCTTTTAAATACAAATTATAATATAAGAAAATTAAAATTAAATGACAGAAAATCTAACTTTAAAGTATAAATATATATTTTAAAATTTAAATTCAGTTCAACTAAAAAAGGGTTGTTTGAGCTAGAGCTCTTTTTTTAGAGCCTATTAGGGCTAGGCTTCAAAGCTTGATTTCTTTACAAATGATATTTTTTCTAATTCAAACCTTTATAAAAATGGGTTTAAATGGGTGGCCTGCTAGATCCAGCTCTTATTCTTGACTCTATTTCCAAGTACATGGAGCATAGAAATGGACTTCTCTTCTCATCTTAATCTTGCTAAATCAAAGGAGAGTGGACATTTCAGGATGGCATAGATGCAGAATCCAAGATTATAATAGGATAATCAACATTGAGTACATTTTCCTGTGATAGAAATTTAGTATTGTTATAAAAACAAGAACATTAAATTGTGTTCCCTTTGTTCAACATTAGAATTGATTCAACCTGAAGGGGAGTTTTTGAATATTACGTTTTGAAAAATAGTCAGAGTTAATGAAGAGATTTATCGATGAAAAAGAATTCAAATTTTTTATAAAATTATAAACATCCATGCGCATGTCCATAATGAATCCAGAATGTAAACCATATATAGAACTTCAAAGTTTTCATTTCTATATAACACACTAGTACTTGTCTCTCTGGCGTTCTCCATTGCTTCTTTTCTTAGAGTCAAAAGGTCACTATTTCATAAGCAAAGACAAATAGTTACCTTCCTCAATGCATAACCGAGGGGGGAAAAAGAATATTGACTAAGAACACAGTACCTTAATTATAACAATAGACAGCAGCTAATCTTCTGAGAACTCACATTGAGCTTGGACCTTTTAAGTAGAAGAAAATAAAGGGAATCTACCATTAAAAAATTTTCAAGAAAAAATTAGTCAGACTATGGATCTAGTCTAGATTCACTCATTCATATTATTTTGTATGGTAGAGATAAAACTTGAACCAGAAAAAGAACCATTCTAACAAAATACATTAAAAATATTTGCATTTTAAATTCCAGTGGAGATGAAGTGCTTCATAATAGAACTTTGATTTAGGCATTTTGCTACATCTCATACATATAACATGCTATATATTTGCCCCAAATTTTAGGTTCTTAAAATGAATAATTGAAAAACAAAACTTCTACATGATCAAAGAAAAATAGCAAAAAAGAGGCCATCCTTGGAGCCTATGGTAAATTAAAGGTCGTAGACTTTGTTGTGATGAACCTAAGAGAAGTTACAATATGTTTTCAAACAATAATCAAGAAGTGGAGATCATCATAATAGATTTGATCAATAAACAAACCACGGAAATGACACAGTGCATACGCATCTGTTAACATAGATATTCTTATCAAGCAATACAAACAGCTTACTCTTATTTCCAAATTTCAGCTTACTCTTATTTCCAAATATAAATTTCAAAACATATTTCTAGGCATGTTTCCAAAAATATCCCTCATAAAAAATTTAAATTGCTTATATATTTCAGCCCCTGATATTAAAAAAAACACTCCAGTCATTTAATAATGAAAACAAAAAAATTATTTTTTTCATATTACCTAGATTTTAGCATATCTTTGATTTGTGTGCTTTTCAAAATTAAGAGTTATATTAAGCAACGGAAGAAATGTTAACTGTGAACAACAAATATACCCAACAGTGAATTGATATGAGTAACTCTGAAAACGCAAGGTAAAGGTCTGGCAAACATAAAGAGGCAAGGTGAAGCATAGAAATATCGGACAGAGTTGGTGTGCAAGTAACAAGGATCTCGTGTACGGTGGACATATTACTAGATTAGCTGCATGTAATTATCATATGTATGTGTATGAATGGAGTGTGTTTATAAGTTTGCATTGATCTATCAACTACAATTGCCGTTGGGTGTGATGTGATTCATGAGAGGAACCATCTACTCTCTTCACTCCTTATTACCACTTACCTTCTAAAGCAGCAATTTTGGTTGATGAGTCCTCCTAATTAATACCAATCACAAAACCTCCGCTCTTTCATTCATGGGTGGTTGATCCAAGTATCAATGAATGGCCTCATACTGTTAGTCCTTTTATGTCTCAATTTAGTATAGTGTACATGTTCACTATAAAAGCATTGTGACAAATACAACTCTACTTTTTGTGATTAATTTTAAAGGTTATCCACTCAATTAATGAATAATTATGATCGTGAAAATGATTTGTATTTGTTATTTTTCCCCAGGCACCTGATGACTCTAGTAAGATATGCTTTAATGCGCACACATTTACATTAACTTTTGGCTTGGATGTACACTAAAAAAATACTAGGAGGAAAAATAGTCAAAATTAGTAAAAAGAAATTACTATACTTTTTAGCAATTTTTGTCCTTGTATTCTCTCTCTTTTACTTTCCTCTCATTTTTCCCTCCATGGAAAGTTGGAAACCGAATATAAGTATCAACTAGTGTAGGAATATACTAGAAATCAGTTCCCTCTCTTGTAGTGTTTATACACTCCTCTACTTGTACCCGCAAATTAATTTGATTATTGAAGGCCAATTAGTGTGGTCGCAATATCATCCACTATATATATATATATATATATAATAACCCTTTGTCTTCAACACCCACACAGAATCCCCCATTCACCATCCAGCCACCTGTTCCTGCAATTTTGAAGCAACCCCACATTATTCCTGTGATTGCTTTCAAATTTAGCAAGGTATTCTCATAAATCCATCTCTATCTCTGTTTAATAAAAAAGGATTATATATATATATATATATATGTTTTTATATATATATATAAATACATACATGTATATATGTTTTAAACGCATGCATGTAGGAAAAACTAGTGAATTTGCTGTCACACATGCATCCAGGTTTTGGAAGATTGCAGCTGGAGGCCGGTGGGACGAATTCAGAGAAAATGTTGAGCCGTAAAAGAGAAAGTAGTCCGAGGCTGGATCTGAGGCTGAACCTGTCGCCGGTAAACTCATCATCGGAGTTTCAGGCGTCGTCAAACAACTCGTCGGAGAAGACGGAGGAGGGGTCATCGGGCGTGTCATGGGAGGCAGGAGATGAGGGGGTGGAGACAAGGACCATGGTGCTGGCAGGTTGTGGTCGGTGCCTCATGTATGTGTTGTTATCAGAAGCAGATCCTAAATGCCCCAAGTGCAAGAGCACTGTCTTGCTTGACATCGTCACCCACCATACCTCCACCTCCACCACCACCAAAACCTAACCACTGATAACTTCCCTTCTATCGTTACATCCTTAAGGTTGCAGAAACTTTCTTAATCTTCAATCGTGCTCTTCATCGTCTTCTTCTCTCTTGGTGTCTTCCTTGAATGCCAGGCATTGTTCAAGTTGAATTAAATCCGACCAAACAGCAAGCATAAAACGATCGAATAATGAACTGGGATTTCATTGTTGAAAAATTAGATTTTGAAAGCCATTTTTGTTTATTACTTTAAAATTATTATAGCTTGTTAGCTGTAGACAAGGAAAGTCAACATCTTTTCTTATAACTACACAAGAGTCTGTGTATGTCATATCGTAGTTTATACGTGTTGCAATTTCCTATATAATATATTGTTAGAATATAAAATGTATTTATGTTGATGTTTAAATTAGATACCCATTTTGATATGGTCAAATTATTAGGATTTTAGGTATTGAATATTGCATCCGAGTGGTCCTTTGTTTTTTAAAAAGGGCATTTCGATTTAGCTAAGCATATTTTTAGTCTTAATCATGTTTTCTGCATTTTTAATCAACCCCACCTTTTATCAGTGAAGACGGTCGTTAATGAAAGTGTTGTTTGGCTTTGTTTTTAGTTTGGTACTTGGTTTGTATTGTTCTTAGTTCTTTTTGAATATAAGTTTCCCCTTTTCGATTAAAACAAAGAACATTTCACGGTCGGTGAATGAGTGATTAGTAGACTTACATAGTAAAAAATTGGGCTTATGAATAACATGTTCATTGACCAAGATGTGATTGCTTAAGTGTGCCTTTGGTTTTCAATTTGTTAAAAATTCATTTATTAAAAGTTTATTTAGCAAAAGTCAATATAATAAAAAGTTAGTTATTATAACAAAATTTATATTTGAATATATTTTTTTAAAAGTTAGTTTGATAAAATAAAAGTTATTTGAATTAATAATAATTTATACTTTTGAATGTATAATGATCAAAAAGGACATTGATTTATGATAAATTGTAATTATTGTTATACAAATATTATATATTAGAAATATTTAAAAAATGTAAAAAATAATATGAAGTTTAAAAAATCAGCACCTACAAATAGTTCACAAAGAGACATGCATAAAATCAATGCCTAAAAAATAATATAAAGTTTAAAAAATCAGCATCTACAAGCAACACTAAGTTGAAAAGAAGAGGGCAGTGATCGGAGGTGTGCAAGTCACGCTAGAAGAAACAAGAGATCCCCATCGTGTGAATTGTGTTGATTAGATGGTATCTTGGAAAAATAATAAGTTTTGACTCACTCATTAATGCCCATCTGTCACATTTGGGATAAAAGCTCCAATTTTTTAGACTGAGACAAAGTACATTTGAAATTTTTTACAATGAACTTTTAAAGAGAGAATAAAAACTAAACAGTTGCTCACATTTCAAAATTGAGTAAGTATTTTTTATATGTAAATAGTTAGAAACTCAAGTGGTGCCTAAATTGATCTCATCTGATTTTTGAGAGGTTCCTACTTCCAAGACTCCAATGTGACTTAATAACTGTCACCATTGTTAGAATCATCTGACCAATTACAAAAGTGTATTTTTCAAATCTCTTATGTGGTTTCGGATATTAATTCTAACTTATGATTAAGCTAAGATCTGCACTAAATTTGCTAGATTATGGCGAGAAACTCAAGTCTTTCATTGCTTTAACTTCTAGACAAGTGACGTCAACAACATATGTGTGTAGGAAATTCCTAACAGATAGGAATCCTTCCATTTCTAAATATAAGAGAAAATAATTAATTCACACCATTTAAAAAAATTGATTAAGTGTAATAATTATATTTAAAAATTTAAAATTTATATTAAATTATTTTTGTAATTAATGAAACAAATTTATTTAGTGAAAATAAATATTAAATTTACAAGGAACAATTTAGAGAAAATATAATAAATATTTCTTAAAATTTATAAATTTTCTTGTAAATAAAAAATGATAATTTCTTTTATATTAAAAACGGAGTAGTATGTAAACTAATTAAGTAATCTTCCACATTTGAACCCAAAAAAAAAAAAAGTAATCTTCTACGGCGCATATAAATTTTGATGATTCACTGTTCGGGGAAAAAATGGGAAGACGATGGGAGTTCGTGCAGATGACAAAAAATGCGATGACTTTTTTTGTTTTCTAATGATTGACTGATTCTCAATCTCAGACATCATCTTTCAGAGCTTTGGAAGTTTGAGGGGATGGATTATTTTTTCTCGATTTTCAATTAAAAATGAGTTTCCATTGCTTGATGTCAGTGAATTCACATTTCTTAATAAAGTGTGGGATTAGGACTTGAGAGTTTGACTTCTTTTTTCGTTTTTTAATAACATGAGGGTTTAGCTTTCAAGTTACAATCTTAGGCCTGTTTGATAGTATAGAATCCTGAATATGAAAAAGAAATTTGAGTAGGAATCTAAATAGAGCAGTGTTTGGTACACGTTAATCAGTATTATTGGGAATCCTAATTCAATGAAAAAAAAAAATCAAATTCCATCATCCTATCTATGAAATTAGGCAAACTTCCTAAAATTCAATATTTTTTCTCTTCTACCCTTCAATTCATTAGCTGCCGAACTTTGCCTGAACATCATCGTTTTATTGTTGGCAATGGTAAATGATGGAAGCACCATCACGACACACAACCATCGCCTCCACCTTTGCCGCTCGCCATCGCCATCGCTTCCAACTCTTTTGTGCCATTGACATGCCATTTCATGAGTGCAGGAGGTTTATTTTCTTGATTTGCAGCTCCCTCTCCTTTGTCTTCTTTTTCTTCTATTTTTTCTATCGTGAGTTGCCGAGATTAAAGCTAGACGATGATTTATCCACTATCAATGAACAACAAGATGAGCTTCTTTGATCTCCATTGTCATTCTCTCTCTGCCACCATTTCTTGACTATTCATTGTGCATAGCAGGCATCGATCTTCACTTGATTTTTGTATATAATGATTGTTGCAAATTTTGTGTGATGGTGGAAGAAGGTTCAGGTGGGTTTAGTGGCAACCATCACTGGTTTTGTGTATCAAACGGGGAGAGGGAAGATAAGATCATGAAAGGGATGGGAAAGTTTTTTTTTTTATTTTGAAAAGAGGGCACTCTAGTCTTTTCTTATTTTAAATACATATATTTATTAAAATTATTTTAAGATTTTATCTTCATACCAAATATCTTTTTAAAATTCAATTCTATTTCAATTTCGATTTTAATTTTATTTTCAATTCTATCAAGAAATCTTTTAAGATACCAAACAAAGCCTTAAAGATCTCTTATCTCTACCATTGATTCTGATACTTATAAAAAATATCTGTCAGTGAAAAAATAATCTGGTTAAAAAAGAGTTTCTCTTGGTGTGAATAAAAGGACTTAACCTACATTGAAATAAAATTAAGAAAAAAAGAAGTATTAATTGAGGTAAAATTAAAATTATTTTACTGATATGTATAAATGAGATGATTTTATTTTATAAAAAAAACGGAATAAATAAATAAGATTAACAGAAAAACAGCATGACAGAAAAAAAAAAAAAAAAAAAAACGGCAGCGTACGTCCGGCAGAAGGAAACAGCGTAATTACGAAGTGCTTCATAGATCACTTTTTCGCTGATGTCTTCTCCCTTTAGAAGACATATGAGTTAATGGGCTAACGTGCAATTTTATTGTTAAATTATTTTTAGAAGAATAATATTATTTTTAAACTATTTATTATAGTAATATTATTTTTAAATTAATTAAATTAAAATAATGTTACCATCATCAATTAAATATTTATTATAGTAGTTAGTAAGACCTATTTTTTATAAATTAAGATATAATTTTATCCCTAAATTATTCTTAAAAGAGCAATATTGCCCTCACCATTTAAAAATTATAGAGTTAAATAAAAATAAAAATATAATAATATTAAATATTAAATGTATATATAAATATAAAATTATAATAATATTAGATAAAAATAATATTAAATGTATACATAAAATAAATATAAGAAAAAAATTTATAGTATATTAATAAAATGTCATAAATTAATAATATTATAAATTATAATTTTATAACTTGTTAAATATAAGTAGATCTTAATTAAAATTATATATAAATAGACTCAAAAATATATACATTTATACATATAACTATTGATTGAAGCCATCAATAATGACTCAATTTGAACAAAAAATTTGTTAACTTGATTGAGCTGAATTGAATAAGAGTTAAGTCATTATTAAGTCAAAAATTAAACTTGAATTAGGAATTGAAGTGGTTTTCAAAAAACTGGACAGTTTAAAATATAATAAATATTAAAAAAGCTTAAAAAATTTAAAAAATGGAAAAATTTAAAAATTATATCATACTAAAAGGCAACTTTATTTTTGAACAACTCATATATATAAAATATGATATGAAACCATTCTTTTATAAAAAATGTCGATTACTTATATCTAATTTAATTAAGTTCCATTTATATTTGAAAAGTTATAGAATTACAATTTATATTTTCTATATTTATTTTATATGTACATTTAATATTATTATTATTTTATTTTTATTTTATTTTATAATTTTAAAATAGAAAGGACAATATTACTCCTCTAAAAATAGTGAAAAGTGAATTACACTAACTACAGCAATAAATATTTAAACAAAAGAAATAACATTGCTTCTTCAAAAATAGTTTAAAAATAAAATTACATCTTAACCTTTAATTTATTGTTGTGTTGCGGTTATAATCTCAAAGTTTTGAATTTTGCATTTAATCCACGTGGGCAACATTAATAACAAATTTGAACGTCATAGCCGCCGAAATAATCCTTCCTCTACCTTCATTAGACCATCTTCTATTTTAAACTAAATAGTAAATGCTCCACATAATAACAAAACATAATGCACCAACAAGGGTGGGTTTCAGGTTAAAAAAAAAAAAGTGGGTTTAGTTGGTAAGTATCTAGTCTATAATTTAAAGGACTATGAGTTCAAATCTTATTATTAATATGAAAAATTTATTAATAAATAATTTATAACTACTATTATAGAAGCTTTTTAACTTTTGAGACATATTTTAATTATGGTAAATATCATACCTAACTCACTTACATCTTTTTTATGGGGGGAAAAAAATTACTGCAAAAGCTTTCTGGAGAATATCAAGTGACTTGGGTGGCAATTTTAACATGCTTTTAATAGCATGTTCAATTAAAATACTTCAAGTAATTTAAATAAAATTTTGTGTGACATTCTTTTAAGTGATTTTATTCTTATAATAAAATGTAAATTTGATTTCTTGCATTTTTTTCTTCTATTATCATTAATATCAAAATTAATTTATATTTAATATCATTTAAATATTATATTTTTATTAAATAGACTATAAATGATGTGGTATACTCGGTTTATCTAAAAATTTCTTTTACATTTATATCAGCTCACATCTTGACTATCATTGATTTGTTATAAATAAATTTAGAAGTAAAATTATTATTAAAAAGCAGATATTTGCATTTGGTAATTGGCAGGTAAGAAAATAGGAGTGAACGAGGGGCAGATAAAGAGGGGAAGTGAAATGTTATTATTTTTGAAGATGAGATTTATTAAAAAAAAAAATTTGAGAAGTGAAGTGATAATTAAATTAAATTAAATGTTGAGGAGTGACATGACATGACATGATAATGACAATGATAATAATCAACAAATGTTGCAAGATGTTAATAATAATATAAATTATTAAAAATAAAAGTTTTTTATTTAAATTTCAGGCGTTGAAAGAGAAAGGCCGGGTGCAGGTAATTTGGGCACTATTTTGATGTTGGGGGTTCAACAACTTGAACGCCGTGTGGAGGATGGTACTATACATTGTAGAATAGACACACGGATGCTGACATCTCTGCGTAATTAATTACTCTCTCTACTTTTATATCTAACTTTAAAAAAAAAATGATGATTACCCTTTTTTTTTATACGAGAGATTGAACAGAACAAAACAAAAACAAGAACACTATTATCCTTCTTAGAAGTTACTTTATACGCAGAGATGGGTTATTGATTATTTTTTATTTTATCATTATATATATTTTTGATAAGCAAAGATAAAATATTGCATGTGAGAGATTATATTTTTAAAATTAATATATTTTTATATGATTATTTAATTAAGTTGTATTTAAGCATTGTTAGCCCTAATTAGGAGATAGTTATCCCAAAAATATTCTGTATTTACATAAATTTAAACTCAAAGATAATGCGTTCAATTAAGACCAATTTCAGTTAATTTAAAGACAATGAATTAAATTAATAAAACGTAAATCAAGAAATTTTTTATTTTCTAATGAATATTAATAATCAATATCAATAATTTTAAATAATAACATGTACATAGAATTGTACAGTGTATTCCTTCCATTCAAAAATACAAAGCATTTTTTGAGGAGTTAAATGTTAAAAAATGTAAGATATTTTTAATCTTTTAATGTGTAATTATTATTTTTTAAAAAAATACTCCTATTTATAATGATTTTATATTTATTGTAGGGTGTTTAGTAGGGATAAATATAAAAATATATGATTAATTTAAAAATAGTTAATTATTTTATTTAAATATGAGATTTAATTAAAAATATTTTTTTTTAAATAAAGGAAGTATATATTTAAGGTTAGTAGACAGAGCACGCGTTTTATATTCGTGTTCCTAATCATTGTTACGAATCATCATCATGATGAATCATGCTGCCTAATTGCACACTTCTCAGTCCTCACCAACTGCTTATGAATCATACCTTGCCTGTGCCCCACTTCTCCATTCCGCTCCCTATTCTTTTCCTGTCTATCCCGTTTTCCTTTCCTTTTTTTCCCCCCTTAAAAAACGAACAAAAGAACTCTGCACTAAGAGGTTAGTTAGACCGGTGGAGATTTGGGGTCTTCCCTTTTTTTTTTTTTTCCATTTTCATCATTCATTAATTTTATTATTTTAAAAAATTATTTAATAAACTAATTTAAACGACAAGAATTGAAAAAATAGATGAAAAAAATGAAGAAACTCTTCTCCTAATCGGTGGTGGGGTCTCTCATCATCTCTTTCGATTCCTTCCTCTCACTTGCAAACTTTAAAATATTCTTAACTATGTTGTTGAGTGTCGACCCTCTTTTCATATTTATTATTATCATACATTTTTTCTACCCCAAGAAAGAAATTTATAGGCTTTCTTGGATTTTAATTTGGAATTAATTATGTGATTAAAATTATAGTTTTGCAAATATTTATTCAAACATTCTTAGTTTTGTGAAACTTTATTTGGTTTGTGAAACTCAATTTTAGAGAAGCTATTTTTTTCTCTATTTGATTAACATTTGAACATTTTTTATTTTTTTCATCTTTACAGTTAGTTCTTAAAAATTATCCAAACATCTTAGTGATCAAAATTAATTTCAGAAAATGTTATCCATACATCATTGGGTTTTGTTAATTAATTTTTTTAATTGAAATCCAAATACACTCATATAATTTTTTCTATCTGATCAAAATTAATCAGACGTCCCTTAATTTTTTTTAGAAGTATTAGTATTTTCATGTAAATAAAAAGGCATGTCTTGATTAAATTTTTAAAAATACATATTCATGTAGGAAATTAATTAAATAGGGATTAAATCTGGTTTACTTGTTAAGGTGATTCTATATAAATGGCGACGATATCGTACAAGACATGTGAGCAAGGAAAGCGAATTATAACCGAAACAAGCGTTTAATTTATAAATACTTAAAATCAACGACTTTTTGGTTTTTAGGTAATTAACACCTTTAAAACATGAAGGGTTCGGTGTATGTTAATTTTTTTCCCGTTTTGACCGAAGATGTATGTCAATTCAATCTTGGCTATTTTATAATCCTCCATACATTACACCATGGTTATGGGGAAGTATTAACATAAATTACCAACGGAAGGTACTAACAATACAGGAGATGTTTCTTGGAGGCTGGGAAAAGTGGGTGTATATGTTCATGATCATGATCCATGTAGCAGAACCCTCATCTCATTAATAAAGGCATGCTATTATTAGTTTAGAGAAGGACGAATATTCGCAAAGATTTTTGTTAGATATAAAAAGGGGAGATTAAGTAGGGAAATGCACGCACAAAAGGATGGATATAAAAAAAAGAGGGTGAACATTCTTTAATTAATAAAAAATGAATTAAAGAAATGAAATAAAGGAGGCCGTCATTGGACCGGGTCCGTGATTGGACTCATAACATGCGTTGCCCACATTTGAGTCAAAATTGCTGGACGCGTTGAACTTGGTCAGTTTACACTCACAACCCACTTTTCTAGCCCCTATTCGCTCTACACTTCGTATCACGCCTCTCCCACTTTCCAAGCAACATCTTCTTCTTCCCCTTCCCCTTTCACATATAAACCCTCCTCTTCTTCTCTCCTCTTATCCACAGCCAGCCGCACCGTCAGGATCACAACAACAGATCAATCCAGCCTCTCATCTTCTTTCTTCTGCTCCTGCCCTTCAACATCACTCATCATCGCCGCCTGAGTTTTACTCACCATGATCACTCAAGATCCCAAATCCAAGCCTGTCCAGATCCGTGAAGTAGGGGCCTCTAACCTTGAATCTGAATTCCGGCTCATCCGTGAATTGATCGATCGCTTCCCTTTTATCTCCATGGACACCGAATTTCCCGGCGTCATCTTCCGCCCTCCTGTCGACCCTGTGATTCCTTACCACTACCGCCAGCTCCTTCCCCCCGATCACTACCGCCTCTTGAAGGCCAACGTTGACGCCTTGAATCTCATCCAGGTCGGCCTGACCCTCTCCGACCCCGATGGCAACCTTCCTGACCTCGGATCCGAAAATCGCTTCATCTGGGAGTTCAACTTCTGCGACTTCGACCTGGCGCGTGACGCCTTCGCCCCTGATTCCATCGACTTGCTTCGCCGACAGGGGATCGACTTCCAGCGAAACGTCGAGGACGGAGTGGACTCGGCGCGATTCGCTGAGCTGATGATGTCGTCGGGACTCGTGTGCAACGAGTCGGTGAGTTGGGTGACGTTTCACAGCGCGTATGATTTCGGGTACCTGGTGAAGATCCTGACCCGACGCAGCTTGCCGAATGGGGTGGAGGAATTCTTGAAGTTGCTTAGGGTGTTTTTCGGAAACAATGTTTATGACATCAAGCACATGATGCGGTTCTGCAAGAGCCTGTGCGGGGGATTGGACCGGGTGGCCAGGACCCTCAACGTGAACCGGGCGGTGGGGAAGTGCCATCAAGCCGGGTCAGACAGCTTGCTGACGTGGCACGCCTTTCAGAGGATGAGGGATATTTATTTTGTAAAGGACGCGCCGGAGAATTATGCCGGCGTTTTGTATGGATTAGAAGTGATGTGTTAATTAAAAATTATATAAAAATAATTGGTTAATTATTTTACTGTTGAAAATATAAAAAAATTTATGTGAAAATAGGAATTGCGAACAGATAATTTGGTCAGTTGGGCTAAAAAGAACAGGCAACTTGTTTTCGGCCAAGCAAGTTGGTTCAATTTAGTACTTTGAAGGAAAATTCCAAATGGGTAATTAACGTGATATGCAGAGTTTCAACAAGATATTGTCTGCCGTAAAACACGTCGGATTGTTTGCAGAGAATCAGAAACCGTCCATTGTAGCAGCCATTGGACTGATCTGGGCAACATGAATCCGCTTTCCTGTAACTGATCCTGGTCATTACTACTGCGGCCCAGATTGTTTGACAAACGATGATGACATTAAGACGCTCCACCTATATTTTACACACCCGGGAAATATAATACTCCTGATTCTAAAAACAAAGGAGAAATTCAAATTGTTACATGATAGCCCTTCCACGGTAAATTATAGAATAAAATATATAGACTATCCTTTTATTATAATTTAATTATACGGACATCCTTTTTATTTTGAAAATACATATAAACTTCTAAATTTACAGTATATGTTATATAAATCTCCCTCATATATTTGAGATTCAATTCCCATACATCCAATTGGTTGATCGATAAATTTGATTTTTAAACTTTTAATTTGACCAAAATACCTTTCTTTAATGTAAAAATGCTCTAAAAATCTATATTTGCCAAAAAAATATTTTTCTTATACAACTAACATTATAATAAATACATTTTCAAATTTTTATTATATTAAAAAATTTATTGATTTTTATCATATTACAAAGTTTTATTATTTAAATTTTTATCAAATTGATTGAAACTTATTTATTTATATTTTTTAAAATTTCTAAAAACATATTTTTGTTCATTACGTAGCATAAAATGATATAAATTTAAGAGATTATATAAATAATTTAAATTTAAAACTTAAAATTTATAAACATGTTTTTTACAATGAAATTATGTAACTATCAAAATGATATAATTTAGGATTTATTAGTGTGAGGACCTGAGGGATAAACTAGTGAATAAAATTTCTTGTAGCATAAATTTTAATTTAAAAATAAATTTGTAATCAAAATAATAGAGCAGACTAAATTATGTGTTTTTAAAATATATGGCGAGTCTATGTAATCAAAATAAAATAGAAGGGTAGTTAAAGTATTTTACTCTAAATTACTACATAAGATATTTCTCAAAAAAATTTTGCGTTTCAAAATATAAAATACTTGGATAAAAATAAAATTTTATTAATTATAATTTTCATATTATTCTTCCTATTGTATTCTCTCTCTTTATGTTAATATTAATATTCTTTCATAAGTTAAGTATTAAATAAAGGACATTCTTAAAAGTTTATAATTTTGTTTTTAAAAAATAAAATTTTAAATTATATTTAATGAGTTTTATTAGTATGCAAAATTTTATTTAGAATTATCTTATAACTCAAGACAAAGGGAGTATTTTATTATTTTTATAAGTAAAATTACACATTTCAATTAGCATTTATTATAATTTATCTAAATTACCTTTCATAAAATTATAGTTTTCATTTAAGAGACAAAATATTAATGCATGCTTATTTGATTAAGTATAAGGATATTTTAGTCCAATTTTTTATTTTTAGACATAATTATTACATTTATCCAATTTTTTTAAATTGTTTAAATTTGTTATTTTTTCTTATATTCAGAAATGGAGGGTGTAATGTTGTAATACCATGTTGTTCTCTCTTTACCTTTAACATTTTTATTAGGAAAAATTACATTTAAGGACTTGACAAGAAATTTACTTGCTAACAAGAACTAATACGAAATGCATTATTGGCAAAACAAGAATATGAACTTTTTTTTCAAGTGAAACTTTCTATTAATCTTTGTTTGTGAATAAGTTTCTTGTTAAATCCTTAAATGTAATTTTTCCTCTTTATTATGATGAGTGAGTAGGAATATTTAATTACATTATATTTTTCACGCCTGCTTTAATCAATATATGAAGAAATTTAAAAAAAATCAAACAATAGTAGGCATAATTGCACTTAAAATAAAGTTTAGTTGAACGAAAGATTGGAGCTTGGAGGTGAGTAATATGAAAAATATGGAGAAAAAACGGTGGAGAAATTATTATTGAAGAAACGAGAGGGAGTGGTAGGTTGTAGAAAATGTGATTGCCTACAATTCTGGATACACGGATACATACATACATATATATATATATATATATATATATATTAATAACAAACTAAGAAAATACAGAAATGAAAGGCTTACAAAACAAGTGATACTGGCATTCATTTCATCATTACCCATCGTAGAGGATGATCAAAAGTCTAGATAGAGGTGGGGTAAGGATTTAAGAATAAAGAAGATTGAGAATAAAACACATATAATATAAAGTTTTTATAAATTTTAGAGGATTAAAAATATATAATATTTATATAATATAAAAAAAATTTAAAAATTTAAAGGGTCACGACCCTCACTAATCCCCCCTCCTTCCGTCACTGAATTCAGAAGTGTAATTTAAATCATGAAAAAGTTTATTTAAAATAATATCAGCACATTCATTTACTTTTTTAAAAATGAAACTCCTAACTTTAAAGATAGCCAGCCTCCGTGAGAGGGTGGCTAATGACATCATCTCTGAGAATCAGATTCAAGGCTTCTCTGCAATCAATGTTAGCTTCAATGTGCCTCTGACCCAGCTCCCATCAAATTTCCAGACCTTGAAAAATCCATTTGACCTCCGCAATAGTAATAGAATATGGTTCTAACTTCTGATTGACAATAGAACTACATAATTCAATTTTCCTTATAAACTCTAATTACACCTCCACAGACTACAAGCACTCATTCTATTTTCTAAGATTCCCTGCATTTCCATCATCATTTTTGCATTGCAGAAGTAACTCCTTACCACTTCTACTGAACATGCGATAAAAAATCAAAATAGTGAAGTATTGATTAAATTGTGATTAATTTTATCAAATTATCCAAATAATATTTTTTGGCTCCATAATTCCTTTTGGATTTCAAACAAGATTATATGTTAAGGTCTCAAACACTCATCCAAAAGCCGGCATGGTTCCTTTTGGAGCCACGACGCTTCACAAAGTGAAGCATGACTTGCAACTTGCTAAACAAATGTTCACATTTGAAAAGCATATAGATTTCATAAATGATCGATGGACAAGGCTTGAGTTGGGCTATGTGAGGCTAGATGTAGATGGATCTATAAAAAATGGTTTAGGCAAATGTGGTGGTGTAATTCGAGATTGGAATGTTAATTGGGTGGGTGGTTTTAATGTTTGTGTTGGTAATTACCCCGTTGCTATGACTAAGTTATTGGGAATTATATATGATCTTCAACTATGTTGGGATATGAAACTACGGAAGGTCAAAGTGTTTATTGATTGTACAGATGCAATGAACCTCCTTCTTAGTTTCAATCAGGAATATCACCCATTTGTGGATATTATTAATCAGGCACAATCCCTTCTGTATAGAGAATGAGATATTTTGGTTAACTATATGTTTAGGGAAGCCAATTATTGTGCTCATTTTTTGACTAAATTTGCTTTAGATAAAATATGTGTGTTTCAATTTTTTAATCAATTCCCACCTTTTTGTTTGAAGGTGGTGGATGATGATAAAGAGATTTTTTTTCGAGTCTCTTTCTTGTAAGCATTTTAGCTCTTGACTTCAAATGCAATCCAAAAAATAAAAAATAAAAACAAAAACAAAGCCGGCATAGTGCTGCTTCTCTTTTTTAAGAACAGAGATCTTTACATAGTGTTATGTTATAGATAAACACAATCCAGAATTATGAATTATCCGTATTTGAAATTGGAAGGTTGTGATCTATTTGGTAGACAAAAAAGAGATAATTATTGGGCGAAAAAAGAAAACAAAAGGCTAAGCTGTGTTGTTACTTTTTTATACTTTTCCTGGGCTCTTTTTTAAAACTTATCTATGAACGAGAGATGAACTTTTTTTTTTTTTCCTCCCAAGACATTTCTTACACATAGTTATGTAATATTTAATATTATAGAATTATATTATAGTATTATCAAACTTAAATCTAATTGGTTATAGCTTTTGCAAAGTTACAGAACCTTCTTTCACTAAATTCCGAAAATCTGAAACCACTTCAAATGAAGCTGGAAAACCAGGGGCCGGTCGATAGCTTCCAAATTACAATTTCTAAAAAGAATCAATTTATAAATACTTTCTCTCTCCACAGTACACACACATGAAACACGAACAGTTGCATATATTGAAATTACAAGAAAATGAAAAATTGATTGCGTAGCAGTGATTGTTATTCAAGATTCGAGAGGGTGTCATTTTAGAATTAAGGAAAAAAAACAAAAGGTTCGGCAAATCGAAGAGATTTGAACGTTTCAACCTTCAAACATGGTAATCACTTTGAGTTAGGATGCATATTTTCTTGAGGAGTCAGTCAAATCGAAGAGATTGCAAATGTCAACAGATAACTGGAAAGTTGAGTTTGAATCGGTCCACGAAATCTTAATATACACATTAAATGCTTACAGGTCAGCCGGGGTTAAAAACTCCTATGTCTATGCTACGTCGGTCAATCCCGTAAAAGCATAAATAATAGAAAGTATGTATATATTTTTTTAATTTTGTTTCCATTTTATATTTTTTAAAATAAAAATTTAGGACGGCCTGGGAAATCACTTAGATGCAAAATATTTATTTAAACGAGCTTTTTGTTTTAAAAAACTCTACAGTTAAAAAACAAAACAAAACAGGCCCATATGAATATGATTTGATTTGAATAAAATTAGAAATCATGTGAGTCCTGTGTTTTGCATAAAAAATCACATTATTTATTATCTACGAGTGAGTTGGGGATAACTGTATTTTTTTAATGAAAATATTTATTTGTATTTGAGGTTTTTGGGCCTGTTAAAATAATTTAGAATACATTGAACTTTAGGTGCCATTTTCTCATTCTGGGAGCTTTAAGTACGATTCTCCCTATTTTTTATTTATAATAAAATGAAAAAAAATTAGGAAAAATAGTGATGAAGGACCACTAGAAGAAAGTTATATCAATTAAAGACTAATTGTTAACAATCCGAATGAAAAAGAGCCAAAATGAACTGTTGTTAATTTAAAATAAGTTATTGTTAAAACTCAAATGGATACTTATCAATAAAAGACTAACTTTCATCGATAAATATCCATTTAAGTTTTAACAACAGATAATTTTTAACTAATATAAATTTTTTCCATTGGTTCTTGATTGATATTTTTCCAAAAAATTACCTTCCTTCCAGTCTAATTTCATCCATTACAAAAAAAAAATATTTCAAGAAATAAGAATTCAAAGAGGCTATGGTTCCAAGGTTATTTTGATTGTACTCAGAAAGTTTAATAGTTAGGTGTCCGTTGGGGTGCAATCAAAAGGAAGACACAATGCATTCTCTAAAGGCTTGTTTGATTGGAAGGGGCTTTCTTTGTTTGGATTAGGACAAAAGCCGGGGGGGCATTAAAATTTTCTCTCCCTTCCTCAAAAACCTCTCCTTCAAATTGGGTCGTTCCCTCCCTCTCTCCCTTTCCTTTCAATCAAACATAACCTAAGAGATCATTTGAGAGTGGAGTAACAATTGAAGAGTCTTGTTAGAGTAGAGACGTGAAATACTTGCAAGAGCTTAGATGGAGCAGATTGGATTTTGTAGAATTTGAAACAATATGTTGGAAATGAGAAGACAAATTATTTAGCTTGGGATGTCTTGTTTGGGTATGTATATATGCTGTGATTTATGACATTCTAGGTGTTAAAAAAAAAAAGCTTTTTTCAATAGCTGAGAAGGTGGAGGAAAGAAAAAATTTATATACTATTTGGAGAGTGTTGAATGATATGAAGTTGCTAAATTAATTAATAATCATCTAATATGTATCATGGTGCTAAAAGAGGGAATAATAGTCACTGGTCCAAACCGAAAGATGCTATTGTGAGGCTTAATATAGATGATTCATATTAAGAGGACAATTTTAGATGTGGTGGTGTAAGAAAAAATAACGAGGCAGCTGATTGGGTTATTGGTTTCAACTGTGGAAAACTTTTCCCTTGTCATCACTGAAATCATAGTTATTATTCAAGGTCTAGAACTTTACTCATAGATGGGGCTTCAACACATCAATGTGTCTATAGATTGGGCTGAAGTAGTGAATCTTCTTACACAATCGGATGTAGTAACACATCCATTTAGAGGCATAATTGATTATGCTTGGTTTCTTTTATTTAGGATAGTAGTTGTATATGTTTGTTTGTCCTTTATGTTTAAAGAGGCAAATGTTTGTGCCCACTTGTTAGCCACTCGTGATCTTAATTTATTAGAATTTTTTATTTCTTTTGATCAACCCTTACCTAGCTTACTATTGGAAGGTAGTAGATGATGATAAGTGGAGATCTTCTCTCATGTACTACTCTGAATCTTGCGCTTAATGTTGTCACTTTGAATTACAAAAAGTTGGATATTTTTCCATCTTTGTCTCAAGCAGATGGCTATTATTTTTTGGAGTTGCGCTATCAATATTTATATGTCGGGGAAAAATAGGATATGTTCTCGAATTTTGTCATACTTATCAACTCATCAATCAATTTCAGGGAATTTTTAAAAAATTAGAATACATATGTAAATCAGTTTTTTTTTTTAATAACTGGTATAGATGTCTCTCTGAAATGAATAAACATTTTAAAAATAATATATATATATATATATATATATAAACCAGTTACATAATATAATCAGTTTAAATATTAATTTTTAAATTGGTTACACATGAAACTAGTTTAGATACCATCACAACTTTCAATTTACTTATAGTAATCCCACTGTCTTCATTTTTTGTGCGCATGAACCAGTTTAGAAAAGGGGTTTAAAAAGGCTATTTCATCATAATGTACGTAATTGTTTCAATATTTTTCTCTTCCCTTGTGAAATATTTTAAAATTTCGTATATACAAGATGATCTTAATTAGTAGGTGATTAAAATTAATTAAGATTCATACAAACATTAGAAAAAACGTATATTTTCATAAACAAATATTTTCTGCAGGAAACTATTCCCGATCAATGTTTGGGTGCTCCCTGCCTCCCTGGGATATTTAGACTTTTAATTAAGACTATAAAGAAAAACGTATGCTTGTATGTTTTGGCTCCTTATATAAATCAGTGCTGAGGTGAGAACGTGACTGCCTGGGAAAGTGAGGCTCTGTGAATGAATTGAAGTAAGGGGTGGATCGTGAGTATTGGTTTAAGTTTGTAGCTTGAGAGCCAAAAGGAAAGAAAAAAGAAAGAAAAAGGAATGTTGTTAAACCTAATCTTTCACAACTCAATTAACGTGACGTTGGTAGCTTTAATGAACTTAGCTTGATGTTCCGTTACAATTCGGAATTCAGATTGTGAATGTACATCATCAATACCTTCCGCCAGCTAAACAACGGCTTTCTTTCAAATATACATCATCTGTAACTCTGCAACTAATTTCATTCACCTGGGGCCTTTAATTGGTTGGTACATATACAGCTCAGTAATTAAGGAATTATATATACTACATATAATTAAGTCAGGGGCTTTATTTCACCCATTCATTTCAAACATAAGTAATCTATATGCCAAAAACGTAGCCTAGTTAATTTATTGAATCCCAAGGTTACTTCACTGGACCACATTCCTCATCGTGTCAAACTCAACAGGCCCACTTCTTTTACTCACTTGCGCCATAAGCATTTGATTCTCTTTTCCATTTAATTACCATCACTCTGTGTGTGTGTGTGTGTGTGTGTGTGTGTGTGTGTGTGTGTGTGTGTGTGTTATACAAGAGATATTTCAAAAGTCAACATTATTCCAGTAACAATTTCTGACTTTTCTCCCTACGTTTCTTAGGTGTGTCTTTCCCCAAGGGTTCATCCCTTCGATTACTTTCAATTTCATCCATAATTCAAAAGCTATTTTTTTTTTTAAGGAGAGTAATTTCGATATATACACTTATAATAAATTTCACAATCTTTATAACTCCATCAAATCGGTAACTCTCTCGTTATAAATATACCTAACAACTCTAGACTTTGTTGTTTGAATAAACAGGCGCTGCATTGTTCTGTGATGATTGATGATGGAGAAATACACAGGCAAGTTTGATCATATTACTAAGTTTCAGGCAGTCCAAATTCATCTAAAGAAACAAATATAATGATTTATACATAGAATTACCTTGAGCATAGAGGTGTGATTAATACAGATTCACAATCACAAAACTCGGGTCATTGCTCTAAGCATCAAAGGTTGATGAGGGAACCCCACGTACATGAATGTTACAGAGAGGCAGTGACGTGTGCATGCAGGTTCACGCCACGCCGGAATTGAATGCCTTCACATGGCCAGCGCACGTGCCAAGGGCAGCTTCCTCACGTGACCGTAAAAACTAATCTCCTTGCCCTTGCTCCTCCTCGTCGTCGTCGTCTTATTATTATTATTATTATTATCAGGAAACGCGTCCTGGCAGATTTCCGTGAAGGCCTTCACGATCACCTCGTGCTGTCTCGGCGAGTTCAGCTCCAGGAATGCTTCCAGAAGCTCCTCCAGATCAGACTCCGAGTACATCTCCTTCTCGAATATCATCTGCAGCATCGAGTGCCTGAAATCCTTGTACGGATCCTCCGACTCCTTCTCCACCGCCACGCTGTCCACTAACGGACTCTGCTTCGGCAACATGTTGCTCGCATTCTTCCAGCTCCTCTGAGTCTCCGTCTCCGCTTCCGACGCGTTGGTGGAGGTGAAGTCTCCGTCATCTTCGTCTACGGAATGCGCGCCATTGGGGTCGCCGGACGTGGTAGTAGAGGACGTCAGGCTGCCGATTGGGTTTGGGCCGCGATGATTGGGCTTGGGCTCCGGCTCGAAGACGTCGGTGGGCTTGGGCCTGGCGCAGCCACAGCTTCCATTTGCAGCGAGGAGGATTCTGAGAAGAGTTCTCTTGGTGGAAGACATGAGGAATTAGAATGAGAGAGAGAAGGGGGGAGAGAGGAGAGTAACGTTGAGCAGAGTGAAGCAGAGAGAAATCAAAGAGAGAGAGAGAGAGATGAAGGAGGGGGGTGTTGGTGGGAGTGAATGAGAGTCACTTTCAGAGATGTTTGGTGGGAGAGGAGGTTGGGGGATTTATGAAGGCATTTTGCAAATGGCAATGTTCGGAGTTTGGATCAGTTGACGTATTTAGGAGAACAGAGGAATTCATAATGGGACGCAGCTTCCTCAACACTCTCTCACTCTCATCATCGCATTCTTCTTTCAGATTGTAATTTATTAGTATTTACATTCTGTGATGTCACTGATGCAACTCAAGTACAGTACAGTAGCAGATCTTTAAAGTTAATTAATTAAGATGTGTGGTCCTTGCTTGAATATATATTTTAAGAATTTCACCGCGCAGCACGAGTTGATCCTTACGTTATTTAATTCAAAGCTAACTTGTGAGTTTGTGCAAAGTTAGAAACTAAACTTAAAACGTAGCCCGTACGTGCCGAAATGCCTTCCAAGCCAACACACAACATTCATTTATCTCTGCATCCGCCCCTCTTATTGATCTCACGCATGTTCATTTCCTTCCTCAGAATTCACCAAAATAGTTTTAATTGAATCACACACTACTACTCACTTGTACATATGAACTGTTATTACTCGTATTATTTTATTTTATTATTCAGATCTGTGCAACACATATAATGATTACATTTAATTAATTATATACATAATATACAACTCTCGAGAAGCCAACTCCAAATACTAGAGTGAAAGTATGATTATTCCTATAAGATCACCTGAGCTCCACCTCCAGCCAAGGCTTTCGGGAGCAATGCTTTTAGTATTTATTTTAATTTAATCACGAAAGTGTAAGAGTTTTGGGTTAATTGAAGTTTTTGTTTAAAAACAAAAAGGTGAAATTCGAGGTTTCACCGTGTATTCCTCTTTGAAGGATCAATGATGCTGTTCCTGTTGTGGAAACAACGAGGTTCAAGTAGTCCTTTGTCTTTGTGCCGTTGCTATTACTCTTCACACATTTTCATTTGTCTTGTCTTTTCTTTTGCTTTAAAAATTTTCAAATTCCTTGTGTACAAATGAGACAAATGATTCCATGTCAATTGGATGTAATTTTCAGCTGTGTATGACTTGTTCGATCGGCGTGTTTCAAATACAATCATAATATATCGGATATGTTAAGATCGCTACTGAACATGCTATTATTCACGTACACGCACGCAAATATGGATGTATGTATGTATGGAAACATGCTGTTAAGTTTTCAAAAATTCTTATTATATTTTTATTTCAAACTAATCCAAACCCAGCCACATGAGATTGTTGTTACCAATAAAGGACTCACGGGTGCTTCAGAGATTCTTTTGACATTTGAGAAAATGACAATTTAAGAACCCATAAATACATTAATAATATTAGACTCTGAATTCTTAAAATTTTAATACTAGATCATAGTTCTTGCTTATAAGTTATAATTAAAAAATATAAATAATTAATTAAAAATTAAAAAAATATATTTAAAATTATTTATAATGTCAGTTGAGAAAATGAGAGCGGTCAATTACAAATTTTAATTTTTTGTTATCAATATATAAATAATTTACTTGGAAAATGAAGGAAGTGTATTTAAAATTATTTGTAATATTATTTAAAAATTTACAAATTTTAAATTAATCACTTGTGGTTTTATTTGCAGACAATATATAAATAAATAGCTAGGAAAATCTATAAAATACATTTAAAATTATTTGTAACATTAATTAAGAATATTTACAAATTAGTTGTGAATCATATGCCAATCAATTGTAATTTTTTGCTATCGCATGGCAAAATCAATAACAGAAATTTGAGAACTTTTGAAAAGTTAGTTAAAAATTTATAAAAGTCATTGTGAATCTCAAGTTAACCAATGATAGATAATTTATTGCAAGTAAAGATCATAGTTTGTTATTAAAATTTTAATAATTATTATTAATGTTATTATGGGGTCTCTAATTATTATTTTTTCTAGAGTTTTTTATTTCATAAATTGCATATCTTAAGACCTAAATTCTAAACCCCAGAGTAAATTGATGTGGCTGTCTTGACCAGTTGAACTACAAGCGCCCCTTGGTATATCATGATTATGTTATTAAGGGTAAATGAGTAAATTAGCTTCTAAATTATGGGTTGAGAAACTTATGAGATTCTAAACTATTTTTATGTTCAATATTCCCCCAACTTTTAAAAATGATACAATCTAACTCTTTTTGTCAGAAAGAGTTAACTTTGACATTTAGTTGATTAGAAAATGATAGGAAAAATTTTAAAAATTACAGAAAATGATTGAGAAGAATTTCTTGATCATTTTTATAATTTTTTAGTCTTTTTTATAATTTTTGATATCATTTTTTGTCAGATTAATGACAAGGATTAGATTGCATCGTTTTTAAAAATTAAAGGAGAACATTATACAAAAAATAAATTTAGGGTCACAAACATTTTTGGACAAATATTTTTGGAGCCAATTCACTCATTTACCCTATTCTTCCTTAACCATATTTATTGCAATCTCATGTTATTTCTTACACAAAGGCTGCTAATTAATTAGTTTTGTATTAATTGTATTGACATATTATATCTCAGTGCATTTTTGCTGCAAACATTAATTTGATCGATTGATTAATTGGATATAACATAAGCAATGTATCCTTCTCGTTGATCTAATACACTATCATGAAATGGGATTTTATTTCTCACATTAATTAATTGTGTTCTTTTCTTTTTTTCATAACAAGGGAAGCTAAAAGCAGAATCTAAACAGACAAAAACAAAGACAAGTCTTAATTAATTTTTATTCTAGCAACATCATCAAAATGCATGGCGTACACTTTTCTAGATGGATCAGCAATTTTTTAATGTTTTTCTTTAATTCATTGTTATCAGTTTATCACTTCCATAATCACTTATGATATTAACGTTTTTCGTTGAAGTTCAATATAACGTGATAATGATTATTGAATGAATCTTAAGAAATTGTTCAACATGAGAAAAATATGCGACTCTAGAAATTAAAGTTCAATTTTAAAATGATGTCGGAGACAAATTAAATCAAAAAACATATATTAACCATGATATTAAAATTGTTTAATCAATCTCATATATAAATTACAACATACTTAACTGTTTGATGAAAATAAATTATCTTTGAATACTTGATCAGCTTTGCAAACAATGGAAATAAATTATTTTGGAAAGCAGTTGTAGTGGAGGAATTGCTACACGTCCCTACCCAGATCATATAAACTTGGGTGGAAGAGGCTAAGAGCCCACAGAATTTGGCCTGGGTGGGATTCGGATGCACTATTAATTTATTATTATTTGATGATATTTTTGCCATGTGATTGCAAATTACAATTTATCCTTTTTTATCGCTCTTTCTATCTCTCTCTTACTTGGCTCTAACGAGTTTAGCTCAAACGAATTATTCTGGGTATCTTGATTTCCGGTTCTGATCATTGAGTACGCTCTCTCTATGTTCTGAACGGGAAGAAGATTTCTTGATTGGCCCAACAATGGCGACCACTCTGCTTATCCCATCCTCTTCCTCTGCTTTCTTTCTGAGCAAAGGGACCAACGGATTTCGCAATTACGCTTCGTCACGTAAGTGCCATGTAAAGAGCTTCAGAGTGAGAGCTGTTAAAGAGAAAACAGATGAAGTCAAAACCCCATCTCAGCCCTCTTCTTCAGCTGAGGAGATTGCCAAGAAGTATGGCCTTGAAGCTGGCCTATGGAAGGTTCTCATTTCTTCTGTGCTTCAGCTATTTTAACTTCGATTTGGAGTTTGCGGGTCCATGATTTTGCGATTATTTCCTGTTAATATGCAATTGTTTCCCCTTTCCCTTCGATTATAAACAAGGTTTTCCAAAGTTTTCATCTTTCGGTAAGAGTGAACGTTATTTGCTGTGAGCTTAGAGCAAGTTAGAACTTGGAAGCGTATTCGTTGTGAGAACACCTCAGAGTAAGATAGGGTTTAGTTGCCGAGGGAATTAAGGAAACATCAGGAAGTAGAAAATAACTAGTTTTGCTTGCTTGTTCAATTGAGTTCACATTGCTTCCTTGATGCAGCGTTATCCCAGTTTATATGCAGAATTAATAAATTTAGAAATCCTATTCTGCGTTACACGCTAATCCAGTGGCTGATTTTTCAAGTCACTAGTTAACAGACCCTGTCCTTAACTTGTGGTTTGTGTTTGCCCTCAAGGTGGCCACCAAACAAAAAAAAAAAAAAATTGATCAGGTCGGGGTGTAATTTCGGGCTATACTTTGAAGTTTGAAGTCATGCTGGGTAATCTTTTTCTTAAAAATAAAACATTGCGGTCACTTGTGCAGATTTTCAGCTCAAAAGATGAAGGAAATGATGGTCCTGAAAGGAAGAAATCAAAGGGCGATGAAGCCAAGGAATTGCTGGCAAAATACGGAGGAGCTTATCTGGCCACCTCAATCACACTGTCTTTGATCTCATTCACTCTATGCTACGCGCTAATCAGTGCAGGCATTGACGTCCAGGCGCTGTTACAGAAGGTACAACGTTGACCCTAACGTGGATTGCAATCTAAACAAGGTAAGGTTGCGTTTCTACAGATTTAATAATGTAGCTGTCTTTTTCTTAGGTGGGAATCTCAACTGATGAGACGGGGGAGAGAGTTGGAACCTTTGCCTTGGCATATGCTGCGCACAAGGCTGCATCCCCAATCAGGTTTCCTCCAACAGTGGCTCTCACACCTATTGTTGCGGGTTGGATTGGCAAGAAAGTGGACAAAGATAAGTAGTTTGTACGAGAGCTTTGAGCTCCAACCTTGTTTTGTTTCTATTATATGTTTTTTCTTTTGTTTATGTTCTCATTTCAACATTTGTTTTTACACGCGTAAACAAGGTACGTACCATACCTGATGCAAATGAAAATAATCTCTCATACTCTAAATCCACCAGCTGCATGTTCCAACATTGCGTCATTTATATGTTACGGTGGAAAGCACAAGTAATTGATTGGCATGGCTCTTCAGGATTCTTGATCCAGTGGGTGATTCGCTTTGCAAGATTGAGAGAGGGCGAGTAATAAAAACAAGGAAAATTAACATTAATAACAATAGGGAACGAAAATTCCATTTGAAAGGTCCCATTTCATGAACAATTGCTGGGTTTCTTTACAACATTGCATCGCATGAGAATATACTTGTCGCAAACTATTTCCGTGAAGTGCAACTTTATTGATTGGCAAACATCTTAAGGACACAACGAGCTAATTGCTCTAAAGCCAAGAATTAGAGAAATATACAAGGATGGATTCAGTAGAGCTGCTACATGTTTTTCTTGAAACACGAGATCACTTGAATTCTGTAAATTAGCTGTACAATGAATCAGCTGTCCGGAGTGGTGCACTCAGTTCCTTAAACAAGCTTCTTCACCGAGAACATTAACATCTTTATCGAATCTTCAATACAGCCTATAGGAGTGTGGTGAAGAGGACACGGGGGGGTGACTGGATGTCATAGATTCTATGAAAGAGCTCTTGACTTTGATTAGATCCATAAAATATGCTCATGAGGCTTCAGCCTCCTTTAGGGTTAGCTGTAGAAGGCACTTGACTTGTGTTTGGAGGAGTTTCGGGCCGTGCTATGCTCTCTTGAGGTATGCAATAATCTTCATTAAGCGCGTCCAGTTCGTTCCATTCAATTCCAGCTGTTTATGTATCAAGGAAATTTCCAAACATTCAAGATAAGAATCTTTCAATTTTTTGAAGAAAAAAAAACGCTAAACCTCTCCCTTCTAGCATATAGAGGTTACTGAAGACTGGTCCAAAAAGAGGATACACTCTGTTCTCCACATGTCTGTTATGCTAACATCAGCATTTGACAGAAGCCAGTAATCAGCATCAATCTGCGGGGAAAAAAATGTCTTAAATGAGACCTAAGAATTTGGATCACACTTTTTAAGACGAAGTAGTACGAAGATCTTCATGCCACAAGTGATTCGAGTTTCGAATATTATAAGATCAGGCACCGACAGCTTGTAGCGCTTGTAATAAGATAATTTTCCATTATGCCAAACAAAGAAAATAAAGAACACATTATCCCCAAAATGTCAATTTATGTAATCCCCAAGAATTGTTCTTCGCAATCATAGGACTCGAAAAAAAATAAAGTTCACAAACTCTGGTCATACTTACATCAACATCTGACGGAACAATCTTCATGATCCCACTAACGAAGTCCTGTGAGGCACTCAAATCTGAACTGGCTCTAGCATCATTTTGTTCCTGTATTTCTTTGTCCTTACTTCTTTCCTCAGGGATCTCTGTTGCTTGATGCCTGTTAAACTCTGGACTGGATGGAAGATTGGGTGGCGCATCAACTCCATTGATCTCCTCAAATTTTTCTTCAAATTGACTGGAATGGCATGAAAAGAAGAGAAGATCAGCGACTTTAATATTGCAATTCTCCAATACTTTTGTTATTAAACATGAAATTTAGCATTAAAAATTTTAACGGATGTAGTTGTAGCGCCACTGGATAACTGTTCGTCGAGGAGACCACTTATTTATACATTGCTTATGTACTGCAATGAATTAGGACTCTCATTGTTCTACTGGCATTTGTCATCATAATAAATATTGCTGAGTTAAATGATTATTAATCACCAAAATACCTAACAAGGTAAACATCTATCGGGCCCATTGTGCTTCTGAGTATTATCCTGTATCTCCTTTGGGGATAATCAACAGCCTAAAAGAACATGGAGAAGCTTCAATGAGAAAGATGCACGTGAAATTAATTACTTCAACACAAGTTTTGTACGCTCTGAAATTCACCTCATCAGGATCAGGGACCTCGAGAGTGGTGCCATGTGGAGCTTTAATAGCTATCAAGGTTTCATTCTGTCAAAATAAATTATATGTCTTTAAGTTAGCCGCCAAAACAAAATTATGAAGCCATGCATAAAAAACACAGCATCATCATCATACAAGAACATTGTCTTTGACAAGAAAAGATGACAAACTGACCAGGAAGCAGGGCAAATCCTTTATATCGTCTTCCGTGACAAAAAGCCACCTATATGGTGGGAAACCATTAAGAAATGTGTCAAATAATATAAACCTAAAATTTTGGTGGAAATGACCCAACTCAGGGTAAAGGTTAAAACTTACTTCTGATTGTTTTCATCTTCACTAAGTGTCCTCAGCCTTTCTTGCATCTCCCTACAGTATTCAGAAACTCAAGCTTGTTAAACAGATGGCAACCAAACGACACAATAAAGCAGTATCAGGCTATCAGCAAAGGCATGGAATCACTATATCAATAAATAAATAAAAAGAAAAGAAAAGGCATGGCATCAAAAACCTTATCTGTTCATCTAACTGGCGCTCCTCCATAGTAAGGTTTTCAACTTCTGTCTACACAAGAGTAATAACAAAAAAAAAATAAAAATCAAACAACACTAAGATTTTAGAAGTTCACAGGAATTAATGCCATCTTTTAAATTTTCCATAAGTGACATTATATATGCTTTCAAGCAGTTCCCGTATTTAATTGAAAAGATTGAAATATTTATCAAGTTCCACTAGAACAAGATAAAAATGTCTGCTTTCCCAGTTTGTCACATTTACAACATTAGATTGAAGGCATTATATGACTGAGCTGAGGTGATACTGGAATTGGGAAAGACTTGCTACATATTGAATGCTGATCATAAAAGAAAGACAAGAAACTCATAGAAAGAAAGAAAAAAGGAAAACATATTTAAGCATCTCTAAGATTATCAATGGGGATTTCAAGTAGCACATTATGTCATTCCTTACCTGCAAACTAGAAAAACTATCATCAGCTTCCCCTGGCCTTGACACATCCAATCCCCTGAACATTCGTTAAACTTTTGAGAATGCGTAACAGTTTCAAAGCTTAAGTGTCCTATGTCAAACTTTGTTTAAAGTATGAAAAGCAGCCCTACTTCCATTGAATTCTGTTTTTGAGCTTCTTTTCTATAAGACCAATCCCTTCAAGAACGTTTGTTATGTCATATATTCTCCGCTTTTGCACCTGTAGATACCCAAAGAAAAACTTCGATCAATTAATTTACAACATGGAACCTTTGGACCAGGCAGAAAAGTAGTTACCTCTAATGTATCAGCAGCTTTATTCAAATCAAGGATACCGTCCTCAGCTTGCTTGATCAAGTTGATAAACTTTTTTGTCAACAGACCTGTGATTATAAAAACGGCATGAGAATGACGTGTGTTATGATAAGAACTCTGATGGTAATTGACAGTGATTAATAATGGCAAGGGAAACGCTATGCTACCTAAAGAGCTGTCATAACGACATGGACCAGCAGGAGTAAGATTGTTTCCAGAGGGAGAACCTGCAAATTTATAAAATGTCATCAGATACATCTAAACTGTTTGCAGGCAAAGAAAAGGAGTATGTCACTTGTCACTTGATGTTTGTTAGCCCTGCCTCTCCCACATCATACAGTTCTAAGGATTATACTCACCAATATTAGAACCTGAGGTTTGAGGTCCAGCTTTGCTGCATTTTGTAAGCTTTGAAGCTTTGCCTGCCTTCCCCATTTTTCCTGACATTGGAGTCT
The DNA here is from genome assembly GCF_029017545.1 of Prosopis cineraria. NCBI lineage: Eukaryota > Viridiplantae > Streptophyta > Magnoliopsida > Fabales > Fabaceae > Prosopis > Prosopis cineraria. Next base: position 4,279,724 of record NW_026555337.1, read on the forward strand.
GAAAGGGGCTATTAGCTGCTTCATTAGATCCTGGGTTCATCCTATCAACGGAATCAGCTTCAGAATTGGCTGTGGTAATCTTTCGCTTCAATTGCTGATACAGTAATTAACATTATATATTCCAGGAATTAAATTAGTTAGAGTTGTATTAGAAAAGGGAAACATAAAGAACTAAAATGATGTACGGGGGAGTTGAGAACTGTGAAGAATTGCATCGAATTGAAGTCAATGCTAGGCTAATCAGCTTTCAGACTGTGTTGAGCGAGAACACATGGATGGATTCCACTGTCATGGTCTAATTCCCAGGATACATGCATGTGACGGAATTAAAGGTATATATCGTGCTGGGTAAAATGAACTAAAGGCTACTTAGATATGAAAAATCTTCAAGAGTAAGACATATTATATACTGAATTGTTTCCCGGTAACTAACCCTATTCTATGTGGAAATGACCTGTATAATGAAACCACGTTATGATCTCAGCTGCTGATTAAGTAACCAGGATAATGCTGAAAAATTCATTTCTCGAGTACAAGACAAGGAACTTCTTACAATGGAGGCTTAATGAAATAACCGGCAAACACTATCGATCGCTCCAGATGCTTATTAGACAGGCTTATGCTCCCGCTAACCACAAACAATTCAAACATGTAAGTATGCCCAAAATTTCAGGGCGCTACCACTCAAACACGGACAAGGCGGAGTAGCCCGAAAATTCTAATTACTTCATTTGAAAAGACGTCTAAATCAAATGCAAATATTTAATGCCCAAAAATAAAGAACCGAGAAATACTACGAAGGGTTTTTAATCCCTTAGCGAAACAAAGCTATACTGCAGTCCTGTGTTACCTCAGGAACTAATCTTGGGTCAAATTTCAATAAATTTCAAACTCGACAACTGATTGAAGTCGTGATCGAGCAGATCTCTACAAGAAAGCAAACAAACGGGAGAGGAAACTAAAAACGGGAAGCGAAGAGCAATATAGAAAAAAGAGAAATAGGAAACTCACAGGGGACTTAACGACGATGGTTTCAACTTCTTGGTGAGCAGGTCGGCGATGGTCGGGCGCGAAGCGATGATAATCTGCCGGAGCAACAAAGGACGGCTTCATGGAGGAGAATGGGAGTTGTCGTTTCATGGAGTGAATGATCTGGTCGGGGGGATGGGAGGAGGAAGACATCCAGCAGGCAGAAACGAACAGTGAGCAAAGATCAAGTTGGGTAGAGAGGGTTTTCGCGGGGAGTGGAGATAGTGGATCGAGAGGGCTTTTGGGTATGAATTGTACGTCAGAGGGTGATTGGGAGTAAGGTGCAGCGAAATTGGAAGGCAAAGGGCAGAGGATGAGAGATCTGGGCGTTTGGGAAGTAGGAAAATAAAAAAGCGGGAGAGAGAAAGAGGGAAGAAAACGAGGGAAGGGAAGCACAGAACGAAAGCACGGAACAAAGAGAGGGAGGGAGGAGGGAATTTGGTTCGGATATGGATATGGAGGGAAGGATTCACTTCTGAATAAAAATAAAATTCTTAAAAAAATCGCAAATTTTATTCTATTACTTTATTCATTTTATAATAATAACGTTCTCAGCAGCTGCCACAACCGTTTGGGTTCGGCGCCAATCCCACGTGGCCTAAGACTTCTTCCAGCCATGCCTTCTGAAAGATTAGACAATGAGCCCTTCTTTCCTCTTTCATCAAATTTTGAGTCGCAACCATTACAAACCATCCCAGTTTTTGTGTGGGTTTTTTCCTTCTTCCCTCTTTCATTAGTTTAAAAACGAAATCATAAGCTCGTTATGGACCATGATTTTTTTTTTTTGCCACCTTATTAATTCGTCACCAGACTCGTTCGTGCGTGTATTAAGTAATAAAATAATGACTAAAATCATTGGAATAAGGTGGGATGCTACTTATTGGACACCATCCATTTCTTCTATTTGCATGCATTCAAGAGTCGAAGGAAGACATCCTTTTGAAGTGGGCAACAAACATCCATATGATGTACCAATAGTATTTCATGATCTGACACTTACTCAAAGGCATGTAATTAAGTAATGAATATTGACGCAGGCTTATAAACATCGGTTCGGGATTTTGACGTGGTGCCGAAGACGTGCAGCTGGACCACTCATGGGCCGGGCTAGCCACCGTTAAATCACATGGGCCTGATCGTGTTCCTCTTCTGTGTCCCATAGAATTTTACCAGGTTTCATTTACACACGTGAAAACAAGAAGCTGGGTGGAAGTCGTATAACAAATAAAGTAGCTTGTTTTTGAAACATGGGTAATGTTGCTTGCCGTAAGGAGCGAATAAAGCAAAACTAGTTTTCTTTAAATAAATGGTTGAAGTGGGGAGGTGCGAGACGATGACAAAGCACTCGGGACAGTCCCTTGAAGATATACACAGGCAGCACAAGTTAGCTACAGGCAAGTCTACTTGGCTCACGTTACTGGGATCTTCACTCTCACACCAACACACGCAAAACAATTGACCCTAGTACATAAAACTAAACTAAGCCCATATGTTCAGCCGATAAATGGCTGAACTAGTGTCTACTTCGGCCCAGGAACGAGGATCAATCACGAATCAGTCAAACTTTACAAAGTGTGTGTATAAGCATCCAATTCCACGCGCACGTCACGAGAGTTGCTTGTGTTGAAGCTCTCTGTTCATTTTCTTTTTCTTTTCTTTTTTTAAATTCTGAGTGCCGATATGTGCCTTATGTTATAAAGATTTTGTACGAAACCATCGGACACGTGGTTGTTTTAAGATGTATAACTACAAGAATGGTCCATAGAACATGGTACATGAATATCACTGGCTCGCTAGCTAGATTAGTTGCGTTATATTTATGTGTCCCTTAATCATAACAAGGTAAAATTTAGGTATATTTTTGTACCTTTATCTAATCAAATTAAAACACGTGAGTTGATGGTATTAATAATAGAAATTTATTATACAATAAATAATATATAAGACATTTACATATATTAATTTAATTAAAAATAAATATCTTAAGTATATACATTTTTCCTATCACAGGATTAATTAACAGGCATCAAAAGTGTCAAGATGAGATTCCCTCCAGACTACTGGGCTTTCAGTTTAGCATAGGCCCAACATTATCCTCGATAAGAAAGCGTCTGTATAGATTGGTTTTCAATTCAACTTTTCACTTTAATTATTGAAGAATATAAAATTGTTATTTCATCGTTGCTCATGTGTAAACATGCAACCCAAAATTGAAATTTGAACTCACATCAAGTCTAATCAATCTCTTGGGGCTGCCCAATCAATACTGGATCTGCATCCACCGTGTGTGCATGTGTGTGCACCAATTTTTTTTTTTTTTTTGCTTCCCTTCCTTTGGTCCACTTTAAAGTTGGTTTTGTCAACTAGATACTGCGGATTTTGCAATGTTGACAAACAGAAGAAGTCTGAGAGACTTTTCCTATCACCCAAAAACAAAAATGATTATGTGTGTGTGTGCAGAGAGAAGGCGGGGAGGGGGGAATACAAGGAAACTGCGGATGATCAATAAAGTAAAATAACTGACCCTCGTGTTTCTGTGAGCGTGCTCTCGTTATTGTTATGGTAAAGTGGATGTTAAATTAGAAGTTTATGTTGCATGAGTAAACACGACATTTCCTTATCTGTTTCTTTGCTTCGAACTATCACGGATAAAGCAAAGCGCTAAGCACACATTATTATAGTCTTACAGAGAAAAAGAAAGTCCTTCTATTCTATAGAGACTCTTATTATTTAGTCCTTTGTTATTAAATTATAACACAGTTTTTTTTTTTGGTGAAAAAATCACGAGAAATACCGGTCCATGCACTAAGGTAAGGTGGAAGCTGGTAAAACAAAGTTAAATCCACCTTCCAATTTAGAATGCGTAGAGACACATTTTAAAAAGCTTGGATTAAAATAAACCTCGCCCCGCCATGAAAATTTTCTTCTCACTCAACCTCATGCACATTGCTATTTATATATTCATTCATATTAATTCACAGATCTTGTGGTCCACAAAAAAACTCACTCTCTCCCACCTACATGACGAGAATTTCTCCCTGTATCTTCATTTTCACTCGGAATCGAGGATTTACATTTCCCAGTAGTCACTTTCTTTGAGAGCCCTTTATTGTATACTGAAAACGCATGTCTATGAACGACTGGGGATTATGGGAATTGATGTATCATATTATGTTGAGTGAACAGAGGACACGATCCAAAAGATGTGCGAGCGTAGAGACTCATATTAGAATAAATTAATGAAACGATGCTCTGATCTTTTTAAATTTCAATGACGATGTAAATGCGAAGGATCCGATGTGTGATTCCCTAGCACCAGAAGACCTCAGAGTCAACTAACATGGCGGACCCATGTAATTCAATTCCAGTCATACCGCCTGTTACGTGTAGCCTCTGATGATCTGATCTTCCGTGTCCACATGGATGACAGTCCTCTCATCAATTAATAGCCCACCAACAAACAATGTCATATTACTCCAAAAAATATTGAAATGTTGTCCATTAAAAATGATTACATCACATGCGATTCGCGTCTTGTTTCGTTCGAAAGATGTCAATTCCGCATTTGTTATGATTTTCTATAAATACTTCGCATTTAATTTCTCTTCTCGCTATCTACGCAGTCCAAAATTTAAAAGACGATACATTATTATTATTATTTTTTTTACGAGCATAGGATGAACAGTACTAGCTATTAATTGTGATCCATCAATAAGATTAAAGGGGAAATTTCACAAGATTTTCTCGGAACAACCCAGACTATGAGTATTAGTTTCAATCAGAGCTAAAAATGGCATATAGAATATCGAAGAAATAAGAAGGTAGTAACCATATTGCGAGCTAATTGGAATTAGGTAGCAGTAAGCGAATTACTCTGGGCTAATTAATTAAACATCGACGCTGCAACTTTGCATAATCTGATACTTGATGGCGGCGGCCGCCGATCCGATCCCGTCTCTGGCGAGCCTGATATAGGCCGGACAGTTGACGTAGAGATGGTACTTGCCGGACACCCAGGACCCGACCTTCCATTTCACCCTTCCGTTCACCTTCACGTTCACCAGCACTCCCCCCGCATTCTGATCCTGCGTCAGAGACTGCAACACGTACGGCGAAACCGGCACCGCCGTTCCGTACAAGAACGGCGACCACAGCGTCACGTCCTTGTGCCCCTGGTACGTCGACGGAAGCATCGTGCCCAGCGAGATCTGCTGGTTCCTATACGACGCGTACACGTCTAGCTTGTGGTAGTATATCCCGATTCGGTCGTTGGGGTTGCGAGCCAAGAGCGTGACCTGCATGGTGATGGTGATGGTGTTGGGGGTTAAAGAAGGAGGTTCAATGGCGGTCGGTGTTGCCGGCGAGGAGGAGAGGTTGAAGGCGAAGAGGGTGGCGTCTTGGAGGATGAAGTGGGGTTTGGAGGGTCGGAGGATGACCCAGATTAAGAAGATGACGAAGAGGATGAGGATAATGAAGGTGGCGACGCCGGCAACTACCAGGCGGACGAGACGGTTGTCGTCTTGGTCATGGTGACCGCATTCCTTGACGGCCATGATGTTGTTTTGTATGTGGTGGAGTGGCCGGTTATTTAGAGAATGTTGGTTGAGAAAGTGTAAGCATTATATATAGGCACAAGGAAGAAGAGGGTCACTCACTCATCCTCGCCATTTTCAACAGAGGGCTCTGCTTCAAGCAGTTAAAAAATAAATCGACCTCTCTCTAAGTTAATGGGCCATGATAAAAGTTGATGTGCAGAATCAGTAATTTGAATTACTTTATGTTTATTAGGAGAGTAAATTAAAATTAATGAGTAGTAATTGTAGAAGGAGGAGGAGTGGTGGGAAGCGTGGTCGTACAGTAATCTTATCTGCGGTAAGTCGCGAGTGTGTGGGGATGTGTACGTACTGCATAGTTAAATCTAAGCTGATGGAAAAAGGCAAAAGCTGGCCCCATCTGATAATGCATAATACTTCTTGCTTACTCTTAAAAATTCTAATTATATTTTAAGTTGAATTGATATAAGGATTAATGAATAAACAACTGTCCCCCGATAAGGGTTAAATCTAATAAAAGAAACTGATCCTTCATGACGTAGTGATCAATGTTCAAATCTTTATTTAGAAATTAGAAAGGTGCAACATTTTTTTTTCAACAAGGAGATACCTATAAATATAATAAAAAGGGATAACATAACTTTTAATTTTTTAAATTGATTTTAATTATTAATTTAATCTCTTAAATTTAATTTTTATCTATTTAGTTTTTTAAGTTCATTTTAATTATCCCTTGTTATTTAAAAAAGAGATTATACTATTAAAATTTGATAACTATAAGATAATAAAATATTAATAACAATCGTTTAAATTAATAAAATATAATTATTTAGGTAGAACAAGAATAGGTTTTGAAATTTTTAAAAACAAGAGAAACAATATATTGTAGGGGATTATATTGATAAAAATTAAATTCATTTGAGAGTCAATTTGTTTTCATTTAATTATATATACATGTCAAAATATTAATATATTTTATACATTAAATTATTTTAAGAGTTAATTTATATTTTAAAATTTAAAAAATTTATATGATAATTTGAGGAAATATAAAGAATCAAATTAATAAAAATTAAACTTAAAAAATAAAATTAATAATTGAGATAAACTCGATGAATTTAAAGTTTCATTATTCCTAATAAAAACAATTATGCAATGTTTGTTTTCTTTCGTTGATTAATTATTAATTAATCAAACATCGTCCGTATTTTACAGTAACAAATTCATACTTGTGACAACTAATCTTTGGAAAATCCAATTCATATATACTCTTACATATAGATTCAACATGTGCATGGAAAGCATGTATTTTGTCACTATGTACCTTTTTAAGCCTTTTAATGCGAGTGGGGAAAAGTTCAACAAAGAGAATAGATAATGCATAATTCTGAATTCAGTCTTATATATCAAACCTAAACGTTAAAAAAAAAAAAAAACAAATCAACAAGAGGCTCACTTTTTAGTTTTACATTAACGGGGTATAATCATAATGCAAATAAAATAAAAGCAAAGAAAGAAATATTAAAAAAATTCATAATTAATCTTTTGTTCTCATGCTCTATTTTTTTTTTTTTGTTATATATTGGTTGTGGATGATACGGGCCCTTCACCTGAGTTTGATTAATTATTAAAAGAAGCCAAACAATGCATGATTCTCATTCGGGTCTTATTCATAGGTTATTTATATCAGTATCATCAATATTAATATAATAAGAATAAAAAAAATAAAAGAAATTAAAATTTCAAATATAACCCTTAAGTAAAAAGTAAAAAAATTAAAAAAATATTATTTTTTGTCTCTCTCTCTCTTTTTTAAAATTAATTTAAAAATTTTAATTTAAAATAAAATAATTTCATCAACTAACAACTTACAAAATAGATCAAATTATATTTTTAGAAGGTGCCTAATATACATGACTGGAGTAATTCTTTCTAACCAAAAAAAAAAAGTGTAATAGATGGAAACACATTGCATGTGTCTCCAGCACATACTGCTCAAGTGTAATCTACCTATACATGTGCGTGTTTATTGATGGATGCCCGCAAATGTAAGGGATTGGTATAATAAGAAGTTCAGAATATTTTGGGGACGTACGTCGAACCCAAAAGAAAATATTGATATTTGTTATTCGAACTTTTAAACAATTAATAATTGATTAAGAAAAATGAATAATTAATTGAAAACGAAAACAAATAATTCAGTTGTGACCCTTTGGCACCAAGCATTGTATGAGTCCCAAAACAATTTGATTATTATATCTTCTAAAACAATGCATATATTTATAAAGATTTGAAAATTAATATAAAACGACACGTATTTTACTCAATCAGTAAATAGGTGTGGCATATCATCAAAGGGGCGTCAATCAGCATAGTTTAATTACTTGATTTCAATCCTGTTCAAGTGGAGAAAAACAGCCCCAATTACTACACTGAAGGCAAAATAGTGTCCTCGCTATGGGCTGTAGCAAGCAGACGATAAACACACAAATGTAAAAAGGAAGAAAGTGGATAATGCGAGAAAAACTAAGCCAGACAGTAAATAAAACAGCTATCCAAGGGCAGGGTTAGTCAAAACACCAAAACTCATAAAAAAAAGAATGGTACAAGATTAAGAGATGTAAGTTAGGGAGAGGGGGTTACTTCGTTTCGGAAAAGACTGGACTGCTTCTCATGCATCAACGTCATCGCTCATGGAGTGGCCCAGAAATAAAACAATTAAAGAGAAATAAGATGAGCATAGCAATATATACTCATTATTCACATCAGTTATTATATTATATTACCAGGATTTGAATCCTAGTCATCACCCTCGCCCTATTTTTCCATATTATATCATCCTGCTCGATATTGCTTCCATATTTTTGTGTCTCAAATTTATCAATTAGTCAAATTTCACATAGAAATTAAAAAGGTCAGGAATTAAACGGAAGCTATGTTTTTTCTTGTTAACGCACGTGAACTCTCCACAAATTAAAATGAAATGTTTGGGCATTGTTTTTAGGAAAGAATAACAATCTAATTAACATAAATTAAGCTAATGAAAAACTTAAGCAAACTCGAAAAGAAATCACAATCTCAGGCAGGAAAGTCGAAGTGTAGCAACCTCAAATTTATTCATTAACAATCAAACTCCAGAAAGGCGGTCCATCGTGGAATTTGATGGCAAGTCATCATTAGCAAAGAGCAACGTAACTGTTGGACGGAACATGGCAGCTATAAAAATTAAAAAGTTCTGCAACTATAGTTTTATTTAATTAAATTAAATGAATTATAGAATCCCAAATTGGACGGAACATGAAATGACTGTGGGCTTAGATCTCAAGACGCAAATGAATTCGCTAATTAGTATTCAATTAGCATAAGAGCATGGAAGATGCTGCCACGCGGCCCTTAATTAATTGTTTTGACTTGAACACCACGTGAATGGTTATTGGCTTGCATTAACGAGTTAGAGGAGTAGATCCCAGGACTACGTACTTCGTGGTCAGAAGATGGGTAAAATAGTCAAGAAAGTTCCAGAAAAGTTGGTTCCCCTCAGAATTATCAATTAAATGAAGACGAAGTGTTTAATCATGTAGGGACAGCCGGCACTGTGTCATATGCTCTCTCATCGTAGACCCATTCAAATGACCGTTTTATCCATTCCCCGTACTTCCGAAGAACCGCGAAAACCGGAAAAGTATAGAAATCCAGCCATATAGATACATAGGCATGTGATATATATATATATATATATATATATTTTTTTTTTTTTGCAAGTTTCATCCACATTTAATTTCCTTTTCCAATATGCACGAACGTTGTTCTGATGAAATAAAAGTACGTCAGCCAACAAGACCTTTTCGATGTGTTACTTGTCATTATCTCCTAGTTTAGAGAGTCATTGAAACTTGAATTGATAATTTCTCATTCCAATTAAAATTAAAAAGATGTGTGCAATGTCAATGGTTTAAAGCTTGAAAGCATTAAAAGAAATATAAAGTCCTATATAATGCAGACAAAAAACATCATGTGTGTCGATGTAAGAAGAGATTATCATTAGGAGAATGATAAATAAAAGCCTTATAAAAATATTAATACTAAATTAGAATTTTTTAACACTGATATTTTTAAATTTCAGTATTTTATTAGTACTAAAGTTTTTAATTTAACATTAATATTCTTATAAAATCTTTATTTATCATTTTCTCATTATTATCCGTCTAATCATGCAATGAACAAGTGAAAAAAACCTTCTTGGTTTATCATCATTCATCAAATTGCGTTTAAAAGTAATTATCTTTTTCATTTGTTTTCTAAAATAACCCTCTTAGCACACATGTTCAGTGTTTTAGTTTGGAAATGCTCTTCAAAATAATTAATCCACGTTAATCAAATATTTAAGCGCCAAATATAAGACACATAATTACAAAATTTACAACAAAAGGTATTTTGCTGGCAACCTTACAATAATCCGGTTCTTGAGTTGCTATACTTATTAACACACCGATGTATTAAATTAATACAAAAAAAATAATATACACTTGTCACACTTTTCTTAATATATACCTGCAAGTCGGTTTGAGCAGATGACTCGTATATATAAAGTGCTTATTCTTTTCAAAGCATTAGCTTCCTACATCTATAACTAACCAAACGTGTCTAACCAGTGGAAGAAGATAAGTCTAACAAATTTGGATCACTCATAATAGAAGGAAGACATAGTTTAGTGGCAAAATAATGAGGGGCTAACAAAACAGAGCTCAAATCAACAGAAGAATACCAAAACACGGAGTCACAGTCAAGTGGGAACCGCCATAGGAACATGCAGAAAGGGACAACTGCATCACTTTCCAGCGACGCCTCTCAACACGTCAATCCCTTCAAAAAGCTTTTTTCTTCCTACTACATCACAGATCAATCAAAGCTGATCATTTTTTGTTAAAGCCTAAAAGATTGCAGGTAGAACGAACCACGCAAAATTTGCAAGCTTGTTCATCATCAGACAGAGAGAGACTTGGGAATGAACTGGTGGGACCCTTGACAGCCTCGGTCTTTCTTGGATTAGATTAATAGATTCATCATTTTAAGTGGTGGTTGATGATAGTGGGGTGATGGATGAGTGTGAGAAAGCAACACAATTGTTTTCACATTTGCCTTCGGCTAAGCTTTCAAGATAGACAAATGGTAGGCCTTTCAGAATTTTTGTTCCCAAATCATGCATTACCACTTTATCTGAGTCGCTCCTTTCACTCGTTTTCTCAGTCCTGTTACCGTCATCTCAATGCACCTCACTTTATACACAACATAATCAGGGCTTATAGTATCTCTACTGTTCTAAATTTTTTCCCATCGTTGGTACGTTGCATAGAAAGTTTGATGCATAAAGCGCAAGAAAAGTTCAATGCACTAAGCTCACTTGATAAGTCAAACTGAGAAGACTCAATCTACAGCAGTTACTACTCGCAAGTCAATGCAAACACAATATGTTTTATCCACAAATCAGATGGTGGTTGAATCAGTTCGTTTGCAGTCCAATTAACACGCCCCTTAATTCTACAGATAAACTTTGAAATTCACGAGAAAGTTTCTTGCTAATGATCTTAGAAGACCTTCACAGTAAGAATTCAACCATGTGTGTCAGATAACCTTATGTTCATTTTCATCATTAAACCCTGTCAAAGGTGGACGGTTTCTCTGCCGTGCAGCTTCTTTGCTGCATAACAAGAAATGAAATTTGGAGAAAAACATGCGCGCGCGAGTTTAAAAAATAAAATAAATAAAAAATCCCCTGTTTTCATGACATGAACAAAGAAAAATAGAGGGAAAATAGAAAAAAGAACAGTGGAAAAGCCAGACTCCTGCGAAAGTTAGGATGTTAAAGAGAACAGAATAAGATATTTTTAGGCTACGCAAGCTAAGGATATGCCTTAAGATTCTAAAGGCTTTCATGCTGGCTCCGATTAAATTTCTTTTATACATTCACTTTAGTCAGATTGAATCTTAAGGAGGAGTTGAACTGCCAAAAGAATTTGCTTTGAACATTTGAGCATCTCCTCTGTAAATACCTATAAATGAAGGTGAAGCAAGATATTCTTCCTTTGAGAAGAAACTTCAGAAATAAAGGCTAGGAATAAATCAGAGGAAGTTGCATCATGGTCATATCACTTCATCGGTGAAAGAGATTCCAAAAATTATAACCTAATAAGGAGGGGAAAAGACTATGGTACAAAAGCAAAGAAAGGAATCAATCTCTATCCATAACCGCAAACCTTCCAAAAGCAGGTGATTTCAAAAAAACAAAAAAAAAAAACAAATCTGTAAGCAAAGCAACTATGAAACAGATTTTAAAGAAAAAAAAAACCGATCAATTGAGCCTACTATATCTTTTAAACTTGATAGATACAATTCACGATTAAGATTATTATGATATAAATTAGAAGCTTCTATCAGATTAATTTGAGAGACTAAATGGAAACGAAAATATAATTCAGTTAAAATGCTGAGAAAAGCTGCAAGGGTGTGCAGCCCAACCCGATTGAGAGTTGGGTGACATTCCCCAAATTGGTCCCCAGTCCTTTCTTTCAATTCTGAGATAGGTTTTTCTTAATACAGTTGAATCTTTATTACCTATGCTGCTAAACAATTACAGGGAAAGGAACAAAGGACATGAAATGTAACAATGTATGAAACTTTGTTTTTTAATTTTTTGGCTTCACACCGTTTTCTCCAATCTTTTTTCAAATACATTATATACAGTGCATGCCACCCCAAAATCACGTTATTCACCTAAACGATCTAAATTGCCTTTTTAGAACTGCAAATAGTTTCTGCTTTTTTCTACATGGTCATTCGGTCTAGTTTCATCCTCTTGACCGAATTTCAAACCCCAAAAAAGGCTGGTCGCCTAGGGCCAAGAGCACAGGTTGGATCCTTTTCTTCCTTATGCTTGTGTAAAGGGTACGACAGTTTTGACAAAGTTCATATATACTCCCTCTTGTCCTAAATATAAGACCTAATTAGAAATTCCACAATTAGATACTTGTATGATGTATGTAAGCCATGATAATAACACTCTAATGTAAATTATTAAAATGAGCGGTATTTTAGAAAAATCAACACATATATTTTACAAATAACTAATACTATAATTTATTTAATCTATGTGAATTAACTAACTAGTTCCAGCATTTCGTTACGGAGGGGATAATTGTTCAGGCTAAGTTCAGCACATATTACGAGAGCATAATTGATGAAAGAAAAGTATAAATGGACTCACTCGAAGCTGATAGGCTGCTGTCTGATTACGAGAGCATAATTTTTCTATATCTGTCCAACAGTTCCTCAGACACATAAACAGATTGAGGGGGAAAATCCTTGATTATCGTTGTCTTTGGTTAGGAGGTGTCTTGAGAAAGAGTAGAATTCCCACTAGATTACTTAAACTGTCCTCAAACCTCAACATGAATCTCATCCATATTTTTCTGCACAACGTTCATGTCAACCTATATTAACAGGGTCAGCACGACAACATCAACCATGGCAACATATTATCTCTCCTAAATTAAGAATAGTTGCAAAAGAACAGTTCAGTTGAGTTACTGAGTTATCAGCCAAAGATATATTTATAAAAATGAGTCTACCACAGAGAAGGATGAAGAGCTAAGGCCGTTTTAACAGATGAGAGAAGAATCTGCCAGCTATCCCATGCCACTCAATCATACAATCAAGCTCTTAAAATGCACGTGAGTAAAAGATCAGGATAACAAAATAAGAAGCTAACCAGAAAAACTATACATTAACAAGAATCAACAATGGGGCCATATATTCCAAAGAAACACATAATCAGGATTCAGGACAACGGAATTGCCAGTACATTAGCCACATTCTAACATCGAAGTTGATAACATCAAGGAAAAAACAAACTCGAAAGCTACAACCTCAGAAATGCCAATGCAATGACACCAGGTGTTTGAATGCAACTGTCCAGTCAGATAACAGATTCCTGGGCTAAATCGCCATTATCAATCTATTGCTTGCTTATCAGGTGGATAATGAAACACGTATCAATAAATGATTAGTTTAAGTAAGTCATAAACAGCCTCTAGAGCACAAAGGTAACCTAACATGCATACTGTACACCCCTTGAATGTTGTTCCGGTAGCACAAAAAATTCTCAGCAAATATTTGAGCAGAAAACATGAACCTTAAGTTCTCAGTCAACAAATCCAGGCCAAGGATTCAAACTTGCTTTGAAGCCAATTACTTTGCAAGTTTGTAGCAATGGAGACATGAACAAAGCAATTTTGCACTACAAAGTACCCATGAATGACATCCATTCCTGAGAAAAATAGAACACTCAACTCCGATGCCATCACAACCCATTCACACATGAACGAAAAGATATATCCAATTATTACAATAGGAAAAAGACAAGACACCAACCAGAACACAGATAGGCAAAGCTCAAGGATATTCAAAAAGTACACACAAATCTGCATCAATCATTAACGCCAAATAATGAAGGAGAACAAAAAGATTCGAGAGCATTACTGATACTAAATCAATGAAAGCATATTTTAAGCATTGAACTGTTTCATTAATTAAATCAAGTGCAAGAAATCATTCCATGGGTAAAAGAACAAAGATTGGTGAATGATATTGCAACGCTGGAAAACAATATCTAATAGCGAAGAAATTGATAACACGGCCTATTTCTCTTCTTTCAAACTTCAAAATAATACACACATTTTGTCTATTTATTTTGCCAATGCCCCAGAGTGATTCTAAAGAAATGTTAAAAGACAGCAACGCCTGATTCTCTCAAGAATAGTGGGAGGATACTAGTGTTTTTGCTAGCTACACTAACAATTTTATGTTTGCAAATTGGTGATGAGCCTACTACAATAACCAAAATAGCAATTTAATGGCTTGTATTTCAGATTTTACTCTCCTGCCTCCTCCAACAACAACCATAACAACAAACGTTATCTTATTAGATGGGGTCAGCTATATGAATTATACAACACCATTATACTCTATCATTTATTAAGAATTTAAAAATATTATTAATTAAAAAGTTTCGACCAACAACTTCCAAAAGTGTTCTCTTTGACTTTCATTTAACTCTCCTGTCTCCTCCAAGCTCCAAAAATAGCAACAGGCCCCGTGACCCATGTTAGTACTGAACTGCTTATAATACATAGCAACAGGCCTCATGGCTGACTACTTAAAATAAATTGCATGTGCATCACCCCATAAGGAAAATGCTTTTCTTGAGCAGCATAGTTCAGCACAAAGGAGCCTATCAACCCCAACAAAGACCTCAAAAACAGTTGTCCAATCAAGCACGCACAATTAGGCCAATAATTATGTTAGTTACCACACGATTCTATTTTCAAAACCCACTCTAGAGTGGATGCCAAGTGACATAATCTGAATGCAAGAGAAGTTGATCAATGTGGCCAACCTCTAACACCCAACATCATTGAATTTTCACACCCTATAGCTAACTAGCCTACACGCACCTTTCAAGGCTTCAAAGAAAGGTTACTCAGCTTGCATCTTGGACTAGTTCTCAGTAACGCTTTATAAGGATTTTTCAAAAACATGATCTCCTTTTTCCATTACTCATCAAAAAGATGGCACAGAACAGGGAAATGACAAATAAAATTACATCAAATTCGCGTTGTCAGACCCATCCATAGAAATTTGGATGGACAAACAATCAACCGTACCTATTCAGTTGGACTCTTCTCAGAAACGATTGCTGAAAAAAAGAACTTGTTGATTTTGTAAAACTCCACGTTGGTTCTAGGAATCCATTGTTAGCTTCCTTTCAGACTAAATTGCCCTAATAGACTGCACTTTTCAATTGTTAGTTTCGTCAACTTACATCTTAGAAAGAAATCCAGAAAGAAACAGTTATATGGATGAATTCTTTTACCAGATATAACTTATAAGATGCAGTAGAGGTTGATTTACATTCATTTTTAGCATCAGAAACCTCAAATCATCCTGAAATGGTCAAGAACTAATATATCCAAAAATGAAAATGGCCAACCACTTTCGCTTCAGTTTGATTTGCACAGAACTAAGAAAAAAGTAAACTCCTGCGTCAACTTCAGGAGAACAAGAACTACGGATCGCCTGTTTAAACAGAAGATACATGAACTGGAAGGGCTAATAAATTCTAGGTTTATTATAGTGGTGCATTAAGGCGACTCTAAGTCTAAACGATTTATGTAAGAAAATTGACTGCTACACGTCAAATGCCAACATATTTTGCGACGAGCAAGTCCTTATTCTCCTAGGATTAAGTCAATGACTTGCCGTATTCGTATAAACTTCAACAACAGACAAACCATGAACTGAAACAGTTGTTAATTATACACTTGCATTTAAACAGGCCAGTAATTTACTCACAGAAAAAAGAATAAATTAAGATTATGTACTTCATCTTTCCATCTCCAATCGACACGTGTAAATTTCCGTGTATGACAATTATCAATCGACTTCGAAGAGAATAAAAAGCTAATAACAGGCCGAAAAATAGGGGAAATTACTCAGTATTCGGAACTAACCAACATATATACAAAATCCTGGAGAATTCTGCACAATGAAGGCTGACCAACTATTTACCTAGGCATAATAAAAAACTATAATACCGTCGACCACAATAAACAACAATAAAATTAGACTTTTCTACTTTGCGGTTCAACGAAAATGTTCAGTAAGAAACTGTTTAAGCGCCAAATCAGTCAGGTCCAGACCTGGCATTCCCTGGCTCCCCCTGACAACGTTCCTGACGTACTGTTCGATGAAATCCTAACAGGAACACGGCGACACAACACTTTGAGCACCCGAGCCCTCAACCTCCACGCACCGGAGCGAAACACAGTGGAAGCGAAAACCTCCACATTAAAGGGTATAGACCCGCGTGCCTTGTCTCCATTGATAGCATCAACGACCTTCTTTTCCACAGGAGTGTTGACAGCCGAGAACGTTGCGTTCAAAGGTGTTTCAGTCTGAGTCTCCTGCTTGAACGGCAGAAGCTGCACCCTAAGAAACAGGGCGTCGTAAGAGATGGAGGACTCAATAACTTGGTAGGTGACGCTCATCTTCTTGTTGTTGTTTCGCACCAAGAAGCCGACCTGCCACGTGCCGTTCACGGACTGGGAGTTGGCAGAGAGATTGGTGAGAGAGAGAGATTCGAGGCGGAAGTCAGGCAAGGTAGGGCGGAGGACGAGCCATACGATGAAGACGATGGCACCGAAGATGACGAAGAGGCAGACGAGTGTGGCGAAGAAGGAACGGACGAAGGATCGAGTGAAGTAATTGCGCGAAGAATTGGGGTTGTAATATTGGTTTTGCGGGTACGGTGGCGGAGCGGAGTAGGGGTAGGCGGTGGCGGAAGGCGGTGCCTGGCCGCCGTTGGAGTGGTAATAGGACGGCGCCGGATAGCCGGTGGCGGGTCTGGAAGGGTCTTGCATATCACTCTCCGGAAGAAGAATCAAGGGATTGAAGGCTTGAAGGTGTCGACTGGGGATCTAAGAGCAGCCAACTAGAGAGGAGATCGACCCAGCTAAGAAACTAGAAACCTCGTGTTCTAAATTTCATTCATTACGCCGAGTTTTTCCCCATTCAAGATTACGCGGAGTTTTATTCCCCACTTTCTCGTTAATTTTTACACGTAATTTTTGGAGATTCTCTATATTTTTTGCCCCGAATAATGATGAATTGTGCGTGCGTGCGTGTGTTTTTTTTTTTTTTTTTGGCGCCCCCTGTGTGTGAACTTTTTTTTTTATTTTGGAAATTAACAAATCGGTGCCGTTTCAGTAAGATATTCACAATGTATGTTCTAAAAAAGAAAATTGTTGCACAGAGCCGTTCATGTTTTTGTTTCTCTGTTATCATAATAATTTTTTTCCGGAGTAGTCCAAAGAAAATTCTGAGCCAATTCGGCTCTTGATGACTTCAATTTTATTGATATCGTTTCATCTTATTATATAAATAGAAACACACTATTTTAGGGAACGACAAAATTCTGCCGAAGGTGTCATCGATTCGAATTGGAAATATAAAGGGAAAATCACTATCAAGTCCCATGCAACCATTTTAAATGCCCAAAAAGACCCCCAAATTCATAAATAATTGTCAAGTCCCATGGAACTTAAATGTAAATAATATTGAAGTTAAAGTTACCAAAATGGCCCTAGTTTAAAACAAAACAAAACGCACATCGCATCCCCTCCAAAAGCCATTTGATAGTTCCTTGCGTCTCCTGTGTCTCCAACCCCGAATCTAAGAAATCGATCTAGCTTCCTCCTCTGTCTGCAGCTAAGCCATTTACGTCTTTCTCCATCATTTTGAGTCTCAATTTTCAACAAAGTAGAATAAAAACGTGGCAAGGTCCAACACCGAATATTCCTCCGCATCTCCCTCAGTCCTCACACAACTCTTCCTTGTTCTCTCTTCCTTCTATAAATACGCACATCCCTATCCTCCAGCGAGCTCCCCATCGACTTCGCAGATGCAGGTAATGTGTGAGCAACTCAAAGGACAATTCCAATTGTGCCAGGAGATCGGTCGCAGTCGATTCGACACTGTCTTTCGCTGTTTCCATCGCCACATCTTGCAAATTCTTCGCCTGTTGAACAATCTCTAGGTCGCGGAACTTGGGTCGATGGAGTGGTTCAACGATGAACGGACCATGAGCAGGGTGGTGGGACGCCACATTATGTGGCGCCGAAGGTGCTCTTAGGAAGGCAGTCCAAAAAGAAACGCAAGAAAAAGCTTCAGAAGCTACTCCCCGTATATTAATCATTTTTTAAAAATATAATTTAATTCATTTTATAAGTAAGTAATAAATAAAATTATTTTATTTTTAAATTAAAATTTTTAAATTATTTTTAAAATAAAAAAATAATATTATATTTTTTTATTTAAGAGTTATAATTGAAATTTAATTTACTTTTTTATATTTATTTATATTAATATTAATAAGATTGATAAAAATAATTTATAAATAAAATCAGAGTGAATATATGTTAGATAAACAAAGATAGAATTAATATCTTTCATGAAAAAATAGAAAGAGGTCATCATCACAATCACATGCTTACGCAGTAATAATTAAAGAAAGAAGATGAAACGGGTGATGCCCATAAGTATGTTTCGTTTTGTTTCAAAATAGGGCTATTTTGATGACTTTAATCTTATTTACATTTAAGTCCTACGAGACCTGAAATCATTTATAGATTTGGGAGACTTTTGAGTATTTAAGATGGTTACATGGGACAATTTCCCGAACATAAATGAATCCGCAAGTTGGCAAAGAATTAAAGAATCAGAATTTCACTTGTTAAATCAAGTTCCATCACACGTTTGATTTGATTAATCCTTTTTTTTTTGTGCATGCAATTTAAATTTAAATTTAAACCAATAACACGTACTATTTCCTATTTAGAAGTTGTTCGAGTAAGAAAATGCCGCCGTATATTTTAATGTGATATTATTGGAACTATCGCTTAATCAAGGGGCAAGGGGTTAATTTGCATTGTGCCACGAATATTAATTTACATTTTACAGTAGTATAAAAAATAAAAAAAGGAGCGAGAAAACAAAATAAATAATTTCGATCATGATGTTTTGTGACAAATAGAATCACATAGTTCTGGAGAAGGAATATTCTGGAGACATTGGAGATGGATGACGATGACCCATTAACGTTAGTAATTAGAGAAGTGACCGCAGAACACGATTTTTTGATTTTGAATCGCCAGTTTATGCAATATATTATTAGCATGATCCATGATTTTAAAAAAAAATTGAAATGTCCTATATTTTTTTATATTTATATTATAGTGTATCGGTGATATTTACTTCCTCTTATTACTTTCAGCACAAAAGACGTTTTCACCAGAATATGTTTTTTCCTGAAAGATATCGTTTTGCATGCTTTGTAATCTTGAAAATAGGTGACAAAAACTAGTGATAAGATAAGGCCCATTGACATGATAGGATGATGGGCTTACACAATCCTTATAGCAGACCGCTTCGGGCGTATATTACAGATGCATGCATAGTTTGATAATTTTTAGAGAAAAATATTCTCTCTCTTTTTTTTATTAAATCCTTCTGGTTTACCCGTTGGAGACGTTAATCATTTTGTTAATTTGATGCTATGCTCGGCATTGGAGAAACGTCAGTGGGGGAATACAAGTGAGGGAGCAAATTGAGGATAAAATAACATCTTTCCCTACTTGGCTATGAGAAAAAAAGTAGAGAAAAATGGGAGAAAAATAACATATATGATTTATATATTTTTATCTTCAACTTTTTTCTTTAAATATCAAAGACCTTGAAGAGAAAATTTCATTTTAAAATTACCCATCAATTTCCAATTTTTATATTTGTAGTGTAGTTATATTTTGATCATAGACTTTTATAAAACAATTAATATATTTAACTAAATAATATTTTCAAACAAATTTAACAAATATTTAATAGCATAACTACACTTTATATCCTCTTTTTATCATGCCCGGATGCCAAATCACTGGGCTAAAAATGAGTTGGATCAAGCTATATACCACTAACTGGGTTTAATGAAAGCTTATCATGTAATAATAATTAACCTGACAAAAATTCCTAAGGGATTAAGGGATTAAGAGTCATTTCTATCTCTAAGTTATACATGAAAGATCCCAAATATTTTTAAATTTTATCATGAATTAATTTTGTCTCTCAACTTTAAAATTTTTTTCTGTTATCATCCTAACGTTAAAAATATTTAATGTTTATAAGTCATAGATAAGTTTCACTATTTTTTAATATTTTTTATCAGATTAAGAGTCATTTTTATCTCTTAACTTCTATTCAAAGGGTAATTTTTTTCGCTTCAACTCAAATATTTTATAATAAAAATATAATGCAGGGTTCACTAATAATCAATTAATTGAGAGAAAATGATAAGGTGATGAGGAAGGAAATATTTAAAATTGAGAGATATAATTGACTCATAGTTGAGTGTAAGGACATTTACGACCTTTCGTGTATAGTTTTGGGATAAAAATGACCCTTAAACTTATATTAAAATACCCTGACAAGTCATGCATGATTTAAACAACCGAATAATAATTTCTTATCATAATACACATGTATAAACTTTAACCTACTTGACAATAATTCTAAACAAATATATATAAGTGTTTATTTTGAAAAAAATTATAATTTTTCAAATAATAAACAATATATAACCGATCATACACACACATCACAATGCATTAATAATGACTACCTTATGTCTTAGACAATAAGTTCTCCTTCACAACCTCTCTTTCATCACTTTCTTTGTCAATATAATCCACACAGTTATTCTACAATACCACATATTAATTTTACATTAAAATTAATAAATAACTCTAATTTAAAAAGTTAAAAATTTTTAGGTTTAAGGCTTAGATTAACATTAATTCAAGGTTGGTGTCTCATTTAACTTTTTTAAATTTTTTTATAGAATTTTCATACCTCAATGAAGTATATTTAAGCTTGAAACTCCTAATATCATAATTTCATCAATTCATATTTCAAAAATTCATCCAAAAATAAATTTAAAAATTAAAAATTATTCTCGAGCCTGAAATTACTTTTCTACAGTCTTAAAAATATATATTTCAGTTTAAATAAATATTTAATAATCAAAAATTCACCCCACCATCTCCTATTCAACATAAACTATACAGGTCTCAAAATTTAACTAGAAAATTCTTAAGTTTGAATTTCAACTTTAAAGAAATATCTTATAACATTTATTACATCCCTAACAACCTCAACATTCATTTTAAATTATCATAACTTCAAATTAATACTATTCTTATTCTATTTATATAGTAGAGAGAAAAAAAATTTTTAGTCCTATATATCAGTCATGTTATTAAATTTTTATTACAAATTTTTTCTTTTATTTTTCATTAAATGTTAGAAAAAAAATATGTTATTAAAGTGTGTATATTTAATATGAATAAAGTTAAAAATTTATTAAATTTTAAAATAAAATTAATGAGTTTTAAAATCTTTTTTAATGCTGATGAAATATATTAAAAATGACCTATAAATAACATTAAAAAAAATCTTAAAGAAAAGCCTTAATTCTTAAATTTGTTCTATCACCCTCAATATTTATACCATTAAAAAAATTTTGTTGTATAAGATAATTTTCGTGAAGAGATTTTTGGGATTAATAGTGGTTTTGAGTACTTAAATAATTTAAAAATTTCAATATTCAGATGAAAATGGCGGATGCGGACTGGACCGAAGAAGAAGACGACGAAGCCCATTTCTCTCTCCGTGCGAATGTGAAAACAAATGGAGGGGGAATATACCATGAAATGGAGACGTGGGTCCCACATCTTCATTTCTTCTTCTTTTTAACATATAAATTCTATTATATTATAGATTTTATATATATATATATATATTATTTTTTATACTTATTTATTTTATTTCATATTATATCTTACTATTATTATTGTTATTATTACCACCACCACTACTATTATTATTTTATTTTTAAATTATATTATAAGTTAAGTTAATAAATATTTCTCATACAACGTTAAGTCCAAATTTAATTCATAATTAAATATCTACTTATAATTAACTCTAAATAATTTCAAATGCAGATTTATTTCTTATTTTAAATCTCAAAACACTGTAAATTTTTATTTTTTTTTATTTTTAATAAAACCTAAATCTTATAATTTATTTATCATGTAAATATTAGGATGTTGCAACTTACATGCCAACAAATAGAAAGACGATGATCATTCTTGCAGGACGTTGCTTTTTATACAGCAACAAGGAGTAATTGTTTTTTTTTTTTGCCAGAACAAGGAGTAATTGTCAATCGTCTGATGTGTACAAATAAATAAGCTCATGTCACATTGAATCTCGTTTGGAAAATTCATCAAGGCTTGGATAGTAGAATTTCGTTAGGTTATTTTTCTAATTATTCTTCTGTTGTAAGTACGTAATTTTAAATAATTTGGGTATTAATGCACGGACCTCTAATCTCCATCAAATAAAAAAACGAGAAAGGAAAAGAACGAAAAAATGAAAAAGGGGGAGGGGAAAAAAGAAAAGAAAAGGAGGCGGCTAAAGTCCAGTTCCACGCGGCAAGATCGATCCATGCGCACGTTGGAGTCAGAGGTGTATTATCCTGTGTTAGCCACCTCATCGTAAACCAATTTCGTTATACTATCAAATTAACGGATTATGAGTTATGACCACAGGTAACACCTATAATCGATGAAATTATAAAGACACAATAAAAAAGGAAAAATATATAGAAACTTGATTAAAAATCAAGTGAAATTATAAAAATTGGTATATTAAATTTCCTGTAATCTTATCACTAAATTAAATACATATCAATGATGCTAAGTCGAACCCCTGCAAAACCAGCGAACCAATTATCAATGCATCTTTAATTGATAGATCCGCTCTATTTTTACGTTTCATAACTTGAAAAAAACAATGTTTACTCATTCCCTGAAGTGAATTTAAAATGAACGAAGTAGAGGTATATTTTTAAGCATTGCTGAAATTATATATATTTTTAAAGTAATTGATTTTAAAAAATGAAATTGTATAAATTTTCAATCTACTTTTAAAATTATTGGAATACGTTCTTTTAAGAATAATAAAATAAAGATTCTAATTAAAATTTTATATACCATCCTTTTATTTTCGAAGAATACATTAATTTTAAAAAAACGGAAGAGGAATTTATATAATAAAAAATAATTAAGAAGTACGTGCAATTAATTTTTATTTTAAAGGGTGTGTGGATTTTGAACCTTAAAATTTTAACTCAATTTAAGAGAAATTTATAGAATTCAATTTAAATTTTAAAATAAATTGGTGTTAATTTCAAAGGAGAAAAAAAAAGGGTCGATTTACTCATCGGAAATTAGTCATCCGCTTTCTTCTCTGTTATTATGGTTGTTGCGGAGGAAGGTAGAGCGAGACTTAAACCGCGTTCATGAGAAGATCAAAAGCAAGACTATCGAGCGGACAATAGAAGGCAGGAAAATCAATTTAAATTTTCAGGTCATTCGTTTTTCTGTCCCTTGATCAAATTTTAAGATAGCACCTGGAAAATCAAAACTCAGAGTATTACGTTTGTGTTGTACTCTCGGCATCTTATTTTAAATAAATAATTATCTGCCTAAACCAATTATTCTGTTCGCGTCTATCTTTCCAATTTTCCCTCACAAACACACAATACTTGTGTTTTCTTTCCACTTTTATATTCTGCCAAATGCTGCACCACCAAATAAGATCCCGTCGCACAATTGAATAAATAAAATATTAATCATATACAGTGAAAATTTACATATACATAACTACATGAGTAATGACAGGAGTCATCGGATCATCATCATCAACTTCGATTAAGACCATATCCATTGTCGCTCGACCAGAAAAACGGGGAGAGGGACTCTGCACTTATTTTCCCTCCCTCTCTCTCCATTTCTCAATCATCACCACCCATCAAACCAGCAAAGATCCTATTATCGACGTGTCAGCCTATTGACTTTTCTGCTTCCTCAATCCCTACTAGAGTTTAACAAACAACTGAGCAGAATCTGGATGCGGACGAAGATTCTCTCCAGTCTCTGCATATCCTGAATTCAAAGAACCTAATCATGAAATATTCTTAACTTTTACAACGTCCGTGTGAACGGAATATTAATCAAATCTGTCATCTAAGATGTGACAATAATAATCCTTCCCAATACCCAGAAACTTCCCGGCATCTTCGTGGCCTCGAAAGACAAGAAGGTAACCACAATTGAGATTCAAAAGCTTAGACTTTGGTGGCCAGTTCCCAGCTTCAAGTCTAACTCTCACGTTCATTCTCACGCTGAAGCTCACTGTCATCTTCCTCCTCCATTTATCCTGCACTTCTGCAAATACCTGCTTCTTCCCCAGCTCGCCAGAGCCCACCTCCATTACCATGCGAACCTTCACATTCGTCTCCCTCGTCCTCTCCAGGGAGATAGGAACTTGCACTGTACCCCAAGCAAGCTCCACCTTTTGATAGCTCAACAAAACGTTAAATTTGTCCAGGAACACGTCTATTTTCTTGTTGGGGTTGCTTATGTTGAATCCAATGTCGTACGTGCCTCTGAGCTGTGAATCAGACAAAGAGAAGTGGGATACAGAAGAGCACACCCGAATGCTTGGTTCGCGGGGGTTCATGACGAGCCAAGCTATGCCGATGACGCACGTTAGAAGAGCAAACAGCAAAACAACACACAAGGTGATGTTGGAGACACAGCTGGAGCCGCTGCTTGTCCTTGTTCTGCTGGTACCACGATTAACCTCTATCTCCATATCCTGTTTTGGTATGGAAAGTGGAAACACGGGACAGGTATGTATGTGGTATGATGTAAGGTTCTGCGCTAGCACTATTGGGCAAGACGCGCGGGCGTAAGGAGGGGGAGGCTGCAACATACAGAGCGCGAGATCGAGGGACGAACTTAACGGGTATTTAATTTAATTTGGAAATGGGGATTATTGTACTAATGTAATTTGTAAAGTCGAAGGATTTTACATGTAAACGAAAGTTGCCATGAAGCTTCCATGGACAGGCAGAGTAAAGTTTCGTCTCACGCGTTTTTTTTTTTTTTTAAATAAAAATATCCTCGCCATAGAGTGGATGGAGGGACGGCTAATGCACGTTAAGGTTTCACATCTTTTCCCCCCCTAAAATATAAATACCAGGGTTTAACACCTCTTTCTGATGCACATGATAAAAATTATAAAAATTGCATAGTTCCATAGAATAAACTTAACAGATATTTGAAAAAAAATGTATCATTTCCAATTACCCAAACTCAATTTTGGTCTTTCTCGGTTATTGAAAATTTTACCGAATGCAATTCATTCTCAACATTACTGATTACATTGGTTTCATTTACTTTAAATGGAAGTTTCATTTTCTAATCATTTGCTTTAAAGTATCACTATCTTTTATTGCTTATAGGTGCTTTTTTATTAGAGCTAATCTTATTCAAGCCATTAAATATGAATATTTTTTTTAGTGGAAGATGTTGTAAGGGACTAACTCCTTCCATTAAATTCAACTCCTATTGATATATAATTATTTTTAATAATTAAAAACCATATTTTTGTAAAAAAGAAAAACCACATTGCACCATTTGAAATAAATTTTATAAAAAAGACTCTGACAAACTCTAATGTATAAAAAGATCAGAGGCTTTTATCTTTTGCACCCATTCATTAGGTATTAGAGTGAATCCTTGTGCATTCATCCAAAACAAATCGCACTGGTCGATTCCTTATCTTTTTTTATATTTTTTAGGTATTTACTAGGGAAATCTAAAACACCTATTCTAGTCTACCAAATTATTCAATCAACAAGGCTGAATGAATTTTTTTTTTGTTTTGAATTTTAGACCTTGTTCTTCCTCTGGCTAATACCTATCCCTTTGTAACCGGGAAGGGAAAAAAAAAAAAACACCGTGCAACAGACTCTTTAAAAGAAGTAGTAGTACCATGTCATAACTTTAGCCAAGAAAGAAAATCAGATATGGGATTAGCTGGCTGCTTTCCAGATGGAAGAAATAGTGTACAGAATCATTGCATATTCACTTTAACAGAGGCCCCATCATATCCATACAACTTATGGTAACTTGGTAAGTACATGTTATTAGTTTTGTATGGTCAATATTTACAACAGCATCGGCACTTAAAGAATTACAAAAATGATGGGAAGAAAAAACAAAGTCTGTTTGATCTCTTAAAATTGAAGTGGTTCTCGAAATAGCTTAGAGCTAGTGAAGCAATTCTAAACATTACGGACATGCAACCTTACCGCGGAAGAAACATCCTTCAATCAGCGTCCACCATTGTCATCGCTCATCATTCCCTTTAAGCTCTTTGCCAACCAAATGGCTGTCTCTCTTGGAGATACCATATCTTTACCAAAGGGCTTTAGAACAACAGCAAGCTCCTCCAACCTATTTTGCTGCAGCAAGTCTGCAGACAACTCCAAGAGCCCTTCAAGAGCATCTGCTCTCTGCCTAAATGATTTAACATCCAAAATTTCTTTTGCTGGGGTTTCCTCTTCAGTCACTGAAGAGTCACATTTACTCAACTCGGGGGAATTGGATTTGGAAACTTGAGAAACAAGATTTTTCACGCCTTGTTCCTTGACACCGGAATGATCAGAGGCACTTGGTTTTGTGCTCAGAGCATCAACACAACTTGAAGATTTTAGAGATGGAGGAGTGCTCATGCTTCTTTCGTCGAAGTGATCAGAAAATTTTGACTTCAAGCTCCCAGCTTCAGAACAATTTGAAGAATTAAGGGTCGGAGGATTGCCCATGTTTCTCATTTCTAAATCTTCCCTTACAACATTGAGAAATTTACCAACATCCACGTTTTGAACTCCCATCTCCACAGATTCCTTTACTGGCTGCTCACTCCCAACACGATAACTGCTATGTCGTATAACATGGATGACATCATCAAAAGCTGGAGGAAGGTTACCAACAGCTGGCCTTTCTATCACTGGATTATGCAAAACGGTTCCTTTATCTTCGAGCGAGCCTTTTTGGCCATTGGTAGAGGTTATTGGTGAAGCAGTTTCAGCCACAGATGACAATCTTTCCCTCACAGTGAACTTGTCATCACCAGTGGACTCAAGCACGGGTTTTGGCTGGATCGATGTTTCGGGTGCATTATTGGGCTTGCTTACTGGAGCGACTTCTTCACTAACAAACTTTTCTCCAGCACTCAAGAGTGGAAGTTTCGGAGAGCTGGTTGAAGTCACTTGCTCAGTATTATCTTGAAGATCTTTAATTCCTTCGCTGGCTACAACAGAGGGATTTGTGGATCTATTATTACATGAGGTGGCAGCAGATATACTTGTCTGATCGATGTGGAAACTATCTTCAGAGGCCAATATTTCCTTGAAATATTGAGCAGAGTGATCAAGAGTTAAATCGGGACTTCCTTTCTCATTATTAGTAATTGTATTCTGAAGATTCCAGGCGGGTTCAGAGGCTTCCCTAGATATAGTTTCAGCCATCTGACGATACAAATAGGTAGCAGGTGGGCTGCTGTCTGGATATGATTTTATAGCTTCAATATGTGTTGCACTCCCATGATCAGAAGGCATCTGTTCTCTCATGTCAATAAAATTTGTTGCATCGTCAGAATGTTCAAATCCTCGAATAGAAACTGAAGACAAAACAGAATTACTGCTATCTGTCTGCATTCCTATGGAACATTTTTCAGAAGCCTTCTTAGGCTCAGTAATCTCCCCAGAAGCCCGTGGTATATGATCATTGGGTGAGTGATAATGACTCTTGTCTGGATGTGACTTTATAGTGTCAATATGTGTTGCGTTCCCATGATCAGAAGGCTTCTGTTCTGTCATGTCAATAAAATTTGTTGCATCATCAGAAAGTTCACATCCTTGAATAGACACTGAAGATGAAACGGAATTGCTGCTATCTGTCTGCATTCCTTTGGAACATTTTTCAGAATCCCTCCGAGGCTCTATAACCTCTCTAGAAGGACGTGGCATATCACCATTGGGCACCTTATAATGACTCTTGTCTGGCTCCTGAGACATATTTTTCGGACCAAACTTCTCTGTATCATTTGCTACATTGCGTACATCAAGCCCGACCTGCCTTATTCCTCCTCGAAATGAAGGTTGTCTAAGTAAACTAGGGGGGATCCCTTGCCTCACCTTGGCAGAAACTCCATCTCCTTCAACTTGTTTAATAGGACCAGATGGGGAAGTCGCATCATGTCTGGGTTTAGTTTTTGGTGAAGAGTCCATCATTAGTAGTGCCTACCAGAACACATTATGTAAATACAAGTAATGAATAACAGAATTTTGAGGAAATAATAAAAAAACAGCAAGCAGGAAGTAAGTAATTTCCAGTGGTGAAGTACCTGATTCTTTAAAGGATTTGACCTTGGCATTCGTTTTGGAGGATCAGGGGGTGTCTTTGCAGATGTCAAAGTTGGAGACTCTAAATTTGGCTTGATACCAAAAGCAACAGCACTAGGCTTCGGCAATTTAGGCAACGTATCTGTGTTTGTTTTCTGTGTTGATGCACTTACAGTCTTAATACGGTTACCTCTCATTGGAGAACCATTTTCTCTAGCCTTTCCTTCTTTTAGTGCCATCATTATGTTTTTAATTGTTCTTGGCTGCTTAGGTTCAACAATTGATTGACGTTCATTAGATGATGGTTTCATCACCTCCTGGCAATCTGCTTTGGCATTGCTGGCGCTGGAGCTATTATCTTCTTCACTAGGCAGGATATGCTCAGAGCCATCCTCATCATCAATGTAGGCAACATCTGTCTCTGTGGTTTTGACATTGCATTTCAGCACCATTGTTGAAATGATTTTGTCATTTGACATTGAACTATCTTTGTCGCTGCTAGAACTGCTACTGTTTTGACTTTCGGCCATATTTCTTCGAGGATCATGGGTAACAGGAAAAGGCTTTTCAGGAGAACAGGATGTTGGAGGACTAAAAGATGGTCGATACTGTTCAACATAAGATTGCAAATAAGGATGCTTTAAGATCTCAGATGCCTGCCCAAAATATGAAGCCAGATTCTCAAGTATAAGTACCAACGGTAAATCTAAATTGTTTTCACGTTGGAAATAAAATTATTCTCCAGAGATGCTTACAGTCGATCGGTGCTCAGGATTTTTTCTTAGCATGCCCTTTATCAGCGTTTTCCTGCATGTACAAGACTAATGATGTAATGATAATAATGTATACTTCAGCGCACACTCAGAGAGAGAGAGAGAGAGAAGAACCAAGAGGCATTGGTCCTAGTGGAAAAGACTATGGCCGTTTAGTTACAAGGTCTAGCGTTCGAGCATGTGTCGATACAAAAAACGCCTTTGAGAGAGTTGCCCCCAATTAGACCCGACAATGCTCGAATATGAAGCAAGAGATGAATGATCTGAGGAAAAAGTGTTCCTAGATGGCCTTTATTTCATATTAATTTATTTATATTAAGTCAAAACTTTAATTTAATGGGTTAATTAGTAAGATGAAACATCTAGTTAAGAAGCAAAGCCTCTAGACCATTAAATGATGCTTCCACTTAATTGAATAAAGATGCCTCTTGCTAGGCTTGCTAGAAGTAGTAATCGGTGCTTTCTGCTAAGGAAGGAACCACTTAGTTGAGATAAAGAACTTGTGCACCCCTCTCCTTAATAACAACCAGCAAAACCATCCCTTGGACAAAAAACACAAGATCTTCTTACATGTCCTTTGCATGTTATGCTTTGGCACAAGAAGCATTTGCATCTCCCCAAGCCTAGGACAAGCAATGCAAGTGTCAGCTTCCCCAAAAAATTAGTTGCCTATGACAGCTAGTCCCCGCATAGTCACCAGTGGCAAAGTCCGTCTATTAAGTGCTCAATGAATTCGTCCCTTGGATAGTAAGCAAGTTACCCCACCCCCCCCCCTCCATTTCCCCTAGAAGTTGAGGTGAGGGGGACTGTGATAAGATCGTTTGCTCCCCGCACTTCCCTAAAATTCAACCTTCTACCTAGTCCATTATACCATGCATCAAGTAAAGTCACAGTCAAAGCTCTCTTGTCTTGTTAAAGATTTGCCAGAATGCTTTCACTTCTTCCCTACTAAGTTATCCAGTGACTGGTCCCACTTAAATTACTCATTACTTCCTAAGTTAGAACCCCCAATTCCTGGAATAACCATATTTCACGTGCCTTTTAAAATCGCTTTGATTGTTAATTAATCCACATGCAACGAACACCATGAAAAATCACAATTTTGAGAGGAATGCAAAGTTGGGATAGTGCAACAAAACGGAAACATAACAAGGTGCTCTAATGTCCCCACGCAGAAACAAAAGGACGTGCATACAGCATACATAATTATTATCATGTAGATCCTGCTGTCATCACCAGGGAAAAAAAAAATCTTAGAAGATTGTGAGTTAATCTTTGGCTTCAATATACTAGGATATTAATCCCATGAAAGTAATTAAATAGAAACTTACAGAGACGGGGAATAACAGGGAGGCAAAGGGCCAATGGAGGAACGATTTATCTTGCTTATTAATCCCGCCATATCCTGAAACAAGATATACCACACTATTGTAAAACATCCATAAAACGTACCAATTGCTCCACATGCACATGTATCTATATATATATTGTGAAGAATCGCGTGAAAAGCATGAAAGTGAAAAGGATAGATCACCCAGAATCTCTAATTAACAGCACTATAGAAAAATGTTGAAATTAAATTTCACACAATACCATGTCACTACAATAAACAAAAAGCAGTTACAGCTGATTGTAAAGTAAGATTAATTTTCAAACTATACCAAAGACATTAGAACAGAAAATACCCAATATGTCACCATGGTTGCACTGGTTACTTCACAAATGCTTTAGTAAAAAAAATGATCAGCAACCTAATTCAGCACTGCAAATTTATTGGACCATATATAAAAATTTATATCCTATACTTTCCACAGTCCAAAAATGTCACTTTACCAACTTAGAAGAAGAAATGAGATATTATATCATGTGTAACTTGAGCACAGTGCATTAACTGAATTGCCAAACAAGACAAAAATAATAGTAGATGATATCAATTGAAAGATCAGAGATCTTACGAAAGCTTTAAAAGCAGGGCGATGAGCAGCCATCTCATATATACAGCATCCTGGACAGTGAAAAAATATTTTAGCCAGGGCAAAGCCCAATCAGTAAGTATCTGATATTTATCACAAAAAATCACATACCTAGCGACCAAATATCAGATTTAAATCCGTAAGGAATGTCTGCAAGCAATTCAGGACACATGTAATTGGGAGTTCCTACCACCTGCACACAAGTGCACAAAACAAATTCAAATTCCACACCTTGTAATATGCATATGGAAACCCTTGTAATGTTAAGAATTTAAATAAAAACTGACTTAATAACAACTGGATGGCAAGGTGTGTAGGCACAAGGCAACTAAATAAGCGGATAATTATCAACCCAAAAGGGGGGATAATAATTTCAGCTAAACATCATTGACCACACATTTTAAGTCCATGGCTCAACCAATAGAGTTCACAAGATAAGAGTGATGTGCTTTCAAGATGGAAAACCCTAAACTATTAATTCTGCTTATATTAACATATGGTGTTAGCATGTGAAGAATTCATCAATTCCAAGGAAACTTGACAAGTCAAACTAAAAAGTAACAAGGTCTACTATAAATTCTTTGAAACTTTCAAATGAATATTTAAGATTGAAAAAGAACACAGCCATTAGTATCCCAGTTCACACTTACCGAAGAAGCCAGATCATCTGCTTTCAAGGTTTTAGCAAGCCCAAAATCCCCTACATAAATTCCAGAAATTTACAGACAAATTTAGGAAGAAATTTTTATAAGTGTAATCAAATGACTGCAGATTATCTCACCTAGGCGAATATCATGATCCTTGGTAAGAAAGATGTTGGAACACTGCAGATAGTAAACTGATTAGTCTCTAAATATTAACAATAGAGCACCCAAAAAAAAAAAAATCCTCAAAACATACAGTTACTTCGAATTAGCGTACCTTCAAGTCACGATGCAAAACAAAGTTAGCGTGCAAGTATTCCACTGCCAACAGTAACTGGGTAAACCACTTACAGAGTTTCTGGGCAAGCACAAAACTTCAAATGTGAGTCACCATAAAAATTGATATCCAATTCAAGGCTCAAGAAAAGCAAATGCATATGTTATATATACATCCATAACACCATAATACCTCCTCAGGAAAGTGAACCCCATTTGATTTTTTCATCAATTCAGCCCTGTTACAAAATTTGAAAACATACATACAACTTAAGTACTTCAGCATATGACTTCCACGTAGTGAACAAGATGCTTCAAGGTTTTAGGCATTTTCAGTTACTCACATGTCTCCGCCTTCACAGTATCCAGTGACAATGCAGACATAGCAACCCTACATTGTAAGTAAAATACGCTTAGTTAAAACGAAAACAGTTATCACAGTTTGATTTCTAATTTTAAAGCAGATAGTGAATTATAAGAAGCAACTGCAAGAAACTTAAGACTACGACCATGCAGAAAATGAACTTAGGGGTATTCAGTATCCTCACCTTCTCAACCCATGCCTCCTTAAATTCCACGATGTAAGGGTGCTGGATTCGGGCAATAAGAGCCATCTAGAATATCCAGAAGGCGCAATGGTTAAATGCCCAAAAGGCAAAAGCGTACTTTAGTTACGAGGTAAATAAGCAGGCAGGGATTAGAGACCGAACGCACCTCTTGATGCGCAGATCTCCTGCATCGTTCAGTCTGTCGCGCAAGCCTGATTTTCTTCAACACATATCTGCAAAACATGAAACGTAGATTCAGCTGTCAAATGTTGAACCTACTCTTCAGCGAACATAGCTTCCATACACTGCATTTGAAAGGGAGCCAAAAAAAAACAAAAAAGCGGTGCTTACTTCTTTTTCTCAGCCTTGTGATGGACTAAAATAGCAGCTCCAAAAGCACCACGACCGATCTGCTCCATGATCTCATACTGATCCATCCGAGACTCCATTGTTCGCGATCCAGTTCAACAAAATGCCTACTTCTTTCAACCAAAAATTCAGAACCAAGGACACAGGCAAAAACGGGAATCAAATACTGCAAGCAATTGATTTTCACACCATTTCTCCCTTCTCCCTCTAAAAATCGCCTAACAGAAACAGAATGCTTCTCCGATCTCCGGCAGCAACTCCGAAATCATTTCCGAATAAAGTAATACAATGCCGAAAAAGATGTCGTGTGTGCCCAATGCCGCGATTTACTGGCTCTACATTGCTTCCGAGAGCGAGTCGCTAACAAGCCAAAACTTCTCTGATTTTTATCATGTCTCCCAATTCTTGGCTGCGACGTGTGGATTCTCGTGCTTCGGCTTCAGCCCACAGTGCCTCACTCAACAACAATAATGGCAGCAGCAGCAAATAAAGAGGGTAGTTAACGTTAGGAAAGTTACAGTGAAGTTTTTTGAAGAGAATTTGTTATCTGAATTTTTTTTCTGGGAAGTTAAAGGGAAGCTGAACCAAATTAGGAAGAATGGAGTAGTCTCTCTTTCTTAGCTGAGCTCGATCGAGAGAGAGAAGCTCGTGGGTATGCTTGGGCTATACGCCGACAGTCACAGCTGGTCTACCAGCTTGCGAGCTTTCAACATTTTTTTTTTTTTTGTTTAAAATTAATTTTGCTCCTTTCCCTTTCCTTCAAACGCATTAATGGCAAGATAATAATAAGGGGCCATTTCCATGGAGGATGTCACCCTCATGGGAGAAATATCAATTTCATCTTCTACCCCCCTTTTTTTAATCAACTGAGGGATATCGCTCTGGCTTTCTTGTTCACATGTGTGCCTGCCTTATTTTCCTTGTTTAGTCGAGTCTGTGTTGATAAAACATTCTTTTAAATGCAATTTAACTTACAAGTCCGTTAATTTAAAAAAAAAAAATACTCAAATTGGGTTACGAGGTGAGTTTAGTTTGGAGACCCAAATCATGTAAATCCAATTCCCTTTCAAGGCTCATTTAAATGGATGTTTTATTGAACTTCGCTCCTTAAAATTTGCTAAATTGAATTTTATAAATTGAGTTTTTTCAAGGTTATTGTATATCACTGACATCAAAGCATGCATTTACTTCCCTCTTAAGTTTTGAATTATAGAGATAAATAGAGCATAGTTCACCTGTATCAAGTTTGGATTCAAGGTGCTTTGGCTTTATTGAAATTCTTGAAAACATGAATTCATGTGTATCAAACCACTTAACTTTATGATTCTAATTTTATTTTTATTTTTTTACCAATTCTAAACTATTTCCTCTATCTCAAATTTAAAAAAAAATTGAACAAAATTTTATATATTAATAAGGCTCATTAATTTCACTTAACAACTTCATTTTTTAAAATAAAAATATAAACTTTTAAAAATACTCTTCATTTAATAACATAAAATCTACACTACTTAATTATTAAATATAGATAGATAAATGATAATATTAAAATAAACCTATTTAATAAAAATTTAATATTTTTAAAGTATATTATATTTTTAGACGTTGAATTTTCTCTAAAAGTATTTTATAATTTGAAATGGAGATAATATCAAATATAAGTAATTTATCATGTTGTGAAAGCCTAACTTCTTTTACAATATTGCTCAATATATTAGTGGTGTTTGATTTGATTTTAGATAATGCCTGTTTGAATTGAGGGATTAATCAATTTTAGGGACAAAAAAATCAATTAAAGCAAAATTTATTCAAACACCAACTTTTTTCCAATTTTTCCCACAGCTGCATGATTTAGCTTCTGCGCTCCTGTATTCTTTTTTTTTTCACAAAGTTATATGAAAAAATTATATAAAAGATCTAAGAAAAAAATCACAACAAAGCATAAAATTTAATAAAAATAAAATAAAACTCTCTTCTATTTTTTTAAGTAAAATTTAAATTTTGAATCCTTAAAAAATTACTAACATAAATATCCAAATAGCTTGTGTTATAATATAATTAATTATGATTAAAATTTATTATTTAATTAATTATTTTTATAATTTATTATATTCAACTAAAAATTCAAAACGGGTACATAGTTGTCCTAAAACAATCATGTGATTTCTTCTTTAACCTCCGTTATCTAATACACCCTAATGTGTGACCAAAAAAGGGGAAAAAAAAAAACAAAAGAAAAGAAGAAAAAAAAACCTTGCGGGAGTCAGCTTTACATGGGGGAATTTTTTCGGTGGGATGGATGTGACGGGGTTGAAAGAGTTGTGGGGAAATGGTTTGTTATTTTTTTTTATCTGAAATGGTTTATTAATTTACAGTCTGTTATCTGTTTATCTGGTGACCAGAAAGTTCAATATTTGAAATTTTTTATACTTTTATTATACTTTTAAAAGAAGAAGTTAAACCATTGTTTACATTGATGAAAATGAAAAGCAATCATTTGCCCAATACCTAACCACTTTTGGTTTTCGTGTTTATTTTATTCACTTAAAAATAATATGAAAAATTAGGGAGAGAGGTCTAATGCTATTAACATTTATCATGAAAGATCATAAAAATTAAAATTAAGATAAAGGACCAAGGTAAGTGTAATTGATTATTATAATCTTCATCTAAAATCTGTTAGGCTCAAAATTAGCATGAGGTCTTGCTAAAGTTATAAAAGTACTCCCTTAAAAATAAGGATATATGGCAAGCAAAAAAAAAAAGAAGGGGGAATGTGCAGTTTTAAATTTCCCAGCAGCAAATAAAAGATAGCATTAAATTTAATTAAAACAATATAATTTAAAAAATTTTACTTTTAAATAATTGAATCAATATATTTTTTTTAAAATCTTTACTTTTAAAATTTAAATCAATGTAATTTAAAAAAATTATTTTAAAAGGATTATTCAATTTTGTAAAAAACGCGCTGTTTTAATCTTTGGGCTTGTAGATTTTGAAGAGAGATGATGGCAATATAATTTTTTAATTTATATTTTGATATTTGGTCTTTCTAAATGATACTCACTCCGTTTAAAAATATAAAATATTTTTTGAGGAGTTGGATATTCAAAAAAATAATACATTGTTAATTTTTTAAGGTGTAATCATTATCTTTTTTTTTAAAGTATGCTTATTGATAATGACTTTATATTTATTGTAGGGTGTTTAATAAGAATAAATATGAAAAAATAAAATTAGTTTGAAAGTAGGTAACAACTTTTTAGAATGTGAGATTTGGTTAAAAATGTCTTATATTTTTAAATGGAGGTAGTTATTATTTTTAAAATCGTTTTTAATGAATATTATTTTCTTCAGATCTTTTGTTATAATTTTCCCAGATAATATTAAAACGCTTTCATCCCATTTCAAACACGTTACGCTCCATTAACTATTAACAAGAAGTTTAACTGTTCCAAACAGTGAAATGTCAGCGATCATAAAATTAATATCTCACTTCCCATCCAAAATTTCAAGGGAAAGTTAAAAAAAAAAAAAAAAGAACTTATTAGAAGAAGGTGATCATGGAAATTTATGTGCGGAGAGGAAATGAGCTTGATATATATATATATATATATATATATATTTTGCCAACAAGAAAATGAGCTTGATAAATTTAAATTAATATGAACGATAAAAAAGTCTTATCATTTAAATAAATGGTTGAAATTTGACTTTTAACTCTTATATTAGGTAACATTAATCGAGAGATGTCTACTTTTTATACTCAGTGCTGCTAGAAAAATAACATTTTTCGCTTGTGAAGGTACTCTTTCTTCTTACCAACAGAAAATGAGCTGGAGGACTAATAAGATAAATTGACTTTTTCTAAAAAAATCAAAATTTAAAATTACGTGGAAGATCAAGACTAAAATTATTTTATTACAACTTTTTAAAGTTATTGCTTATTTTTTAAGTTACAACTTAATTTTTCACTGAAAAAAATACTCTTGATTGGTAATTTCAAGAAGAGAGATTGATGTAATTTTGAGCATCGTTAGTGATAAAAAAAAAATCCACTAGTAAAGTCACTCAAGCATGCAATTTTTGAATGTCATTAACTTATCTTTCAATATATCGAACATTTTTTGTGGCATTTTCTTTAGAGAGAGAAGGGTACGTCTTGCACACTAAAAATGACTTTCTTATATTCCATTTTTATAAGAAAGCGATGGGCGAAAAAGGACCAAAAAATGGACTTTTAGCATGTGGGGAGAAAAGCAATATTTGTTTTCGAGAGCAGCGTGTGAGCGAAGTTAAATTTTCCTCATTGGAGTCTCGCCAAGGAAATAAAGGAAAAGGTTTTTCTTGTATAGTTATAACTAATAAGCCACGAGAAAATATAAATATAAATGTAGCAAATTGTTGTGGCAACCCCTAAAAATGAGTAGCCACACAAATAAATACAAATACCCATGTAATGAAATAATTTGTTTAAAATCTCATCCTCTCATGCTTTTTGGAGATGCTGATGTTTTAACGAATATTTCTATGATTGAATTCATCAATTTCATAGTACACTACATCAATTCTACTTTGTAAAGCACTGCGATTTGATTTTACACGAACTCTAAAATACTGTGACTAAGATTTGAATTCTCTACGTGCATTTACGATAACACATATTTATATCTAATTAATTAATTAACAGCCAATTACTTCAGAATGTTTAATGGAATTTTGAGATCAGATAAATGTTACAAATTTTGATTGGCGCGTGCATGTGCAAAAGTATAAATACGAATGTACCCTTTTAACCTGTCGTATTTGCAAATACCAAACAATGTCGTATAAACAAAATCGAATCAAAAACATATTTTAATTATTTGCATTTCAAGTCTCATATACTCAAACTTGGAATTTAAGAAAGGAGAAAAGTCCACACGGGAGAGGACAACCCGTTTCGTAGTGAGATATGGTCCTCAATTTCTCATCCATTTACTCACACAACAGTTGCCTCTACTTTATCAATGGAATAATGGGCTTCCCCATAATAAATCAGTAGTAATTGTGGCTCAACATTTTCTTCCTTGACTTCAAAATTGCCCCACAAGATTAATAATATTTTAAGGAGATCCCCGTCCATGTAAGGTAATAAAAAACTTGGTTGAAGCATCCATTCAGCCACACACCACCCACGAACCGGCAAAGATAATCCGATTCACATGTACTATTCAACAGAACTAAAATCTGGTGCACATTTATTTTGATACAATGTAGCCTTTTCTTTTCTTTTGTTTTTTTTTTTTTTGGGTACATAATACAATGCAGCTTTGTTCCATGTGCTCTTTATTTTAAACTCTACATATAGTCGTAAATTTAAACTATCGCTTTCTTATTACCTAATTTTAAACTCTTATTTCTTTGTGATGCACAAGTATTCGCCCATATTTCAATAATTGTTTATACCATGTATCATTCTTGATGAGACGTGAAATTCAAGTAAATTTATTAATCCCCTGAAGTTGAACTGTTTCTTTTCCTTACATAAAAATTATCAACATAATCATAAACGTTGCAACAAATAATCAGATTTATCCATTATAGTGCTTTTCTTTCCCATCATTGAAAAAAATTAACCACCAACAGACAGAAATGATGAACTAAAGATTTTTTTTTTTAAAAAAATGTAAATAATCAGGAAGAGATTGATATAGTACATAAGTATTAAATTCTGAAAAAGAGGGCTGTAAAGAGATTCATCAATAAATAAACCCTGGGCGTAAAAATTTACAAGAAGACTGTGTTATTCTGAGAATGATGGAATAGAATAATATTTGATAAACCTGAGCGGATAAAATGTTACAAACAATATCTGTTACTGGGCAGAGGGACGCCACGGTGGCCAAGCGGGAGTGGTGGAACTAGCTCGTCTGGAGTGACCTGGGGGCACCACTGGATTATTCCCTGTACCGCAAGCCCGAGCGAACATGAGCACATGCCGTCACGGGGAACACCTCAGACTCTCAGTCCCGTAAGCCTGGGTCCCACCTCCGATCAATTCACGTGCCCCTTGCTCATTTTCATAAAAATATTAAATAATGTACTTATTTTTCAAGTACACCCCTTTTACTCCATATTTAATGAACTACGAACATATATCAGCTTCAATTCGGTGCAAAGTCCTCGCAATTTGTATTACTAAGGCAATTTATTTGCAAGTGATGATGTTTTATAGATGTC
The DNA here is from genome assembly GCF_029017545.1 of Prosopis cineraria. Taxonomy (NCBI): domain Eukaryota; kingdom Viridiplantae; phylum Streptophyta; class Magnoliopsida; order Fabales; family Fabaceae; genus Prosopis; species Prosopis cineraria. Next base: position 4,319,095 of record NW_026555337.1, read on the forward strand.
AATTAGCATCCGAACATTCTGCATCCTGTTCAGTATTTACTCTGTACATGTTTGGCTTAAACCTAAGGGTGCCCTGGTTAGCAAACTAGCAAATTAATACACGGAAGGCAGGGGATGCGGGGAGGTCCTTATAGGAAGTAGTTAAAGTGGTTAATCTAAGTTGGAAGGTATCATCTTTGCGTGCTACTATCATTAACTGTATATTTAAGCCATGTACAGGTCAACTTCACACATGTGCCCAGCTCTGCTCCGTAAAGCTCTCACATGATTGACTTGTCCATTAATTAATGCGCCATGTCCTCGCGCCCTGTTTATCTTAAAAGCTAATTAAGCATCACCCTACTCCTTCAATTCTTCCATCTCAATCCCCTTAAACTATAAGAGATCTGCTTGGTTATATCAGGGGGAAATGAAAACAGAGGAGAATATGAATCTAAAATATAAAAGACATCGTGTTTGACGGGGGTGGATATACATCTATAGCATTAATCATTTAGATAAACGTTTGCAAAATCTACGTCTTCACTCTAGCAAAGACAGATAGGGGCTTTCGAGGAGCTAACTGTTCTGGGGGGAAAGCAACGAATGTTGCTTTCCAAGACCATGTCCATCAGTCCAGGTGACTGCGTCAAAAGTAGCAAATATGGAATTTTTTTTTTTAAAAAATTAACTATGAATAGCAAACAACTCAAAATGATCAAATGTGTAACGAACTTGTTTCGACAAGCAAATTTCATCCTTATTTCGGTATGCTTTCACAAAATTTAGTTAATTTTTTTTTCTTACGAACTTATTTAGTTAAAAGCCATGGTCCTCGAGGCTTGAACTGGTCAGTTAATCAAGACTTAATACTCAGATGAAAGTGTAATTCACCAACAAATGAAAAAAAAAATGATTCACCGAAAACATTCAGTTTTCGAGCACAGAGGGCACCACCTTGTGCGTGGAGCACCAAAGGTGGTGCACGTGGGGAACTGCAGAGGTGGTGCCTTCGTGAATTCAATAGTAACGATGTGGCGGCGGACTAGGAAGACTACCTAAATGTGATGATTATCTAATTCTGTGACGACAGAAATTGCCAAAATCTAAATTGCAATTCCAGTGCACCCAGATGGAGAGGCAAGAATCTGCAGTGAAAGGAAAGAGAGTGGTGGTAACAGGAGGCGGTGTCGCTGGTTTCCTCGTCTGCAGATATCTCCAATCTCATGCCCATGTCACCCTCATTCATCCGTAAGATTTTATTTCTTTTGTTATTTGTGCCACTTCAGGGGTTTTATATTGGGGCCGAATTGGAACGAACAGCCTACCTATTAACTGATTAAGATCTGTTAAGAATTAGTTAAATTGTTAATCATCATTAGTTAGTTCGTTGGGACACGTGTCTCATTCTGCTACTCATTCAATTGCCTTTATATTGTACTCAGCTCAGAATAATGAATGAGAAGTTTCGAATCCATATCATATTCTCTCATCTGTGTGGTTTTGCTTCATGGTATTAGAGCTATAACAAGAAAAAATACAAGGTGCAGATCGAAACTCAAGTTTGTTTTGGTTATAAGGTCTTGCATGGGGAAAACATTCATGGCCAAAAATCCTTAGTAAGGAATAGCCTGGTGCATGGCCATATAATTTCTCATAAGGTGCAGGATGGGCAAAAACTACATATGGAAGGCAATTGAGCAAAAATACAGCTGCCACAAAAGTATTAGGGCAATAGTATAAAGAAAGTGATGCATGAGCCAATAGTGTAAGCCCTATTTCTACAACACTATGGTGTCTGCGTTCAACCAAGTCGTTTTGTTTTGAAGTATAGGGACAGGAGAGGTGACGTTCAATGCCACACTAAGCCAAGTTTGAACTCTGAACTTCTTGTCACTTTGATTGAAACTCACCTTGTTGTCACTTTGAACTTGTTGAATAGTTAATCCAAGTTTATTTTCAATCATCAATTTAAACTCCTTGAATTTAGAGAGTGCATCAGATTTACGTTGCAAAAAATAGACCCACATGAATTAGCTAAAAGCATCTACAAATGCCACATAATAAGAGAAGCCATGAGAGACAAGGGGAGCTAGACCATATACGTCCATTATTATTAGTTCTAAAGGACGAGAGTACACAGTGGTGGAGTTATCAAAAGGAAGCTTATGGCTCTTCCCTAACTGACAAGCAGAGCACAAAGTCTTATCAGAATCAGATGCAAATGAAATATCATTTCCAGTCAACACTTTTTTTACAGTTTCTAAGGATGGATGTCCCAACCGATAATGCCAAAGTAAAAGAGACTTGGACGTCGAGGTGACATAAGTAGAGACTGTAGGAACTAATGAATCAAATGAAGAGTTGGCAACAACAAAAGAAGCTGCTGGGTACATCCCATTGCGTTCAGGTCCATGCATAAGGATATGCTGAGCCTGCAAATACTTCACAATACTATCGTGTGGAAAAAATTCCAAGAGCACCTGATTTTTCTGCATACGAGGCACACAAAGCATGCATGGCATATAAAACATAGAAATAGGAGATTTAAGAGTAGTCTCGCTGATATGTGTAACTGAAGCAGCTTCACCAGTACCAACTTGGATAATTCCATGACCACCACTTGGCGTCATAGAGTTGAGATTAGATGGATCGCATGTGATGTGCTGCGTTGTACCCAAGTCAAAGTACCATTTAGAGTTATTAACCAACTATCTGAGGAGTGCAATATAAGCTTGAGCCAGGATAGGAGTAGATTCAGGAATATAAATTAGAGCTGATAATTCGAGCAAGCCAAGCTTATTTGGATTGGGTTCAAAGTATCATACTCTTTCTAAAAAACTCATATAGTCAAACTTGACCATAACACCTTTAGGCTTCATGCTTATTCAAGCCAACCCAAATATCCATAACTTTTTAAAAATATTTTTTCTTTATTTTTAAAACAATTTTAATTTTTAAATAATTTTGTCAAGTATAAAATATTATTTTAACTTTAAAAGAATAAAATAAAAAATAATAACTTATCAATTTTGTACTTAAGTAATTATCTTATTATTTTGTTATATTATATATAATTTATTCATGAATGTTTCATTTACTTGTAAATTAATATCTTAATTATTTAAATATTACTTTTATTATGGTCATATATAAATATTTTTATATATTTTAATTAAATTATATTATTTAAATTATGATCAAGTTGATTTCAATTTTATCTCGATTAGACTACTAACTTAAAATTATTATCTATGATTAGTTCAAATTTTTTTATAATCTTTGAATGAATTTTACTTTTTATTTTTTAAGAATATAAGAGAAATAGTCATCATTATATTAAATAAAATAAAATTATTTAATTATGAGTAAAATACTATTTTTTGAAATTATTTTTATTTAACTTTTTTTATTGCTTAACCCTTACATATAAGGGTTTTTACTCTAATTTATTTTCAATTTTTAACCAAGTTTGGTGGGGATGATAACCAAATAATTATGTAAGAATACTGTTTTATTTATTATGTTTATTTAGTAGTAGAGTCGGGAATCTGTACATGCTTGAATTTTATTTTTAATTTTATTTTTACTTTAAAATTAATTATCTTATTTTATAAAAAATAAAAAATATATTTTTTTAAATATGCAAATGATTTATAGGACTAAAATTTTTTTTAAAAAATTGGGTTTTAAAATATAAATAAACATTAAAATATATTTTAAATATTATTTTGAGATATTTTATCAATTAAAAATAAAAAATATGTGAAAATATAAATATTTTAATTTTTTTAAAAAATAACTATAGTGATGCATTTAAATATATAATATTTTAGTATAAAATGATATAAAACTTAAATAAATAATTCATATTTATTATATTTTATATATTTTTGAAAAATTTATTTTTTAATTTAGGTATTTAACTCAAGCCTAAACTCAAACATTAAAAAGTTAATATTTTTTTAAGATCAATTTAAGTTGATTCATCTAACTTGGCCTAAATAACCGATTCTAGTAGGGACAAATGAACTTACAGAGGAAGACAATGGAGCCACAGGCATTGAGGATCCATTAGTGACACCAGCAGAAGACGTAACAAGTATAGTAGCAGTGAGAGACTTAAGAACAACATATGAAGGACTAGAATAGCTATCAGTAGCTGTAAAATAAGCAGAGGCGTCAACAGAAGATGATGGATTATGAGTCATCAAACCTAAAGTAACAACATTATGCTGTATGACCAATCTTGAAACAAATCTAACAGAGAGGTTGAGAATAACCACGACCACGACCCCGAAAGAATCTCTTAATTATCTCCTTCTTCTATTTCATGCCCTGTTTCTTCATCCTCACATGTATCCTTACCTACACCTGCTGTCTTACCTTCTTTTCCATGATTAGTTTCTCCATCCAGACCTTCCTCACACATCACAGCCTCTGATTCTTCATTTCCTTCTATCTCTCCTTCTCCCATACCTGTCAATACCCACCCTATCATCACTCGGGCTAAAGCTGGAGTGTTTAAGCCGAAAGTTTTTATGACTTTGGAACCTTATGATGTTCCAGCTAATATTACTGATGCTTTGTGGAAGTGTGATGAGTACAAGCCCAAAGGGAGAACCCATCCCAAAAGACTAGCCTGTTGGGTGGGAGAGGCCCTCATACTGATAAACCCTACAATACTTGTGAGGCTCCCCGATGTGAGACTCGTGACAATGCCACCCCGTCAAGAGCCGATGTCCCTGACGGCTTCACTCCATGGCACTTCACTCGGCCTTCTACTGGTCAGAACCCTCCGTGGGTAGCCCTTTTCGTGACACCAGACTCTCAATGAAAGCACTAATGTGACAAACACAAGCTCAAAGGAAGAGCCCATCCCAAAAGACTAGCCTGTTGGGTGGGAGAGCCCCTCACACTTATAAACCCCACAATACTTGTGAGGCTCCCCGATGTGGAACTCGTGACAATAATGTGATGAGTACAAGTCTAAAGGGAGAGCCCATCCCAAAAGGCTAGCCTGTTGGGTAGGAGAGCCCCTCATACTTATAAACCCCACCATACTTGTGAGGCTTCTCGATGTGGGACTTGTGACAATGCCACCCCATCAAGAGCCGATATCCCCGACGGCTTCACTCCATGGCACTTCACTCAGCCTTCTACCGGTCAGAACCTTCCGTGGGTAGCCCTTTTCGTGACACCGGACTCTCAATGAAAGCACTAATGTGACAAACACAAGCTCAAAGGGAGAGCCCATCCCAAAAGACTAGCCTATTGGGTGGGAGAGCCCCTCACACTTATAAACCCTACAATACTTGTGAGGCTCCCCGATGTGGGACTCGTGACAATAATGTGACGAGTACAAGTCCAAAGGGAGAGCCCATCCCAAAAGGCTAGCCTGTTGGGTAGGAGAGCCCCTCATACTTATAAACCCCACAATACTTGTGAGGCTTCCCGATGTGAGACTCGTGACAATATCACTCCATCAAGAGCCGACGTCCCCAGCAACTTCACTCTATGGCACTTCACTCGGCCTTCTGCCAGTCAGAACCCTCCATGGCTAGCCCTTTTTGTGACACCAGACTCTCAATGAAAGTACCAATGTGACGAGCACAAGCACCAATGTAGCTTATACTCATCACAGGAAGGCAGCGGTCCAAGAAGAATTGATGCTCTTATTAAAGTTCAGACTTGGGAAAAAGCTATTCCACCAATAACTAGAAAAATTATTAGCTGTCAATGGTTGTACAAAATCAAAACTCATGCAGATGGGTCCTTTGTTTGAAGGAAAGTGTGTTTAATTGTAAAAGGATATTCACAAAAAGTTAGAATTGACTACTTTAAAACTTTTAGACTTTTAGTCCCAAGGTCAAAGCTGCGACTGTTTGGATCTTATTCATTGTGGCCATCACTAATCAATGGAAACGTCATTAGATTGACTTCAATAATGCATTTCTTAATGGAGACCTCTGTGAAGAAATTTATATGGACCCTTCACCAGGCTTTGAACATCTCTTTGTTGATCCTGTCTCTTCTCAATCAACTGTTTGTCAAATTAAAAAGTCCCTCTAGGGCTTAAAACAAGCACAACATGCTTGGTTCCAAAAGCTTTAGTCTTTTCTTTGCGGCCTTGAGTTTGTTGCCTCTAAAGTCAACCAGTGTCTCTTTATTCGAAAGAATGATCATGGTACCGTATATTTTCTTATATATGTTGATGATTTGGTATTCACTTGCAGTAGCACAGAAGCTTTGGCATCTCTCATTCAGCATATAAGTGGTATGTTTTCTTTGATGATTTTAGGTGAATTATCTTATCTTTTGGGCTTCGAGTTTCATCAATCTCAGGCTGGTATTTTTCTCTCTCAATGAAAATACTTGCATGAATTACTTGTTAATATTAGCATGATAGCTACTAATTCATCTCGCACGCTAATGGTTACTAATATTCAACTTAATACTACTTCTGGTGATTTGTTTTATGATGAAAAGATATATCATAGTGCTCTTGGTTGACTTCAATATATGTGTTACACAAGGCCGAATATTGCATTTGTCGTGAATAGGTTGAGTTAGTTTCTTTAGCAGCCTTGTGAACCCAATTGGAAGTGTGTTAAGCGTTTGCTTAGATATCTGGCTTGTAAGTCTAACTTTAGACTTCTTCTCAAACCAGCATCTCAGTGGTGTGTTCAAGCATTTGCAGATGCATATTAGGGCACCAATAAAGAGGATCAAAGGTCTATTAGTAGTTACTGAACATTTTTTGGACCCAACCCCATTACTTAGGTCTCACGGAAACAACATGTTGTTTTGCGCTCTACATTTGAGGCAGAATATAGGAGTGTTGCTGATGCTGTCACTGAACTCATGTGGGTTATGGCGATACTCAAGGAGATGCATATTTAGGTTGCCGATTCCCCTACAAAGTGGTGTGATAATTTCGGAACTATCACTTTGGCAGCCAATCCTATTCTTCATGCCAAGACGAAACATGTTGAACTGGATCTGCATTTTGTCAGAGGAAAAAGGTCGCTGCTAGTCTTCTCCATATTGGTTATGTTCCTGCAATAGAGTAAGTAGTTGACGTGCTCACTAATCCTCTCTCTCCTGCCAATTTTGTCTATTTCCAAGAGAAGCTTAATCTCATGGGTCAAGAGGATGTGGTTAACCTTGTTTGGTTTGACTATTTTGATTATGTTGTGGATACTATGTAATCATTTTTTTTTAACAAAGAGTAGCAGAAAGGATATTAACTGATTAGAATATATTAAGAATTAGTTACATTGTTAATCATCATTAGTTAGTCCATTGGGACGCGTGTCTCATTCTACTACTTAGTTGATTGCCTTTATATTGTACTCAGCTCAGAATAAATGAATGAGAAGTTTTGGATCCATATCATATTCTTTCATCTGTGTGGTTTTGCTTTGCTACCTTTTTTTTTACTAATGAAGATCATGATCGAGATGCGATATTTTTTTTAAAAAAAAATAGCTGAAGTAGTGGGATGGAACTTACTGCAAGACAAAACCACTAAAATTAAAATTTGATGAAAAAATAAATGATAAAACTTGGAAGTTATAGTTAATATTATTATCTATTAACAAGGCGAGGTAGTTTTATTTTAAGCCTTCAATGGGAACGTGGGGAGGGTCAAATCAGAACAAGTTTCCAATATATTCTATGCCACCCAGCTCTCCATCCATCTTTCCAATCTATCCCTAATAGATTATTTAGTTAAACTTCAAGCAAAGTAGATGTTGATATGGTATTAGATTCTATTCTGGTTGGCTCCATCCTATAATTAATTTGATGATGATGTAACCACATTTGTGCGCAGGGGCATTTGTGTGTTTGATCCTAAAAGTTGAATCTCACCGATAGAGACTTGGTAGTTTGGGATACTAAGTCTCTCATTGAATAATATGGGATGCTCAATAGGGTATATAAGTGGGTTAGTTCTCCTACTTCAACAGCTAGCTTTTGAGATAGGGTTTTCCATCCTATTTAGGTACCAATCAATTGGTATCAGAGCCTTATTGTCAACGATTCCGAAAAGGGCTACCCACAGAGGGTTCTGACAGAAAGAAGACCGAGTAAAGTGTTATAGAGTGTAACCGTCAAGACATCGGCTTTCCATGAGGGGCCAATTGATAGAGACTTGGTAGTATGAGATACCAAGTCCCATATTGAGTAGTATGGAATGCTCAATGGGGTATATAAGTGAGTTGATTCTCCCACTTTAATAGCTAGCTTTTGAGGTAGGGTTCCCCATCCTACTTAGGTACCCATCACTCACATTCTCCACTCAAAGTTTCTTAACATTCACAATCAGTGTCATTTTCATCTGTTGGCTCAGTTTCCTACTTTTTCATGTTCGAGATTGATGTTTACAATGTCTGTTTTGGAATAGTTTTTCCATCATGCATAAACATTGAACTTCTTGTCAGTTACGTTATCCTAAAGTTTTGTCAAAGATATCATCTGAATCTTCATCCTTTTGCCTAACCTCTCACATTTTCAACTTTCAAGATTCAACCTTGATGTCAAATGGCGTGTTTTGGAACGTTTTTACATTCTGCTGATGATTAAAGGGCTGTATGAATGAACTTTATCCATTTGTGGTTATTGTTATCTTTATGTTGAGTAAGAGCATTTGAATGTCATGAAGGAGTATTTTGAGATGCCATGAGAAAGCTTGAGCGCTAAGGTTGAGGCATCATATACAGAGAGGACGGCAATCAACCATAAAGATTACCTCCCTAGTGGGCAGATTATTGCATCGAGTGCCATCGATGTAGCTAAAACTGAAGTCTTGATTGCGGATGGCCAACATATTGATCATTACCACTTGGCCATTGTAGAGCCCTTTCCCAGTAGTAGGATCGAGAGGCTTCATCAATACAAACGTAAATGTTTAGCTGGAATGGGAAAAAAGAAACCAAAAAAGGGAAAAAAATAGAAATTCAAACTGTTGTGAAATGATGACTCTATTTAATAATTTTTGGTGCTTAGTTACTATGAGGAACATAGGATTTTGCCATGTGATTTAACTACCTCATGGCAATATAGCTTCTTTAGTTTTTAGCATGCCCAAGAATTGGATCATGAAGCTCTCATTCAGTCATTAAAAATATATTAGAACTCATGAAGTGATCGATTAAATCCGAATACTTCGTTAACTATTTTGTCTGGCTTGCTTAAATCTATCTGGTATTATTTTACAATATAATGCAGTAATATTGTCTATGTTATGTGGTGGGAATGCTTTTATAGAATGGGTTCAACCAAGAAAATGTTAACATAGCCTGCACTTGAGTTATGAAGTTTCTTTACATTGGCAGAAAGTGAGAAGATAAAATCAGCTCAATCCATTCTGATTATTGGTGGAGGTCTCACTGGTGTTGACCTTGCTGGAGAAATTGCTGTTGATTTTCCTGATAAAAAGGTTATGCTAGTGCACAGAGGATTAAGGCTTCTGGACTTCATCGGGCCAAAAGTTGCTGATAAGACAATATTGAATTCCAAGAAAAATGAGGTGAAATTAGAGCAAATAGTAAATGCAGAAAAAGTAGCAGATGGAAACAAGATATACCGAACTTTACTTGGAGAAACTATTGTGGCAAATTGTCATTTTTTTGGCACTACAAAACAGACTAGTTCTGCTCTTGCTTCAGAAAACTGAGTTAAAGGGTAACTTGGATGTTATTGGAAGGCTTATGGTAGATGAATATTTGAGAGTCAAAGGCCGAAACAATATTTTTTTAAATTAGAAACATTACGGACGTTCCTGTAAGCTTTATGTGAACAAGTTTTTGAGATTTTATTGATATTATAGTTTTGTGCATAATCACACCTATTTATAAGAAAGTCAACAAGGTACTTAATCTTCTCATTGTTTCCCTCATATTCTGTGAAGTACACCTGTACAGCATCTCAGTGGGTTTAGAGCTAGTCTAATATACCATGCATTGTTGCCTGAATTCTGTGGAGGTGAAAGTCCTGGCCCTCAGTAACATGACTTTGTCATTGATGCCACAACAAAATTATGAAGCCAGAAACTCATTTCTTTTGCCTTGGCAGTTGGCTGCCTGTGCCATTTCATATCTTTTCATAGTTGTTTTCCAAGTTCTCTCCATGATTCTTATGTCGAGAGACTCAAGGATCCCATAAGATATTGGCTTTAAAAGGAGAAGATTTTGGTAGAATTCTTTAGATGTTTGCTAATAGGTTTTCCTATCAAAAGGTAACATGTGAGGAGAATCTTTAATTGCATAATCTCCATTAAGTCTGAGTGATTGTCTTACTTAGGCTGTTAATTGCATGAGCCGTTTTAGCATCTGAAATCATTTTGCAAGCAAAGAAGATAGGAGCTTTTATAATGGGAATCTATCACAACAGGAAATTAAACAAGGGTTTTGTGCACAAAAGCAGGCTGCTGTCGTGGCAAAGAACTTGAGGCTAATGATGGAAGGAGGAAAAGAGCATTGGATGGGAATGTACACTTCACAACCGGCACTCGCTATTGTTGCACTTGGCCGGAAAGAAGCTGTGGCACAACTCCCTGGCCTCACAATCATCGGCAGAGTTCCTAGCTTGATCAAGTTTGGAGATTTGTTTGTGGGCAGAACAAGAAAGCAAATGAGAGTTTAGGATTGTGAATGGGGGTGAATGGGGTTGCATGTACAACATGACTTTGCTCTTCTTATTTTTGCAGTTAACCAGCATGCCCGCGTTAATTGTTTGCAGAAAGAAATTCAAGGTGTAGTGTTTAGACGTTTGCTATCAAGAATTATAATCTCTGGTAGTAAAAATCTAAACAGCCTTCCTTAGTTCTGGTAATATATCTTTAATACTTTTAGTTTCATTAAGTTTTGTTTTAGTTCTTGTAATTTTTTTAATGTTTTTAGTCCTTATAATTTTAAAAAGATTAGGTAATATTTGTTTTTTCAAGTTTTTATAGTTTTTATTTTTTAATGGTTTTAGTTTTTATGGGGACTGAAAATATTAAAAAAATTATGAAAATTAAAAGCAAAATCTAATAAAATTACAGGGTTTAAAGATTATATTTTTTCTTTTTTTCTTTTGTATTCTCCACATTTTTTCTTGGCAAACAATAAAGCGTCCGTCCTCTATTTGAATATGTCTAATTTGTTCATAAGAAAAGCATTATCATATATACTATTGAATCATTAAAGCATTTACGTACTTCTGGACTTCATTGATAAAGTTTGTTTGATTTATATTACATGTAGCCTAATAAGAATAAATAACTAGACAATTCACCCACTGGGATGCAATTCCGTGGCATTTGATTTGTTTAATTCTAATTAACTATAAGCATTGAAGATAACGTACCAATAGGAGCAGAACATATACAGTGTAGAGCAGGTTATTTGGGAAGAGTACAGTTGCATTTATGGTCAAACTATTGACAAGTCTATTTGTTTTTTCATTTGTAATGGGAATATCTACAAATTAGAGATTCTCTTAAAAGAATAAGGCAACTCACACATGAGTTATAGGATGCAAGGCACAAGAGAAGAAACAAAATTCAAAGATTCAGCAGAAAAATGAGGGAAAGAAGGGATGAAAGGATAAGAATCCATGACTAGAGCCCGGTATGTTTTCTAGATAGTCAAAATAACAGCGATAATAAACTAATATATCTTAAATTCTAGAAAAATCAAACCAATAAAAATAAAAAAAATAAAATTAATATAAATTAATATGACTAACCAATTAGATAGCCTTGTTCCCCTCCTTCCTTTTGGTGGAGTGTCTAATGAGAATGAACTGGAATCAAAGCCGACTGCAGTTCGCGCGGGAGACACCTTCGTTGCTGCCAACTCCATTACATCACCACTTTGACACTTCTCATTTATTTCCCATTAAGAAAATAAACACAATCCTTCATAAATATGGGCCAAAAAAAAAAAAAAATAGTCTTCCTGACAACTTTTTTCAGAAGAGAGCACAGTACTATTCTTCCTGATTTTACATATTTTTATAAATTTATATGTTGGCGTACTGTTGACTAGCAAGATAGCGAGTGGTGCAAGCTGGCAGCTGGAATTGAATTAGTTGACCACAGCCACCACTCGCCTTGTCTTTCTATATTTCAAATTCTACACCTGACGCTTGCGCTTGATTATTTCGTTATACACGCAATCTGATTCAATTCAATCCCCTCCCTCCTCTCTATAAATGTGTGTTGCCATGCTTCCTTCTCCAAACATGGCCATAAAGCTATAAACGTAAATTTACCAACAATGGTGAAGAGCGTGGTGATCGTAGGAGGCGGTGTTGCTGGTGCCACCCTCGCTAAAACCCTTCAACTTCATGCCAACGTTACCCTTATTGATCCGTAAGCTCTCCATTTTTAATTCCTATACACAAATATTATGTTACATATAGTTGAGTTGAATTGATTTCGAACTTCAGAAACTATATTGTTGCTGTGCTATCAAAGTCATGATGTGAAATTTGGACGTATGTACTATATAGGAAGGAATATTTTGAGATTCCATGGGCAAGCTTGAGGGCAATGGTGGAGCCGTCTTTTGCAGAGAGGATAGTGATCAACCATAGAGATTACTTCACAAAAGGAGGCCTTGTGATATCCAGTGCTGTCAACTTCACAGAAACTCAAGTCATAACTGCAGATGGCCGTCACATTCCTTACGACTATCTTGTTCTCGCCACTGGTCACACCCAGCCAGCTGTCCCCGTAACTAGGGTTGAAAGGCTCAACCAATACAAAGCAGGTAACTTTTTTTATTGTTCTCATCACAAAATCAGTCCTTCTGTAAAAAGATTATATATATACATTATATAATGTTCTTATTAGATTCGTTGATTATGAATGCCTATCATAATTAATTGCAGTTAATTAAGTTCTCTCCTTGTCTTTTATCTACAAGTCAAGACAAGGAACCAAATACAGCAATGTCTAAATTTAAACTGCTACAGTATCGGTTATACGCTGCTTGCACATGACTAGCTACTTCATTTAACTTCGTTTGAAGGTTACGGTTTATGTTGTCATTTGTCTAAAGTTTGACTTTGACCATATATTAGTAGGCTGCTATTTAATAATTTGAAATCAATTTTTCAGAAAATCAAAAGATCAAATCTGCTCGATCCATACTGATTGTTGGAGGAGGTCCTACTGGGGTTGAGCTTGCAGGAGAGATTGCTGTTGATTTTCCGGAGAAGAAGGTGACTCTAGTGCATAAAGGTTCGAGATTGCTTGAATTTATTGGGACAAAGGCTTCGAGGAAGACGATGAAGTGGTTAAAGTCAAAGAAAGTGGAGGTGAAACTGGAGCAATCAGTGAACTTAAACTCTGTTGAAGATACCCCAAACAGAACATATCGTACTTCCCTGGGAGACACCATTGAAGCGGATTGTCATTTTCTATGCACAGGGAAACCTCTCAGTTCTGCATGGCTTAGAGAAACTCTCATCAAGAATGACTTGAATGTCGATGGAAGGATCAAGGTTGATGAATCTCTGAGAGTCAAGGGCAGGACTAACATTTTTGCCATTGGAGACATTACAGATGTCCCAGTAAGTGCTAACCATAATCACCTTTATCATTGCAAAAGCTAGCTTCTCAAGTGACTGCATATTTTGTGGTTCTGGTGTTTACTAGATTCTGTATTCTGTAATATTTCATGGCAAGATATCTTAATGCTAGAACGATGTTCACTGAGAATCTGTATGACAGGAAATCAAACAAGGGATGTATGCACAAGGTCAGGCTCAAGTGGTTGCGAAGAATCTGAGGCTGCTAATAGATGGAGGAAAAAAACGCAAATTGGCGAGTTACAAGGCGCAAGCAGAAGTAGCCATTGTTTCGCTTGGAAGGAGACAAGGCGTGGCACAATTCCCATTCATGACAGTGCTTGGAAGATTTCCTGGCATGATCAAGTCTGGAGATTTGTTCGTGGCCAAAACAAGAAAGGACTTGGGACTCCAACCTAATGTTAAGGAGGCTTGATTTGAGATCACATGTTATTGGTTTGTTTACACCAAGATCATTCAGATCTTGCTGAATAAGGATGTTTCTGTTCTGTGTTGTCCCTATGCAGTCTTTGGTGTCGGTAATGGATATTTTTTCCAAAATATATATATATATATATATATATTTATTACATGAGAGTTGGACTTACGAATGGGGGCCATAAGTTTGAAGCATTATTTTTGAAACAAGTGAAAAACTGATAAGATCCTAAATAATATTCTTTTAAAAACATATTCAAGAAGAAAGCATTAGAAGATAAATTTAATTTAATTTAATTTAATTTTTAATTTAGGAACATTTTAGAATAGATTTCAGGAGATTATATTTAGATATTTAATTTTTATATTTTATTCATTATTTTATTTTATTTAGATTTTATTCAGTATTTTATTCATATATAGATTTTGGGATATTTTATTCAATTATCTAGTTATTTTGATTTCATTTAATATTTTGAATTGTATTTGGCTTTATATATATATATATATATATGACTAACAATTCTAATGCTAGCATATCAATAATAAATTAGTATTTAAATCCTTTGAAAATCCTCCTAAACATGATTATTGAGAGAAATATAAAGCACAATTGTTATTTTATATCATCTTAATAAATTTATTTTCCTCATTTTCTTTCATTATTTTGAGCACTTAACAAAAACGTCGACGTGTTTGGCTGTTCTTAGGCTTTTTGAATGTGATTTATTTGGGTGTGAGTTTCATATAATAATCTTCACACGTTTTTTAATTTCTCTCATTGCTTAGAAAATATAGAGACTGAACTCTGGATTCTTTTAGACTTTGTGGTGCTCAGTGTGAAAATTTTGCTACCTTATTCTCTAATGTCTATGCTGAAATGGGTCACTTCTCCCGATTATCATCGATATATCCATAATATATGTATAATATAATATAAAGCATGAATGCGCTGTCGTTATCCAAGTAATATATTGTTATTATGATGTTATTTTTGTGCTAAAAGTTTTATTATATTTTTTAGACCTGAAAAGGATTAATTGCACACTCGCATAAACAAAATTGAACGATATCAGGAAAGAAATCATGAGCAATTATACTTTGCTTCTGTAACTATGTGAGATGCTGTACTAGTGTTTTAGAATCAAAATATACCCTAACCGAAGGACACTGGCAAGCCAGACGGACAGTAGAGGATAACGTCATATCTCAAAAAGTCTCATAACTGCAGAAGCATCTTCAGCTATTTGAGTAAAAATCTTACTCAGCATGTGGAGGCTCTACGTTTGCTGGGCTTTAGCCCTCTTTCCAAATCTTACTCAGAGCGAAGATACCCAGAACCACATCCAATCAATCACTTTCAAACATGTCATCCCTCTCTGCGGCTGTAACCTCAACCAAAAAAGAAAATATTCCATGGCGACCCAGTTCATTTTTCATTGTAGGCCTTAACAACTCATGACTACTTTTGTTGTTGCTTTATCCTGCAAGTCCAGGCAGTAATGTAAGATAAAGGAACACACTTGCAGCTGAGAGAATCAGATTTGATACAGCAGAAAGCCAGATACCCAGAAGAAGGGAAAACACATGATGGCAAGGTTTGCTATTTGACGTTCGAATCGAACTATGACATCATGCAATAAGATCGAGATTTGAAGCGGTAAGTTTCAGGTGACTTTGGGGTGGCTCGACAAGACAGCCGCATAGGACGGCGCTGTCACTTTGTATTTTTATTGTCTGCGAAGTCTGTTCGTTGGGTATTTCTTTCATCATTTCTTCACAAAATGGCTGCATGAGCCATCATTTGGAACTTTAATCCTTTTTTCACCACACCTCTATAAATTTGAACATTATTCTCCCTCAACTTGCATTGCATGTAAATCTCTCAGTTCCCACTGCTCTCTCTCTGGGACTAGTACTCTCTGCTATGGCGTCAAAATCCATCTTCGCTTGTATTATATTACTGATTCTTCTGTGCTTGCTCCTGATGAGGGAGCCTTCTTCTGGTAAGTCATCTCACTCTTTTCTCTCTCTCGTCATCTTGGCAAAACACGTGGTAAAGCATCGTTTCCACAATTTGTCGTACTGATCCAACGTTAACATACTGGCAGATTGCAGCTCTGTGCATGGATGCTCTGGTGGTAATGCAGCTGGATTCAAGGAGACTGGGAATAGGAAGGTCTCTGTTCTTACTGTTCAGCATATCATTAATATACAACTAGGAAAGCAAAGAGTCCTCATTTTGTTTAAGACATTACAGAATCCATCTTCTTGCTCTGCAGGTGCTGGCTGCTTTGAGGGCAAAGAAAGCAGCTTTGCCTGGCCATGGAGGGTCATTGAGCAGTAAGTATGTTGAAAATTCTGCGAGTTCGGAGTTAAGGAAGGTTCCTTCGGGTCCAGACCCTCTGCATCATAACGGTGGCAGCCCCCATAAGCCTAAGACCCCTTAGATTTACTGAAGGAACTGTTCTCTGTGGCTCTTAGCTTGTCCTTGTCTGTCTGTCTGTTTTGTTTTGTTTTTTGGTTGCTGATATTTTAAGATGTCTCCGTCTAAGTTATCTAGTTTAATATGAGAAAGCATGTATAGTTTGTCGCGCCCTCGCTTCTGTTTGTCAAGTATGCAACAAATTTCTTATCAAAATCGAATTGAGTTAGACATTTGTGCTCGGTTGGTTTGAAACCAGAGGCAGAGTCACGTTGCAAGATGTCACAACTTCCGCCTTCCGACCGTCCATTTTCACGGATTGGACAGAAATAGAATCTCGTAAATTATGCATTGACATTGGATTCTGGCTTCTTTCGCCGTAATACTCTTAAATATAAAATGCCTGCAGAAAAGAGATAAGATTCCTCTATGCAATAACAAACCTTGAGCTTCTACTGGAAAGATGTGACAGCAGTGACGTAGATGCTATCTAGGGATTACGCATGGGAATCATCTCCTGTTCTAACCCAGTGGCCAATATTATGAGCCAAAACTACGAAACTGAAAACGGGGGGGAAATGGTAAACCGACCACGTATAAGTACAACATGGGGCGAATTCAAGTTAAATATATCATTAAATCAAGAAACGTGTATAAAACATTTCACCTGTGTAATATTCTCAACCAAAGAATAGAGATACCAAACTACTCAGATATAGGAATTAATCATCTTCATAAGATTCCTTTGCAGTGAATTTGGAAATATAACCACATTGTTTCAGTTCGAAGGATAGAAGTTCTAAGATTGAGAAAATAGAATCTATCTC
The DNA here is from genome assembly GCF_029017545.1 of Prosopis cineraria. Lineage (NCBI taxonomy): Eukaryota > Viridiplantae > Streptophyta > Magnoliopsida > Fabales > Fabaceae > Prosopis > Prosopis cineraria. Next base: position 4,336,330 of record NW_026555337.1, read on the forward strand.
TTCATGAGATTTATCACCAGCGACAAATTTGTGAATGCTTGAATCAGTCTCAATGGAACTAAAACCTGGTTTCTTTTGTATTCCACGAGCCTTCATGGTCCTTCTAACTTTACTTGCCCCGTCCCACTTTCCTACTGCAGCATATATGTTAGCAAGAAGCACATAATTGGAATCCCCACCGGGGTCCAGTTCAACAAGATAATTCATCACTTTTTCAGCCAAGTTAACGTCCCCTTGAGTCCTACAAGCGGCGAGCAATGACCCTAGTACCACCTCATTGGGCTTCATGGGCATGTTCTTTATCACTTCTAATGCTTCTTCCAACCTCCCTGCTCGACTGTAGAGATCCACTACGCAGCCGTAATGCTCAATTGTAGGGGTGATTCGATGAACTCTTTTCATGTTATCGAAGATTTGGAGTCCCTTGTTGATTAACCCGGCATGGCTGCATGCTGTGAGAGCTCCGGTGTAACTAACTCCATCTGGCTTGAACCCTTTCCTCTGCATTGAATAGAAGAAATTTAGAGCCTCATCTGCAAGCCCGTTAGCAGCAAATCCTACAATTATGGAGTTCCATGAAACCAACGTTCGTTGGGGCATTTTCTCAAATACTTGACGAGCAAATTCTATACATCCGCATCGAGAATACATGTCAATTAAAGAGTTGCAAACTTTAACGTTGTCCTTGAGATTTTCTTTTATCACAAGCCTATTAACCCATAAGCCCAGACTAAGTGTTCCCAGGTTGGCACAAGCAGAAAGGATAGCAATAATGGTGACATAATCAGGGGCCACACCAGCGAGCTGCATTTCACGAAAGAATTCCAGTGCTTCTTCATGATAATCTCTCTTCACAAATCCCCCAATTAAAGCTGTCCAAGAAATGGCATTCTTGGCAGGCATTTTATCAAACAGTTCGATGGCATTCTCGAATTCACCATTCCTCATATACCCATCAATCATCGTGTTCCAAGACACCATATTTTTGCCATCCAATTGTTCAAATGCCAGCCTAGCTAAATATACACGACCACATTTAGCGTACATATCGATCACCGCAGTTCCCACCATAACATCATTTATATCCAAGCCCAGTTTTCGGGTATACGCGTGAATTGAAGCTCCAAAGGATATACTGTCTGAGGGATAGTCAGCGCAAGCAGAAAGAAGAGTGATGAAAGTGATATGATTGGGTTCCACTCCAGCTTCTCTCATACGAGCGAAATCGAAAGCAGCTTCACGTAATTGGCCATTCCGACAACGAAGGGCTATAGATGAGGTCCATGCAACTGTGAGATCAGTGAATTTGTTGGTGAGAGAGAGAGAGAGGTGTTTGGTGTTACGGCGAGTGGATTGAACTTCACTTGGAGCTGGACTTGCAGGTACTGCTGGAGACGCTGCGGCCGCATAAACCATCGTTGCAACAAAATTTCCTCCTTCGAATAGCGCATCATGGAATGAAAAAAATTGCTCCCATGCCTTTATATCGTTCAATCCAAAATTACAATTTATTTTAATATTATAATATAATATAATTTTTCATAATTATTTTTTTCTATTTTGTAGTTATAACTTTTACTTTTTTTTTCAATTATTATTTTGTTATGTTAATTTTGTAATCATAACTTCCTGTGCCACATTGCCACATACGCTTCTTCAAGTTATACTGATTCCATATTTTAGATATGTTACAATAATATTTTAAATTTATTAGTATAAGACGAGAACTTTTTCAAATCAAAACATTAAATTATAATATTAAAAATATTAATTATAAAGTATCTTTTAATTCTTAAATTTTCTAACTTGTAAGTTTTTAATTATCAATTTTATAAATTATAATTCTTTAGTCTCTACATATTCACAATTATTTCATAGCCTCTCTCCATGATTATATGGGAACATAACTGGGGAATGTCAGCAGGTGTTACTGATGCTGGAGGAAAACAATTCTGGCAAAAGCATTCCTTCCGCAAGAAAATTTATTTGCTTGTGCATCAGCGGTTTTCAATCCACACTAGACTTTAATATAGCTCACCATCTAACCCAGGCATTTAAAAACAACAATCAATTCCCTATAACTTGGATACCAGAAATCAATGAGCTGGTATGTCTAAAAGAATTACTTTGAACATTTGATGTAGTAAGTATAGGGTGGTCCCAAAAACAACAGATAGATAACAAGGAATCAAGCGATACCTTGTAACAGCCAAAACATATATAAATCAATTTGATTACTTGAGGTGAAAGCAGCAATGTGCCTGCAAGTTGCAATGGAGATACCTCCCATCATCGAGCATCAGCAGAAGAAAAGGAGTCAGCAAACCCAACAGGCTTTGCAGGTATGCTGCCTTTGCTGTCTTCAAGGCTGGCATAGCTAACATCTTTGCTTCCTGCTTCCTTCCAATCCTTCAACATCTGGGAAAGTGGTCGTCCAAAGTCAATGCCAGTAAAACAATCTGACTCATCATCGATTGGCACCCATTTTTCGACCAATGCTGCCAGCACATTGACTGCATGGCTCATATCCGGTCGGTGGTTCGGTTCCCTTGCAGTGCAATGTCCAGCAAGTTCAGCTATAATGGAGATGCTCTCAAAAGTCTCTTCAGTTGCTTGAAGAGCAGGATCAATGGCAGCCATGAGCTTTTCTTTGCTTGATTTAATCTGCCAAAACCACTGAGCTAGGTATCGGCTCTCCTCTGGCCGGCTCTCGTCGAGAGCCATCAGTCCAGTCAGAAGTTCCATCAACACCACACCGTAGCTGAACACATCAACCTTTGTGGTGATTTTCCCCATCACTGAAGCTCAGAGAAATATTTAGTTAGTATGAAAAAGCACATGCATCAAACTGCAAATATAGAAAATATTTTAAAGTGTGGAGATATTGCCATATCTAAATCTAATAAGTATATGATGCTTTGATGTCCCTTTTTCTTTTTCTTTTTTTTTTTCCGGTGAAAATCTTTGATGTCTAATCTTAGCCCCAGGGATACAAGGCTCGTATAACATACAAATTTCTGTCGTCTAGAATTCATTGAAAAACTTGTACTATCATAACATGGAATAATAAAATATAGGATGATCCAATCAGGAAGCAATGTTTTTTCTCACTTATAATCTCGCAAATCTCCATAAAAAATTCAAAAGCAAATTAATATGTAGTTGGCTATATGTTGAGAGTCAAGATGCCATCAATTAGACTGGAACTTCTACGGCAAAGGTTTAAATGGAATGAATTGTGCTATGATGAAGACAAGGCAACATCACATTGTAAATTAGGTAGTTAATTAACTTGAGCCCTGATAAAACGAGCTCAAAGAAGCCATACCTGCATATTCAGGAGCAAGGTATCCAAATGTCCCAGCTAGCGTAGTCACCACAGACTTCTCACCATCTGGGGCAAGTTTCACCAGACCAAAATCTGAAACTTTTGCCCGAAAACCTTCATCAAGAAGAATATTAGACGGCTTGAGGTCTCTGTGGATGAAGGTCTGGCGGGCAAGACTGTGGAGGTATTCCATTCCTCTAGCAACATCCAGTGCTACCACAAGCCTCTGAGACCAAGTCAAAGGCTCCAATTTCAGGCTTTTCCAGTGAAAAAGATGCTTGCTTAGAGCACCCAGAGGCATGTATTCGTAGACCAAAAGTCTTTCATTGCCTTGAATGGAGTATCCTAATAGAGATACTAAATGTCGGTGACGAACCTTAGAAAGAACAGCTATTTCAGCCTGAAACTCATTCAGTGCTTTACTGCTCATAGCTCCACTCTCCATTCTCTTCACTGCTATTTTTGTCCCATCTTCTAGTTCACCTTTATAGACAGTTCCAAACCCACCATGCCCTAGTTCATTTTCGGGAGAAAAATTCTTGGTAACCTTACGTAAGACTTGAACAGAGATGACAAGATTACCAGCATCGATCACATGAGAGCTTTCAGATTCACCACTAATGTTTCTCAAAGAACTTGCTCCAGTTTTCAATGATAAGTTTTCGGCAGTGTTATTTGCTACTGCAATTTTAACCACATCTGGATTGGATGGGTCTCGAGGGTGAACCACAATGGAACTGGAATCATCCAATAAGGTATTCTTCTTCTTCTTCTTCTTTGAGCAATATATGAATAGGAAAATAACCAAAATAGCTGCAACAGCAAAAATTGCAGCTCCAGCCACAATTGCTAGCGTTCTGAATCTTCTAGATTTGTCTTCTTGTGATTGTACTTGTTCTGACCTTGATGGATTTGAGCTTGAACTGTGACTTGAGGAAGGTGGGCGTTCAGAGGATGGAGGAGATGGGTTACGAGGTGAAGATTGTGAACTTGAAGGCGGCGGGCTGCTAATAGGCTGGGGACTTCTTCCTGTTTGGTTCACAAGAAGAGGATTGCCATCAAGAACAAGCTTCACCCCATGAAAATTTGGCAATGGGGGCTCAAGGTTATTATCACTTAAATCCAACAGCTTCAGAGATTTCAATTCAGTTAAACTGCTAGGAATTTGGCCAGTTAAATTATTCCCTCCAAGCCTGATCTCAAGGAGTGAAGCTACCTTAGCAAGTGAGGGGCTCAGAGTACCATTGAGCCTGTGGTGGGGGAAGTTAATAATCGATACCTCTGACTTGGGATTGCAGCTCAATCCCAGCCATGGCCCAGTACATGGTTCATTACCAGACCATTGAGAAGTGAGCATTGAAGGGTAATTCAGATTGCTGAGAAAATCAAGTAGAGCAGTAACATCGGGGGCACATTCAAGGCCAGGCTTCTGTTGACAAAAGAAATTGAAATCATAAGAAATATTACTAGCCTTAAACTTTGGTATAGGACCCATGAGCCTGTTATTGTTTAACACCAAATTCTTAAGTTCCATATCAGCCAGACTTTCGGGAATCAAGCCAACAAGTTGATTACTGTTGAGGTTGAGATCCATCAAGGAAGTTAGATTTCCGATATTCTGTGGAATCGTCCCAGTGAATTGGTTTCCATGAAGCCAAAGTTGCGTTAGAGAGGTCATTGAAGCAATAACATCAATTGAACCAGTCATCCCGCTACCATCTTGGTTATTCAACCACAAAACCTGCATAGAAGACTGACCGAAGCTGCTTGGAATGCCACCAGACAATCGGTTGTATGAGAGTAACAAATTAGTGAGAGACGGCAATGTGCCCAGAAAATCCGGTACTGGTCCAATCAAATTACAATGCACAAGAGAAAGATTCGTCAATTGTACTGAGGTTTCTAAACTCGCAGGAAGAGACCACCCAGTACTCGCATTCAATGGATTTTCTCCCAAAGATAAATCGCGAATACTAATAAGACCATCAAAGAAATCAGACGGGATTCCATCAAATTGATTGTCATTTAAGAAAGCAAATTCCAACTTGGATAATCCACTAAAAGTAGGCAACATCCCACTAAGCTTGTTGTGTTGAAGACCCAAGTTGTAGAGCTCTGAAAGCAGGTTAAAGGATGGAGGTAATGATCCTTTAAGACCCAGAGACTTGGCCTGAATCTGTGTGACTCTATTACCAGCACAGAACACGTAAGGCCATGAAGGAGGACCACAAGGATCATCCCCATTGTCTGGCCATTTAAGAAGCTCTGGATTCTCCAAACCTTTTTTGAAATCATTCAGAATTTTGAGATCATTCGGGTCTGTGGAACCGTAAACCACTACAATCAGGCAAAAAATGAGAAAAATGCAGAAATTCGTACGGATAACTTCCATGGTTATTCCCAATAAAAGGGAAAAGAACTAGAGACCAAACCAAATGATCAAGGAATGCACTTTCCCGCAATCTCACAACGCCATAACAGATCGATCGATATAATATTCCTGTAGTAATTACGGGATACCAATGAGCAGACCCAGATAAAATGAGGCAGCAGAAAGCCAGAAACAAAACATTGGTGAGTATGTGTACTGTAGTGCTGTTACCAAGAAACCAGCATAAAGAAAGGGAGTTTCACCAAGATGGAGAAGAATCCTGACTACAACAGAAGCTCCAAAATTAAGATAAGGATAGGGAAACGATGATTATTCCCTCCACGTTCACTTTGCTAGTTTTTTAACGGAAGCTGCAAACCCCAAAGAGAGTGTCAGTGAATCCATTGTTGTCTCTCTTGCTCTTTTCTCACTTGTTCACATCTGCAGCTCGCGCCCTCGCAGTTCACGCTTTTCATTTTGCCTCTTTTTTTTTTTTTAATCGTTATTTACCTAAAAAAATCCAAGTGAAGTTGCCATTTTAAACGTAAGAATGAAGTGGGCCCACCTGATTGCGCTCAACCTCAATCTTTTCTTCTGAGGCGGCATTCTTGTTTTGTTTTTTTGTTTTTTTTACCCCCCTTTTGTCGATGTCTGACGCGGTTTTCAAATGCATGTGTAGACTTGTGGTAATTTTTTCTTGTACATCATTTTATTAAATTTATTAATTATTAAATAAAACAAATAATTCAAACGTAGATTTTTTTTACCTTTTATTTTATACTCGTAACAAAAATTAATTTTATTTAAAAATAAAATAATTTTACAAGGTAGTTTTAAAAAAAGAAGGAAAAAAATGTGTATGTAATGCTATGATTTAACTAAGAAGGATACATGGTGATGGTGTTTGTCGCAAAGGACATAAAGTATTTGTTACGATGCGAGACAGCGGTGGGGTCCACTGAAGATTATATGAAGGGAGAATCTTAACTAAGGACAATGAAAGAAAAATATTTACACATGAGTCCCAGAAAAATCTAAAAATTCTCAGCAAGTATTTTGGACTGAATTGAAATAAAGTTGGTAGCTGGAAAAACTAAAATGTCCATCTGCAAAAAAGAATAATAATAATTGACAACTTATATTGATAAATTAATAAGTAAAGGTGTAAAATTAACAATTAATAATTTTGTATTTTTGACAAAATTATTGAACTAATGTTATTATTGACAAGTGAAGTCATATAATTTATAATTAATATTATTAAATTAATAAGTAAAATATAATTAATGATTAATGATTTTGTATTTTAAACAAAATGATTGAAATGATATGATTATTGATAAGTGAAGTCAAGTAATTTACAGCTCATATTGATAAATTAACAATTAAAGTGAGAAAATTAATAATTAATGATAACATTTCTCAGTCAAATTAAGTGAATAAATCTTGTAAATGATTTATAAGTTAGGTTAAGCAATTAACAATTCATGTTGATAAATTATCAAATAAAGTTATGAAATTAACAATTTTTATTCTTAGAATTATGGAGTCATGAAAATAACTAATTAACTATTTAACAAATGTTGTTAGAAAATTAGTTAGTAAAGTTAGGTAGTAACTAAATAATGTAATTGATTTTAGAGGGTTTCAAAATGAACTTGCCATATCTATTGTTGCAACATCATTTTAAAATTTTTATAGGTAATATAAAGGAAGCAACGAACAACGTAAAATAATTAAGATGTGACACTTATAAATTTCACAAAAAATATTTTTTATTTGTTAATTTTACATAAAGGTGTTTTTTTTTGGGCCAACGAAAGCTGTTTTGATCCTTTTAGCCATTAATTTTGTTTCAGTTCAATCCAAAAAACTTATAGATAATTTTCAGATTTTTTTCTTGAGACGCGCTAATAAATATTTGTCTTCTCTAATCTTTAGTTAAAATTCTCCCTTATCTGAATCTCGGTTAAAAAGTGGAGAAGTAATAAGCTTGATGTCGGTTTCTCACAAAATTTCGATTCATCGAGCTGGCTACTTCGCGCCAATTTCCTACGGAGTTGAGTTTCTAGTCTTAGAGATACCTTTCTTTAGTCTAAAAAGTAACCCCACATTTATGCCAAGTTGAGGAATCAGAACCAGAACCAGTAGGAACACGACACGAATGTTTCTTTAAACTTAACAGAGTTGCTTGCTGGTTATCTGTTTCTTTTGCCAGCAACTTGTTCATTAGTGGCATAAATGAAATATTAAGACAAGGTGACGTTTTAAAATTATCAACAATCAAATACGGCAAAAGTAGAATATAATGGAAATCATAGGAGCGGTGTGGCGTGTGAGTAGTGAAGTAGCGTGAGGAGCACATTTCCTCGAGAAGGTCCCCTAAAGCGAGTCAAGATTGAATGCTGTATAGATTATTAATCGATAATTGATTAATTCTTTTCTATGGGTATCATTACTTTCAGTCTTTTACAATTAAAGCGTGATAATGTTTTCCCGGTCGACTCCCAAAAAAAGGAACACGATAATTGTAACACAAGGCGGCAGACGCAGTCTTCACTTTACTTAATTTTCAAGGTTAAGCAAGTCATCTTTAAAGATTAACTATTAACTATCTTTTTTAAAAGGTCTGAATGGCTCCTACCCTGGCTTAAAGCTAGCCCTCATTTGTTTTGTATTTATGTGTAATTAACTCTATTTTACAAGGAAAACAAAATTTTACGAGGCTTGTCTGGCAGCTAAGTTACAGCGCCTGGAAGACTGGCATGTAGAAGTGGGCGCTCTGATGAAAACAAGGCACGTGGCGGAGGTGTTGGAGGGTATCAGAATAATAAAATAGTATTAAAATGTGAGAGAAAGAAGGATAATGTATTTTGGTTGTTCATTGGTCCCATAAAAAAGATATTAAAGACAACCGCAGCTCTGCTTTACTGAAATTTTGTTGGAATCACTTTCCGTTAAAGGTGGTGGTGGGGTGAGACTGTCACCTTGGCTTCACGTATATATTCTCTCTCAACTCTTTAACAACCTCATCCATTAACTAACTAAAAAAGGAGACAAATTTTATCAACAACCAGCAAAAAAAAAAAAGAGGAGACAAATAAGCTACCATCGGAACAAGGGACATGCATTATCCTGCCTTGTTAATTAATCTTATTTTCAAGTAAGCCTTTGAAAATAAAATCATAAAGGCAAGATAGATAGTTAGTTAGCCAATGACATGGCAACAGAAAAAGACGGCGGGGAAAATGCAATGACTTGCTAGCCCATTAAACTTTTAAAGATAGCTTTGATATTATGATTTTAAATAGCCTGTCTCTTAATTGCATCAACTTTGTTGTTTCAGATATGGTTTGATTTTGCCTCGTTGCATGATTTTTTCATAGACTTGTATTTCAAAAAAAACAAAAAGAGCGCGGGGACACCAAAAAAGAAAGAAAGCACACGAGATTCAGAGGTAATCCGCCGACATCACATCTGTACGCCCAGCGTAAAGAAGAACCATCCAACATCCACGGGAAGCCATAGAAGGAAGCATCTTGTTAAAATATCACAATATTTCTCGTTTAAATACTTTTACATTTACCACTCGCGAGTAACTTTTAATAACTTCGCTTACGTTTTTTCACATGTTGGGTACTAGCAGACATTTCTTCACCTGGGAAATTAGGTTTTGGAAATTTAAAAGTAGTTGAGTAACTCACCATTCCACTACCAATTTTTTTTTCATTGCAAAAGATTTTCAGCATCTTCTCTTTTCTCAACCAATATCTCTACCAATGGAGATCTTCCTGCCATCGTAAGTTACATTAACTGCAATGTCTCCCTTCTCCATGGTCATTTCAATGGCTTTGTCATTCCAAGACATGGCACTAATTACTTTACTAACCAATTTTTCCTGTTCTTTCATCTTTTAACGTTCTGCTATTATCTATGTTCTTGTAACTATTTTCCCTTTTTATTTTGTTAATATGCATTTGATATTTTATTTTTTGTTTTGTTTCCAGGGGTGGGGGCCGACACGGTGGACCACAAAGGTATGAGATGATAAGAGTGGCATTTTGAGGGATTTGTGGGCCTGTGGCAGATGCCTAACTAATGCCCACGAGGCCCATTGAAGTATTGGGTGCCGGCTCCTATTATTTTGCTCTCTCGAGTTAAAAAAAGCAGTCCAATTGAGTGTCCATGCCACCTGTCCCCTCCAGCATGGGCGAGTATTCTGCCACAGTCGTGCTAATTAAAAAAAAAAAAAGGAAATCATATTTAACCCCGAGACAATTACATGTAAGGGTGGGATGTTAATCCCAGATATTGACAACGGGTAATCCCCTTGTCATGGTTAGATGATTTAATTTACATTATGCTTGGTTATGGTTCAAGTCCATTGAAATATCTTCTTATCATATTAGAATTTTGATTTTATATATATATATATATATATATATATTATGTATAATTATAGTTAGAGTGTTTATAACTATTTTATTTTTTTTATTTTTTGATTTGTCTTTATTTTATTCTCTAACAGATCTTTTTTCTTTATATAAATATACTTCATACTAAAATTAAAAAGATAAATCACTATTTTCATAAATTATATTAACAGTTAATATTATTGGAGTGTTTGTGTAAAATCCTCTTGCGTATTAAATAAATCCCATTCCTTGTTATTGTGTGTGTACGTGTGACTCACTGGCTGTACTTAATTAATTTAGACTACGTGCAACTTTATCTAACTAACTTCGTTTTCTCTTCTTCACTACTCAACCATCTTTTTATGAAAAGAGATCAAAGACACTGCTCTATCTTTATTTTGTTTTCTTTTTTTCTTCAAGGAATCATTTTATTGGTTTCTGTTGTGTTCACTACTCTCCATATCTAGATACAAGGCAATTTAAACCTACTCACATATTTTTAAAGGGTTGATTAATTCTAATAATTGTGTCTAAAATTGAAAAGTTTAAACCAAAACGTCCTTGTAATTGATGTTTCTTTTTCTCTATAATTTAATAATACTATCTATTTATAAGAGGCAATTTGAGAATAATATAGGAAAAATAACAATGAAGGACTGCTAATAGAAATTTATATCAGTCAGTAACTAGTTGTTATCAAAATTCAAATGAAAAAAATCTAAATAAATTCTTCTTAATTTAAAATAAATTGTTGTTAAAACTTGAATAGATAATTGTTAATAAAAAACTAACTTAAATTAATAAGTATACATTTTAATTTTGATAACAAGTGATTCTTGATTTATATAAATTGTTTTCAGTGATCCTTGATTGATACTTTTTCAAAAATATAATAAATGCTTTTTGAAATTTATAATTTTTCTTATAAAAATAAAGAAGCATATGATAGTTTATCCTACAATAAAAAATAGAAAAAAAATTATACTCCTTCTAATCTTATTATAAGGTGATTTCAACTACTTTATTAAACCAAAAATGATAGTTGATTTGATAAATAGGCCTTCAAATTGAAAAAAATTTCTAACTTTACTTACCTCTATTAAAATAAGAGAAAAACAAATAGTGTACAAATAGAAATAAATTTATATTTACAATAAGGATAAAATTGAAATGTGATAATAAATGGTCTTCTACATATCAGGTTTTAATTTTTGAATCCAATTAATGGGTTTAATTTTTTTTTACTTAATTCAGGTTAAATATATTAAAAGTAATTATAAGCAAGAGTGAAGTGAGCAAAACTTAGCACACAATGAGTGAATCCCACTGCCCACTTGTCGTTGTGGTCTTGAATAACACCACCACACCCTGCTCACACTACAAAAAAATAGTTAATTAGCGATGAAATTTTTCATCGCTAAATGAGTTAGTAATGGAATTGGAGATAGAATATTTTCTTTAGTAAAAACACTGTTATTAATTTGTTAGTGGCAGAATTTGCAATTTTGTCATTGATTAATGATGGAATTTGCGACAGAATACTAACAGAAAGTTTATGTCACTAAATAATGATAAGATATTCTGATTTTTGTGACAGAATACATTCCATCACCAATTTATTATAAATTTTTCAATGAACTTATTCCGTCGCTAATTTTTAGGTGGACCAAAATATCATTGCCACGTCATCCGGTGGACCAATATCACCTCACCACCGTTTTGTCATCCAATAGACCAATGCCACCTCATTGTCATATTATTTGTCATTATTATGCCAAATATTATTACCTTCAATTAGGCCTTGGCCAAACTCGAACCCACAACCTCATACTTCCTATTGCCTTTGCATCCACCTTATTATCAATTAAGCTAAAAAGAATCTTCAGTCTTAATTGATAAGTGAAATATATAATACTTAACCACACACACATATATTAATAAATATATTTTTTAAATTATTATTAAATATAATACTTAAATTTACTTATTTTTTAACATTATATTTATCTATTAATGTGGCAAAATTAATTTATATATAATAATTATTTCTATTATATTTTATTTTTAAAAACTCATTTTTGATAATAAATTTAATAATAAATTTAAAAATATTTTATTATCATTATATATCATATTATATTATAATTTGTATCAATATAATATATAATATTTTAAGTTTTTTTATTTTATTTTTAAATAAGAATAATTAAGTATACAATTTAAATTATTATTAATAATATAAAATAATAAATTATTTTAAATTATTTATTTATAGCATAATAATAAATTATATATAAATATATATTATAGATAATAAACTTAAATTAAAAATAATTACCAATTGAATTGGCGATGGTATTATAACAGAAAGCTTTGTGATGGAATTTTTTATCACAAATTCCGTCACTAAATTGAAATAAGATATCTTAAAAATTAGCGATGAAATTTTTCATCGGTAAAGTATTTCTAATAAATTAATGACAGAACAATGATAGAATTTTAACTATGAAATATTCTTTATTAAAATTCTATAGCTAATTTAACAATGGAATTAGCAATAAAAATGTACTCCATCGATGAATTCTGTTGTTAATTTGCTATTTTTTTTTTATAGTGTTGGCCATCAATATTAGACATTGCTCCATGTACATTAATTTTCAACCAACCATAAGGTGTTTGCATCCGATATCTTTATTGCAGCCTGTCATCATCTATATTTCCTGGAGATGTGAAGGATCTCCATTCATAAGCTATAATAATAAGTGGGTTGTGGGGCTTTATAAAATCTGGTAGAAGATATGGTAATTCCTCCATCTCTAGAGTTTCCAAATTGAAATGCCTCATATCAAGCCCTAGTGACCATCAATACCAGCACTTAGGATACAAAAGAATTGTTGGAAAAGTTTGCCCGCCACTTTTGACAAGTCAAAGTAATTGACATTTGACAACAAGCATTGGATCCTGATGTAATGTAATGGGGCCTATTAAATAAGATCAAAGCTATGGAATACTAATTTGTGAAAGTTCCCAAGAACTTGTGCGTAGATTCTAAATTACTACCACCTGTAATCTAAAATAAAAGCAATTGTTAATAATAATTTGTATATTAATAATTTTTTCATAAAAATGTAAATTATTTTTCTTTTTTACGCTAAGTCATAATTTATAATGAATGGAGAAGATCATAAATTCATGGTGAATATAAGAATCCAGGTTAATAAATACAATTGATAAAATTAAATAAAAAATTCTACAAACATTGAATTATTTTTATTTGTATCAAAATTAATGAAAAAATGGATTGTATTTTAGACGGGAGGAGGTATATCATATATGAATAATCAACACTGAATTTTCGAGAAATGATGTGTAAAAAGGTGGCATATATGATACGACAAATTTCAAAGAAAAATAAATCAACGCTGCATTTCTCACTTATTTGGGTTATATTTGACTATCATACTAAATATTTTGGATTTATTTTTGAGACACGGTAGACAATCCAACACCTAATGGCCTGCAGAATATTACATGAGCATATACCAAAGGTGTGGCCATGAATATAATGGCAGTGTTGAAAATATCCATGCGCATGTAAATTCGTCATCCCTGCCAAACAATTGTCAAGAAAAATTCACCTAGTCCGAGCAGTTAAGCGAGATAATAACATGTGTGTGTGTGTGTGTATCAGGGATCGATCGTAGTTGGTTTAAATCATAAACAGTGAATTAGTGAGTGGATTAAACGCCAACTCTCGCAAAGCTAAGTATTGACATGCTGATTAAGCTATCAATAACCCAACTACCCACTTTCTCCTTCACACACACACACACGCACGCACAATTTTTTTGATTAAGCCATTAGCCTGTTTACTGATTAAACAAGGTTTCTGCGTTATTTATAAATAACTCAGGCACAGTGCTATTTATACAAACCAAAAGCTACGAGCATTAATTAAAGCCAAAAAGATAAAAGAATCTTTATGAGTCTTTCCTGGACATTATGCAGGGCACACACTAAGTAGTGTTCGTGAATATTATAAATGATATAAATAGAGGGCCGTGATCGAATTGCCTTTCGGCATTATTACAACGTTGACTTCATATTTTTCAACCACACCCACACGCAGTACTTTCAAGTACTTGCACGGAACCTTCGCTTATATATGTCAAATAGGAGAGCGACCTGTTTAGTTCTCAGAGACTCCAGTAGGGTCTGATGTCAAACGATTTTATAAAAGAAGGCCGAAAGTAGGAAAAAATTAGAAGTAATGAAGAAATCGTAAGACTTTTTGTGGGCCTTTCCACTGAGAAAGAACAACATAGCTAGAAATCGAATAGGCGCCAACAAATTAAAGAAGAGAGGTGGGTGGCCACCACATATACACTAGTGTCTAGTGCCAGATCGGGGTTAGCTCGATCGGCGCATGCCCTTGTTTGTCTCCCAAGTGCTTTTTTTAAAAAAATAATATTTGTCACACAGCAACATTCTTATATGCAGAAACCGACTTCAGCGTACAGAAATTAACAACCAGCTTTCATTCTTAATGACGATGTTGGTCTCTTTTTTGATAAGACACCCCTTGATGATACGCTCTCATGGTTCTAGGAAAATAAGTTCTTTTCTCACTGAAAGTGAGAGCCTTAGAGGTTAATTTTGTGCTTATCGATCATCATTAGTCACGCAAGCACCTTTTTATGTAGTGCTGCATATTAATATAGGATTATTGAATAAGTGGACAAGTAATATATAGCCACAATATAATCATATCAGCGTTCATTTCAAATATCTTTAAATTCATTACTGATCAATGAATCAAGTCATGGTAGTAAAGTAATTGACAGCTCAGGATTAAATGTCTTAAATAGTTAAATGAAGCCGTGAACCCTTCTTCGTTTATCTATCCCGAATCCTAACCTATTCCAGTTGCATTATATCATTGATGCACTATATACGAAACTATCTCGAAACAAATGAATGTGAAATTTTTGGATCTTATTAAATACTTTCGTGCTTATTCTTACATTGCCACTCATAGTATATGATTTTAATGTTCAGCCCTTTTTTTCCTCTGGCCATCTTCAGTCTTGAATTTAAAGAAAATGTGTTGTTGATAAAAGAATCTTATATATATATATAGCATTGATTATATGATCGAGTTACTTTTAATATTTTTTTTATTAAAAACTAAAAAGATATTGACATAGTACCTTCAGGAGCAAATTCGAAAGGCAAACTTCAGACGTTTTCAACGTTGATTTGTCGCAATTGGCAAATGCGCCACTAACTTCTCTTTTAATGATCGATACTTTAGTTAATGCTCATAGTGCATGAATATATATACGATCGGCCGTTGTACGGAAGACGAATTTTACCTTTTATATTATATAGTACTTAATTAAATATTATAACATAATGAATTTTGTTGGCGAATTTAGAAAAATTGCCTGCCTGCCCCGACCTTCCCTGAACATCACCCACCCATTTATGATTAATAAATTAACAATTAATTAATATGAACATATATAATTCATATATAACATGAGCTTAATTTACAGGATGCTTTTCCTTCTATATCCAAAAGCACTAGTATATAGTGGCAAAATTTTGGACCTGAACGGTGTAAACTTCAGTGCGTAAGCTAATGATTTCATGGACCATCCTAAGATCCTGCCCTTGTCAGCCACATTAACATAATTGTACATATACTAATATAAGTTATTCTATATAATATAAAAGCTCGTATTATTGATGAAAAAAGAATAGTATAGCATATTTATCAGACTTCATGTAACATACGGATTCATATACCAGGTTTTATATCTAAAAAATACATTAATTTCCTCGGTTTCATAACATTAGCAAACTTACATTAAAAATAGTCCATTTGATACAATTGTGCCGATCGAGCATGAATTAATGTATAAAGTTACTACACATATCATATTATAATGTGTGTGTGTGTGTGTTATTTGGTTCATTAACTAAGCATTAATTGGGGGGTAGGGTAGGGTTATGCCTAAAAAATTACAAGCTGCTTCCTAAAGTGCGTTCCTAAACAATTTACGATGATAATTGAAAACTTCATTAATCAATATTTTTTCTAGAACACACTAGTTCAAAGATCTTGAGCGTGCACGGACAAGGACATATTTACAAAATCATATATTGGGAAACCACGTCATATAATTGAGAGCCTGAAAAACTCGGGACAGAATCAAACTTTACTCCAAAATATATATGACATCTACATGGGGATAGTTAGAAATAAAACTACAATGAAAAAATCGATGTATTATACACCTGAAAAATAAAAGTACACTGTTATATATGTCGTCCATTACATCACTATCATTCATTGCCTAATGGCTTTTATGGATGAAAAGCTTCCGCATTCTTTCGTTAAAGTTGAAGGATAACCATCATTATTGATTGTGATTGCGCGATAATGTAATTCATGAGATTCCAAAGCAGGCTTCACAATCCCCTCACGAGTTAGAGGAAGAGGCTTTGAAGTAGTAGTCGTCACAGCTGCGGAAAGCACAGTACTCTTGAAATGTGCTGAGGAGGAAAGTTCATCAACAGCTTCGATGATTCTCTCTGTGCATATCACAATGTCACTGAGCAGTGAAGTAACTGCAGCAGCTGGGACTATCTCCACGAGCTCTACGCCTTCCCAATATGGTTTTGATCTTAAAAGTGAATGGACCAATTCAATGGAACCTTTTGCTTTGGCAATACGAGCCTTCGTTGTTGTTGATGGTAAGCATGTTATTGATTTAACTGATGAAGCTAATATCTTCAATGCTTTTCCACATTCTAAGCTGGCAGATTGGCATGAATCCTTTATTTTGATTCCAATTTCATTACGTGTCTGCGTACACAACTCAAGATAATTGATCAGTAATTAAGTTGACATGAATCAATGTATACATACAGGTGCATTTCTTGAGATTGAATAACAATTTTCTATAAACTTACCTGGATCAAAGACCAGAGATAAACATCTAGAGCTTCTACTTTATATGCACATTGTCGCGTTAAGTTTCCAAGTTCCAAGTATTTGCGCCATGGATGACGGAATCTTATTTGGCCATGACCAGGCTCCCATCTTGCAAAGTTGGCCTAGAAAATTAAAGAGCGAGATTGACTGAAATTAATTAGCATAATATATTATATGTAAGTTTTTTAATTTTCCGGAAGAGTAAGTGCTAGTTATAGCTAGGGTTTTAGGTTCTGTTTGATGTGTGAGTGACTGTGTGTGTGTAATATTAGTGCGCGTGCGTTCTCATGCTAGCTAGGTTTTGAGGTGCTATTTGATGTGTCTAGGAATTTAAAAGCAAAATCAACCTTTCCTCTGTTAAAGAACTCCTCATATCAGTGAGAGGAATATTTACCAGGGTTTCTTCTCTGGTCTTAGAGGTGAGAACGCTTTCATATTCTTCAGCAAATGATCTCATACTCTTGGTTTCAAAGTCCTGATTTCCAAACCCTTCCAAGAAATTGCCGAGTTTTTCCAAGTTGGTAGCGAGCAGATTGTGAAGATCGTCTCCGCTCCAAACAGGGAAAAAGAAAACACAGATAATGATGGCTATAAAGCTGCCGAGTATGATTGTCAAAAGCCTCTTGAATGCGAGATTTAGTATCTGATTATCTCGATATCCAGCTACTGATACAAGGCTGAACGTTAATATGAAAATTGTCAACCCATAATCATATCTCGCCTTTACTTCTGGAACAAATCTCATGAACGTTATAAGCGCCGCTACAACAATCAAAAACCAATATTAATGAACTCAACAAACACATCAAATGATAATTTGTGACATCGTCATTGTCTCTCATTCTTATAAGTTAAAAATTACTTTATAGTGTGGGTATATTTTATGATCAACTTTATGATAATAAATAATATGATAATTAATTAACTAGTAAACTTTTGAATTGAAATTAATATGTACCAATGATATAGAGGAATAGTCCAATTAGGATTGGCTGCTCCTTGCCCCCTGACAAAGTTGCTAATTGTTGAACCCCAACACCAAGAAAACCTCCTAGCAATGTCGCCAACATTCTATTGAGGCCCTTCCCCAGAGTCGCGCCTGAATCATCATGATAATGGAATATTTCCTCATTAAGGAAGCCTTAATTCGTGTCTAATGAGTATATATGAAACATAGTCCTAGCTAGTACGTAATTTGAGAAAGAACTTAACTTACCCACAGAAAATTCCATGACTACAACGACTGTCATGACGGCCCAAATTGCGTTGTCACCAAAACTATAGTAAAGACGTCGGAGGAAGAAGAACGAGGAAACCACTGTGAGTGCCAACCCTACTTTCAGAGAATGAGTGATTCTTCGAGGATCATCTTTTGCTATTTTGGCTGATCTCCTTCCAGATCTGGCAACAATGTCCCACAATATACCAGGCAAGGCCCTAAGCCATTGCATTCCACGAGATGCACTGTAGTTATTGGCATTTTCTGGAGCTTGAGAGGCCATTGTTGTCTTCCTGGTCGATCGAGTTGTTTGTGTAATAGAAGTGGACCAGAGGAAGGAAGTGATACATAACATAGACAGACCCCAACATTGGCCTTATTTATAATGGATAGTTCATCGATCACATCACAATAAGGCATATGGTGCGCTGGCGGCTGATAAGATGTCAACTGCGCTTATTGCCGGTGAGTGCGCATTTCAGACGTACATGAACGTAGCTTCCTTTATAATGCATGAAGTTGAATTTCAAATAAAAAAAATAAAACAAAGTACTTTTTTAATAACTTGGCTAAGCCACTAAAACAAATGGTTGCTTTTGCTTATTATATGAAAATGGTTGCAAGCATGATTGATTCAGTATTAGTTTCATGTTTATTTAATTTAAGATAATTAATTATTAATTGGTTTATATTAAAATTTCAGATGAATATTAAGAAAATAAAATGTAAAATTTTATAAGGATAATAAAACAAATGTTTATACTATTAGAACTCCCTTTCCCCATCACGATCACAATTTACATACATGCATACATACATACATGCATACATACATGCATACATACATATATATATAATTTGCACGTACGTACGTATGGACAAGGAAAACTAAAAGTAGTTATTTTTATATAAGTTAATTATAAAAAATATTCCACTTATTGCAGCATATAAATCATAAAATTCTATAGAAGTATACTTATAAATACGCAAATTTTATATTAAAAATAATAGAAAGTTATTCCGTAGCGGAATCCTTGTCTTCTGTTGACATGGTTCTTCAATCTTTCTTCTGTTGACTTATGTGAATTAAAAAAATTCCAAAAAATGTTAATTTATTTAGATAAAGAAGATTAAAACCCAAAAAAAAAAGTGAAAAGCAGTCTATGCTTTAATTAGTTAACAATATATAAGAGCCAATCTGCATCAAACTAAGGGAGAGATCATAGTGGGAGCTTTGATTCCTCTACCAGTGTGCCTGCACTTGTTCTTGTCCCGAGAGTGCACTTGGTTCATACGTACACAATCACCACCATTTGTCTTTTATTAAAGCAAATTCATTCTTAATTAAATAATTCAAAATGTCGAGCACCACCAAAATTAACTCAAACTCAACAAGAGTAATTGGCAAAATTATAAGTTCGCTTTATTGTGTTATATTAGCTCATTACATAAACCAAACGCCAAGTTTAAGACAAGCTAGCTAGGTTAATAACACAGAACAAAATTAAACACATCAATTGCCAACAGATTTGCCTCAAGTATTAGATCAGACTATGCGCGGCCATCATCTTTCGCATGAATGAGATTAACTATATCATTAATAACTTATACTATGTAGTCTGCTTTTATATTATATTTATATATTGATGATGATATTGGTTATGTGATTTGATGGTAGGTTATAGGCAGGGATATTCCACTTATATGCGACATTAAGGATATAAAGAAAATATATAACATCACATGCATGTGTCTTCATAAAATAAATTACCATAAAGCATGCACCTTAATTGGATGTTAAATCTTAATGTTCAATAGTGGCTATATATAGCTAGATACAGGTGGGCGTCAAGTTTAATCAACTTGCGTTGCATTCACAAGTCGTATGTCCACAGAATTTAACCTTTTATTGATACCGGCAGGGTTTACTGGTAAGTAGTGCTTGATATGATATCACCTCACATTAAGACATTAATTTAATATATGCGCATAAATTAAAGTCAAAAGCTTCACAAATATATCGTTGACAGTAAGTTGCTGTATTTTGAGAATAAATATATCATAATTGATCTTTGAAATTTAGGTTCAAGTTTGATTTGTTGTCTTGTTAATGCTGCCAAACTCAAATTAATATAATTGCGTACGTGCCAGTACCTACGTACACATATAGAGTTATAAATTATTTATTGATAATGAATTTTAACCGCAAACTCAACCAAACTTCAAGTTTGATGTGAACAGATTGGAACTCATACGGCCATAGTTCTGATGGTTCCATCCCAAATACACTTCTCTCCCTCACACAGCATGCCCTCCCCACCCACTCCCTTCTTCCTTTCTCAACCGACCCTACTCATTACAACAATACACACCAATCTACGCATCCAATTTTTATTATAAAATATTTTTAATTACTCAGTAGACTTGCAAAAATAGCAGTTAACTTATAAATATGTTTTAAAATGAAAAATATGTTTTTACTTTTGGTAGAATTAGAAAATAGTACTAAATAATCCTCTTATAAATTTTATTAAAGATAAAAAAACTTTCTAGAAAATATCCTATGTGGACTAGAGGGAGTAAAAATACAGATAATGAGCTGGCTCTCAAAAAAGCATTTATTTGACATGGATTTAATATAGTTCACACTTCACAGTTTAGTAAAATCTAGACAGCTACCTTTCAAATTGTCACGTGATTTAGTGTTGAGTCCATATGTAATGAGAACATAGAAACACGGATTGAACCAGCGCAGGGTCCTTATAGGTATTTTAAAACTATAATTACTAACTTTGCAAACGAGTTAAATAGAGTATAGATCAGAGCAAGGGAGAAATCTTCTTCTTCTTCTTCTTCTAATTGGATCACTCATCAGCCTCGGCAATAGGCGAATGAAGAAGCAATATGGTCAAACATCATAACAATATATATAATACTTAACCCCACGCACATATATTAATAAATATATTATTTAAATTATTATTAAATATAGTATTTAAATGTACTTATTTTTTTAATAGTATAAATTAATGTGGCAAAATTAATTTATATATAATAATTATTATATTATATTTTAATTTCAAAAAATCATTTTTGATAATAAATTTAATAGTAAATTTAAAAATATTTTATTATCATTATATATTATATTATATTATAATTTGTATCAATATAATATATAATAATTTACATTTTATTTATTATTTTATTTTATTTTTATTTTTATTTTTAAATAAGAATAATTAAGCATACAATTAAAATTATTATTAATAATATACAAACAATATAAAATAATAAATTATTTTAAAATATAATTTTAAATTATTTATTCATAGCATAATAATAAATTATATATAAATATATGTTATAAATAATAAACTTAAATTAAAAATAATTACTTATTGAATTAACGATGGTATTATGATAGAAAGCTTTGTGATGAAATTTTCTGTCACAAATTTCATCACTAAATTAGAATAAGATATCCTAAAAATTAATAACAAAACTTTTCATCAGTAAATTCCATTGGTAAATTATTTCTGACAGATTAGTGATGAAATAGTGACAAAATTTTAGCTATAGAATATTCTGTCTCAACATATTGTGGTAATTTAGTGATGAAAATGTATGCCATTGCTAAATTCTGTCATTAATTTGCTCCTTTTTTTTTTGGATAGTGTCAACCATCAATATTAGACATTGCTCTATCTACGTTAACTTTAATTTCACCCAACTATAAGGTAGTTGCATCCAATACCTCTGTTGCAGCCTGTCATCATCTATATTTCCTAGAGATGTGAAGGATCTCCATTCATAAGCTATAACAATATGTGGGTTGTGGGGTGTTATAAAATCTGGTTGGAAGATATGATAAGGAAAAGTGATAAATAAGGATCTTGTAAGAGTATTAATGTCAATTTAAGACTTTAAAACTGATATTTTTAAATTTCAATACTCCTTCTATCATGTTTCAGCACTAAAGTTTTTAATTTGATATTAATATTCTTACAAACTTCTTATTTATCATTCTTTCATATGGCAATTCCTCCATCTCTAGAGTTTCCAAATTGAAACACCTCATATCAAGTCCCAGTGATCATCAATACCAGCACCTAGGATACAAAAGGATTGTTGGAAAAGTTTGTCCGCCACTTTTGACGTGTCAAAGTAATTGACATTTGACAACAAGCGTTGGATCCAGATGTCATGTGATTGGGCCTTGTAAACAAGATCAAAGCTATACAATACTAATTTGTGTAATTTCCCAAGAACTTGTGCGTAGATTCTAAATTACTACCACCTGTAATCTAAAATAAAAGCAATTGTTAATAATAATTTGTATATTAATAATATTTTTTCATAAAAATATAAATTATTATTTTTTACTCTAAGTCATAATTTAAGATGAATGAAGAAGATCATAAATTCTTAGTGAATATAAGAATTCAGGTTAATAAATACAATTGGTAAAATTAAATAAAAAATTCTATAAATATTGAATTATTTTTATTTGTATCAAAATTAATGAAAAAATGGATTTTATTTTAGACGGGAGGAGGTATATCATATATGGATAATCAACACTGAATTTTCGAGAAATGATGTGTAAAAAGGTGGCATATATGATACGACAAATTTCAAAGAAAGATAAATCAACGCTGCATTTCTCGCTTATTTAGGTTATATTTTGACTATCATACTAAATATTTGGGATTTATTTTTGAGACACGGTAGACAATCCAACACCTAATGGCCTGCAGAATATTACATGAGCATATACCATTTGGTGTGGCGATGAATATAATGGCAGTGTTGAAAATATCCATGCACATGTAAATCCATCATCCCTGCCAAACAATTGTCAAGAGAATTCACCTAGTTGGAGTAGTTAAGCAAGATAATAACATGTGTGTGTGTGTGTGTCAGGGATCGATCGTAGTTTGTTTAAATCATAAACAGTGAATTAGTGAGTGGATTAAACGCCACCTCTCGCAAAGCTAAGTATTGACATGCTGATTAAGCTATCAATAACTCAACTACCCACTTTCTCCTTCACACACACAAATTTTTTGATTAAGCTATTAGCCTGTTTACTGATTAAACAAGATTTCCGCGTTATTTATAAATAACTCAGGCACAGTGCTATTTATAAAAACCAAAAGCTACAAGCATTAATTAAAGCCAACAAGATAAAACAATCTTTATGAGTCTTTCCTGGACCTTTATGCAGGGCACACACTAAGTAGTGTTCTTCAATATTATAAATGATATAAACAGAGGGCCGTGATCAAATTGCCTTTCAGCATTATTACAATATTGACTTCGTATTTTTCAACCACAACCACACGCAGTACTTTCAAGTACTTGCACGGAACCTTCGCTTATATATGTCAAAGGCCGAAAGTAGGAAAAAGAAGTAATGAAGAAATCGTAAGACCTTTTGTGGGCCTTTCCACAGAGAAAGAACAACATAGCTAGAAATCGAGCAGGCGCCAACAAATTAAAGAAGAGAGGTAGGTGGGCACCACATATATACTAGTGTCTAGTGCCAGATCGAGGTTAGGTCGATCGGCGCATGCTCTTGTTTGTCTCCCAAGTGCTTTTTTAAAAAAATAGTATTTATCACACAGCAACATTCTTATATGCAGAAACCCACTTCAACGTACAGAAATTAACGACCAGCTTTCATTCTTAATGGTGATGTTTTGTCGAGAAGCAGTCCCGTTGGTCTCCTTTTTGATAAAGCACCCCTTGATGATACGCTCTCATGGTTCTTGGAAAATAAGTTCTTTTCTCACTGGAAGTGAGAGCCGTGGAGGTTAATTGTCTGCTTATCGATCGTCATTCATCACGCAAGCACCTTTTTATATACTGCTGCATATTAATATAGGATTATTGGATAAGTGGACAAGTAGCATATAGCCACAATATAATCATATCAGCGTTCATTTGAAACATCTTTAAATTCGTTACTGATCAAATGAATCAAGTCATGGTAGTATAGAAATTGACGGTTCAGGATTAAATGTCTTGAATAGTTAAATGAACCTGTGAACCCTTGATCGTTTATCTATCCCGAATCCTAACCTATTCCAGTTGCATTATATTATTTATGCACTATATACGAAACTATCTCGAATCAAATGAATGTGAAATTTTTGGATCTTATTAAATACTTTCGTGCTTATTCTTACATTGCCATTCGTAGTATGTGACTTTAATGTTCAGACCTTTTTTTCCTCCGGCCATCTTCAGTCTTGAATTTAAAGAAAATGTGTTGTTGATAAAAGAATTAATCTTATATATATAGCATTGATTATAGGATCGAGTTACTTAATATATTTTTTTGTTAAAAATTAATATAGTATCTTCAGGAGCAAATTCGAAAGGCAAACTTGAGACGTTTTCAACGTTGATTTGTCGCAATTGACAAATGCACCACTAACTTCTCTTTTAATGATCGATACCTTAGTTAATGCTCATCGAGCATGACTGTACATACGATGGGCCGTTGTACGGAAGACGAATTTTACCTTTTATATTATATAGTACTTAATTAAATATTATAACATAATGAATTTTGTCGGCGAATTTAGAATCCTTGCCTGCCTGCCCCGACCTTCCTTGAACATCACCCGCCCATTTATGATTAATAAATTAACAATTAATTAATATGAACATATATAATTCATAAAGAACATGAGCTTAATTTACACGATGATTTTCCTTCTATATCCAAAAGCACTAATATATAGTGGCAAATTTTGGACCTGAACGGTGTAAACTTCAGTGCGTGAGCTAATGATTTCAGGGGTAACATCCTAAGATCTTAATTTTAGATTGATAATGGGCTAGTAAAATATTGGAGAAATGATATTTGAAGTATTAGTTATATAGATAGTTGACATAACTGAAATCAGTTATTTGTTGTAATTTCTTAAGACACATATTAATCATCTGAGTTGTATTACATGTCTATAAATACAAAGTGTAAATGTAATGTTCATCATATTGGAAATAATACAAATTCAATTTTCTTTATACCGTTATCTCTATATTTAGCATTGTATCAGAGCCTCTAGCTCTGATCGTTGGCTAATCTTGTCATCAACACTATACGTTCATCTTTAACGTTTGCTCGACAATGGTTGCTGAATCAAGCTCTCACGTTGCTTTTGGTGTCAACAATCAAGATCCATTTGCTCTAATGCCGTCGACTTATTCTCACTTTACAAATAAGAATATTATAGTCAAATTGGATGAGTCCAATTATTTCTTGTGGAAGCAACAAGTTGCGTTCATGGTCAAGCAACATCATCTTAGACACTATCTTGATGGATATGTCCTGTTCGTCCGATGAATGTTCGTGATGTAAATGGTCGAGAGATTTCTAATCTTGACTATGATCAATATGAAGCACTTGATTCAGCACTTGCCTCTTCGCTCTTAGCATCAGTAAGTCAGGCAATTCTTTTAGAACTCGTCAGACTAACCAGTTCAGCTCTGATATGGCTCAAACTTCATCGGCTGTAAATCTGCTTCCAAGTTGCTCTACTATCAGAACATGCTTACCAATCAAAAGAAGGGAGAACTTTCTATTCAGGACTATCTTGCTGCAGTCAAATCGTGCTGTGATCATCTTGCAATGTTAGATGAACTTGTTTTTGAATCTTCTCATATTTTTCACATATTGAACGGTCTTACTGTTGAATTTGAACCAATTATTGCTGTTATCAATGCGTCACCAAATCAATTTGATTTGGATACTGTGACTATTTTTCTGATTGATTCAGAGCCTAGACAGAAGGCGTTTCTTCAAAACACCATTGCTCATGCTAACAATATGTCTCATCTTCCTGAGGATCCTACAAGTGGTGACAATCATATGGCATTTCAGGCTTAAGCTCCTTATGTTGCAATGGTTCTAGAGGAAGTGGTTGTGGTTTGAGACCACCGTCTACATCGTTCAATTCAATGATGCATGGTCGAGGTCACAGATAAGTTCCATCCTTTCGTCCTTCCTATCAAATCATTGTATCGTTCACACGGCTGATTGCTATTACTATAGGTATGGCTTTTCTCAATCTACAGCCTGTAGATCTAATGCTTTTACTTACTATGTTGATACAGCTAATGGTACATTGGTACTCAATATTATGATTTGTCTTATGGTACTTACATGCACCCTGCCCATGAGTCTACCACTCCATTAACGACTATTGTGCCTACCTCTGACAAGTCTACTGTGACAAATGCTACACCTCTGCGGCTCTGCCTCCATCTACTTCTACTACTAGCCCAACTACAACTCAAGCATCCATTGCTACACCTAATATGGTTGCTGCCATTGCCTGGTATCCAAATTCAGGCACAACTCAGCATATCACTGACTCCCCTGCTTGCCTTCAAGAATCAAATACTAATGATGGTTTTAGTAAGGTTTTAGTTGGAAATGGCGTTGGTTTAGATACTACATATATTGGTAGCATGAGTTTAACTTCTAAATCTCAAATTCATATGAAATGGGATTTGTGTGTCCTTGTTATGAGAAAATTTTTTTTGTGTGGCACAAACATCATAAGAAAATGGTGTTTCCTTTGAATTTTTTTCTTATGCTTGCTTTATCAAGTATCTAAGGACGTGCCGCATGCTAATGGATAGAATTGATGTCAATTGAATGTACGAGCAAGAAACCTCACATGTACAGGAGAGAGGTCTCCATTTTTTCTCCTCCATTTTTCTCCATTTCTTCAATCCCTACCATTCAAATTATTTTATTAAACAATTTTTTTAAATGATAAAATTAATGAATGGTGGAGATGGAAAAAATGGAGGGAAAAGAAATGGAGAAACCCCAAATCCCACTTGTACCTGTTTCTCTCAGACAACCAATGCTAAAGTCTCTGATGCTTTATCCTTGTGGCATAATCATCTTGACCACCCATCATTGCCTGCTATAAAGAAATTCTTACGTTGTAGTTCTATTTCGTTTTCTGATTCATCTATGTCTATATTGTGTAAAGCATGTCAATTAGGAAAAACTCATAAGCTTCCTTTTCCCCTTTCTGATACAGTGCACACTAAACCTCTTGAACTAATAACAATAGATCTATAGGGACATGCCCTTTTTTCATCTCATGGCAACTCTTATTATCTTACCTTTGTTGATGCTTTCAGTAGATTTACATGGATTTATCTTTTTTCAAAAAAATCTAATGCGCTTTAAAAATTCGAGGAATTCAAACTTAAAGTTGATACTCGATTTAAATATAAAAGTATGGCCATTCGGTCAGATAATGAAGGGGAATTTTTTGGTTTTAAAGGCTTTGTAACTTCATGTGATATTGAACACAGATTCATGTGTCCATATACTTTTGAATAGAATAGATTAGTTGAATAGCACCTCCTTGCTAAGACTGGGCTTGCACTGCTTGCTCATGCCTCCTTGCCTGTCTTTTAATGGAGTGATGCATTTTGTACAGTAGTTTTTCTACTAAATCGTCTTCCTTCTTCATCTTTGCAGGGTCTTACACTCTTACTCCTCTTAGGAAGCTTTATGGGTCTAAACCAAACTATTCCATCCTTCATGTATTTGGATGTGATCCTCTTACACAACTACAATCAACATAAACTTGCTTTTTAGTTCACTCAGTGCATCTTCTTGGGTTACAGCTCAGAACACAAAGGCTATCATTACTTAGATATTCAAAGTAGTCATATTTTTTTTCTCTTGACTCAAACAGATTCAATGAGTCTGCCTTCCCTCCCATTTCTTAGGTCAATATTCATCGCCTGGCCTACAATCACAATGCTGACCATACCTTTTCCTCGCTTCATGCATCACCTTTACTTTCCACTTGTATGACTGCTATTCCTTTGTCATCACCTAACCTATCCATCTTGTCTCCTACTTCTATGTCTCCATCTTCTTCTACACCTTCCTCTGCCCTCGTGTTAGATTCACCTCCTTCTTTTGACCCTTTTGCTACTTCTTTACGTTCCCTACCCATTGATTTACTTAACTATCCTTCTAGTGCTTTTAAATCTCAACCCCCTCCACCTCCCTTTGACTTTACCAATTCTCATCCTATGGTTACTCGAGCCAAAGCTGGTGTGTTCAAACTGAAATTATTAATGGCTATTGAATATTTGACTATTCCTACCACTGTTTCAGAAGCTTTTAATGACCGTTTATGGAAGCAAGTTACTGATGATGAGAATAATGCTCTTCTTCTCTTTCATACATGGGATATTGTACTATCACTTTTTGATTATCGAGTTGCTAGTTGCAAGTGGCCGTTTAAACTGAAAACTCATGCCGATAATTCCCTTCCTTGTTGCAAAGCATGACTTGTCCCTAAAGGCTATGTTCAGGAAGAAGGATATGATTATACAGACATTTTTAGTCCAGTTGTCAAGCCTGTCGCATTTTGAATTATTCTTACAGTTGTTGTCTCTAATGGTAAAAGCTTCATCAGGTGGATTTTAACAACAGCCTTCTTGAATGTTGACTTACAAGAAGTGTTTATGTCTCAACCTCCAGGTTATGAAAAATTTGACTCTTCAAGACGTCCTTTGTTTTGTAAACTCAACAAAGCCATTTATGGCCTCAAACAAGCTCCTTAAGCTTAGTTTCAAAAGCTGACTGATGCATTATATTCAATTGGTTTTCATACTTATTGGGCAAACTTGTGTCTCTTTACACATAAAGATGGCTCTTCTACTACTTATCTTCCTGCCTATGTTGATGATTTATTAATTATAGGAAGCTTAGAGACAGTTGTGCAGCAACTTATTCATAAGATGAGTAACATGTTTAAAAGACTCGGGTGAACTCTTTTTGTCCTTGGTATTGAGTTAACTCATACTTCCAATGGTCGTCTTCTCACTCAATGTAGGTATATTACTAGTCTTCTCACTTGAACTAATCCATTGCTCTCTTCTCCATATGTAACTCCTATGGCTACTAATACTCATCTTTCAGCTGGTGATAGTATGGTTTTTTATGCTCCTTCTCTGTTTTGCAGTATCCTTGGCATTCTTCAGTACACACCCTAATATTTCTTACACGGTCAATAAACTCAGTTAATATATGTATAAGCCAACTTAAAAGCAATGGGTGTAACATCCCAAAAAATTAAAAATTGGATTAAGTTAAGTAAAAGAGAATAACTAAGTAAATTCGTGTGGTGTGTAGCTAAAGAGGTTTAATAAGTGTTTGATTTGATTTCAGTTTTAAATTCAAGTTTGAAGATAAGTTAGGTTACCCGGGCATCAAAAAAGGAGAAAATCTAAAGGGTTTGCACCACATGTTGTGGCATACAGTACATCCACTATGGCACATATGTGATAAGCTATGAAGGAGAGACCTTTATATGCTATGCGTCATGACATGTGGTGTGTGAGCCTCGATGCATGGTCAAAATTTTTTTGTTATAAGACTGCATTAAAGTTCAAAAATAGAAGGAAAACGAAGAAAAGAATTAAGGACACGCAACTTCTGTGCTAAGGCTTGCTATATCGGAGGTTTAGGAGCATTTTTAAGTCATTAAACACCTAAGGTAAGATTTCTAAATCCCTTTCATCTCTTTCTCTTCCATTTTTTTGAAGAGTCAAGTTAGGATTTGGGTTGAAAAAGTGATTTTCAATTTATAACAGCTATAGGTCCAAACCCTTTGATTTAAATAGAGTTAACGAAAGTTGTTTAAATTATTTAAACTTAGTATTGATGAATTTGTAAGTTTTTGGTTAGTGGGGATCATTAGTGGCCAAAAATTGACATTAATGAGATAGTTAGAAGCATTTAATGGTCATTAATGGTGTGGTTTGATGGTTCATTAATCACATTAATGAGTTAAAGGAACTAAGAAAACTCAATGGATATGTTAAAAAATGAGATTGTAATTTTGGTTAGTTGGGAGTGTTGAGTTAAATTGTCAAAATTTATTCTAATAAGGATATTAATAATTATCATTGTAATTAAATTATAAACTAACCAAAATTGGCATCATTCAAGCTATTGAAAAGCTTTGAAAATATGTGTTTTAATGGGATAAATCTTTGACCTTTCAAATGTTTGAGATAACCGAGAAAAATTTAATTTATACATTTATTTGTTAATTAATTATATGTAAAAAAAAGGAAGGATTATTTGAAACTCCTTGATACTTGTCAACTAGTTTGATGCAAATTTAGCCAGTTAAGTGAAGTGTTATGATAAGTTTATGAATATATGAAAGTGATGTGTATATTTTTACATATATGAACAATACTGTTGATTTGTGAAATGACATGAAATTGTGAATTGAGATTTTGGATTAACATGACTGTGCTGAGAAAAATGCTAAGCATGTTATGATAAAAATGAAAATGTATATTTATATATATATGATAGGTGTTGTATAGTTATATAAGGCATAATCATATGAGGTAGGAGTTCACATATAAGAAGAGAAGTAAAGGTTGTAAATTCACATAGTATTGGAGGCTTACTGTTGGAATCAAGAGATAGTCATTATCTCATTGTGTTGAGGGATTTTATTCTTGTAAATTTTATAAAATTGATAATTCTTTTGAGTTATTCCCATGATTTCTGATAAATGATAATTTTATATATTTTTATGCTTTTAATTTATACTTTTAAATATTTATTTGAGGCTAATTGAGTTTAATTAAATATTATTTAATTTTATTAGCCAATCTTTAACTTTTGAATTTTAACTAATTAAATCTTGAGTTTAAAATATAAATAATATTTTTAATATTTTTACACAGTTTCTATTTTATTTTATTTTATTTATGCAAATCTTCTAAATTTAATTTAGAAAATATTAATGAAAATTATTTTAGATAAGAAGAATATAAGTATATTTGAAGATCAAATTAAGAATCAAATTACAGATATTTTTTTTAAATTTATTTTGAGTTTTTTAGTGTAATTTAAGGTTCTTTAAGATTATTTTATTATTTTATTAAATTATTAGGTTTTATTTGAGGAAGAGATGCAGCACGAGAGTCGCATCACCTTATATATATGCAAATGAGTGAGCGTGAGATGAGAGGAAGAAGGCGGACGTAGGCGGCGCATGTTTCATTTTTACTGGTTGTGATTTCAAGTCTCAAGTCATGAGAAATTAATTTTTTGATATGATGAATCATAAATTATGACCTTAAATTTTAATCATAATCTTTAACATTCAGTGAATATTTTATTCTAACTTTATTTTAATTTGTAATTATTTTTTTTATCTTTAAATCTTATGCTTTAATTACTATTGCTGATTAGAGTAATTTTATTGCATTATTTTGAGTTATAAATTTTATTTGAGGTTATACTTGCTATAATCGATTAATATAGTATCATAAGAGTAATTTGGCCTGATTTGAGTGATTATTCATGTTTTGTTTTTGGTGTGGTGTATGTTAAGAAAGATTTTAATTAATCTATAACTTAATTTCTTATTTAATTCTTAAATAATAATTTGAGAAATATAGAATAAAATTAGAATAATAAAATTAAATAAAATTAATTTATTTAGTGGACGAGAAAGATTAAGTTTAGATGATTGAATTGTAATTGATTACGCTACTTGTCCTTGATAATTTTGTCAGTTAAATTTTTTTATTTATTTAATTTTAATTTAAATTTTTTAAATTAATTGCATCATTAAAAAATTCCCTCCATTATTTACCTTTTTATAATTATAATTTAAATAGTTACTTCATTGGCTAATAATTTAAATTGTGCTTTACTATAAAATCAAATTTTTATTAATATTAGTTGGTCCTATTTGACAATAATATCCTTAAATTTTGGAGTTAGAGCGATTTAGTAGGGGCAACTTTATAACTTACTACTGTATATTACAATGGGAATGTGTTGAACATTTACTTCGTTGCCATTAGGGTACCAGCTCCCATAGGTTACTTATCAAGCCTGCCACATATTACAGAGTACAATCTTTTGCAGGCGCTGACTGGGGAGGCAGTCTTACCAATCGCGGGTCCACCAGTGGTTTTTGCACTTATTGAGGACCAAGTCCTATTACTTGGAACTCGCGCAAGCAACCTGTTGTTGCTTGATCAGCCATTGAGGCCTAATGTAGAAGTGTCATAGATGCTGTAGCAGATGTTATCTGGGGAATGGCACTCCTTAAGGAACTAAATATCTCTATGGTTGATACACTGATTGTGTGGTGTGATAATTCTAGTACAGTAGCACTGTCTGCAAATCTAGTTTTGCATCGTAAAACTAAGCACGTTGAGCTGGATCTTCGCTTTATTCGTCAGAGGGTTGCTGCTGAAATTGTTCACATGGGCTACGTACCTCCTTTGATCAAGTCGCTGATGTTTTTACAAAGGCACAATCCTATGGTCTATTCAAATATTGCAAAACCAAGTTGAATGTTGAAACCTTGGAAACTTATGAAGTATCACTCTTTACTAATGACGATGATGATCCTGCATTACTTACTTAAGTAGTTTTGTTTTTTTCCTCCACAAGGGGGAATATTAGTTATATAGATAATTGATATAATTGAAATTAGTTATCTACTGTATAAGATTAATTTAATATAATATAAGTTAATTTTGAATTATTCTTTTTAAGGAGCAATTCAGAGGTAATCTTAAATTTTTTAGGTGTTTAATTGCTTATGCAAAAAGATCTAAAATTAAATGCTAAATTTCTATACTAAAATGCAAATGAGAAAAATACAATTTATGCCACTAAAGCTACCTAAATTGATATTAATATTAATGTCTAACACTAAATTTTATTATACAATGCATGAGTTCTAGATTATGATTGGGGGTTTTTGTGTCAAGAAAAATGACATGAAAACTAAAGAAATTAATTAAGTGGCAAAAAAATTAATAAACAAAAAATTGAGAAAAGTTTGATTTAATTTTAGTAAAAGGGACAACTTAAGACTTCACATGGAGTTAACTTTCCTAATCCAATCTAATTCATTAAACTAAAAGGAAATGATATGAGAATAAAATTAATAAATTCAACTACCTAATTAAAGCAAAGGAAACCCATGAGCACAAAGTGTAACATTTAATCCACTAGAGAACTCATAGTGAACTAAATGCTAATTAATTCAAAATAAATCTGTAAAATATATTTAAATTATTTAATTGAACAATTAGATAAATTATTAACTTAATTAAACAATCAAGAGGTAAAAAGAATAACCATAATTGCAACAAACACCACAATGATGATTAAATCAATAATGAGAACTCAATTATTAATTCAATTGGCAAAGTAAGGGTATATAAACATAAATTCTACAAATTCATTCAACTTAAAATCAATCCAAACATTAATCCAATTCAAGATTCAAAATATTTAAAACCTAGACTAGACTGCCTTCCAACATTACAATTTAAAATCATTTAAAACAAAATAATCATAAGCTCTTGAATTAAAAGATAAATAGAAAATCACTCCCCTATGATCTTCAAATGTAAATCATTGGCTCTAGCTTCCTCCATTGTCATCCCAAATTATCTCTCAAACTAGCTCAAGTTTTCATGGATGATGCTCTTCCTCCAAGCTCCAAGCAAGTTGATAGTGCTTATTTTATAATTAAATAGATATAAATTTTGGTTTAGATTTAATTATATTTATTAAAATTTTATATCTATTTAATTAATATTTATATATTTTCTCCTCATCATTTAATTATGAAAAAAGAATTTTGATACAAAATTTATTCATATCTTTATTTCTTTTATTTTTCAGGAAAATAATATACTAAACATATGAAGAAAATGTATGTTTAATATATACATATATATGGGGGAAGAGAAGGAGAGAGAAGGAACAGCTGCTGCAAAATCTCACGTATATTTAAGGAAGTGAATCTCGCGTGTGTGCGTGGGGAAAGAGAGGCAAAAGAATCTAGGAGATACACTAGACGTGATTTGTATATTACATTAAAATCCTGCATCAATAAAAAAAAAATAAGAGGATGAATCTTAACTTTAACAATAAATACTCTTATTTATTAAGAGGAAAAATATTTAATCACTTATTTGAATATCTTAAAAAAATTTTAAGATATTTGGACCTAGCAAAAGCATTCCAAAAGTTAAAAGTGAGATCATTTAAGAGTTTTACATATTATAATTATTTCTCTTCTACTCTTAAATTTTCTCTATGATCATTTTTGATGGTTTTGGTATTTTTAAAACGATGTTATTTAATTTTATTATATATTTTTAATTTACTCAATTGGGATAGGGATGTAGCCAAACTAGAGAGTTAGTTTTTTATTTTTTTTAATCTTTACATTTATATTTATAAATATTTTTACTTTTTTAATTATATTTATTTTTCTTATTCTTCATATTAATTTTATGATTTGCCACCATTTAATCATATGTATGGATAATCTTGATAGACTAGAAAGTGAAGAAAAAAACTAAATCTAGAAAAATAGGCATAAATAATTAGGTTAAGAATAGTTCTAGAAGTTTGTGGTGATTTAAACTATAGCTTACTTCATGGTTTAATTAACTGTTTGGATATTGTGGGAGTAAATTTAACCCTAATTAAAAGAGGATTAATAATTTAAAAAATATTAAGACATTTCGAAATAGTTATCATTATAATTAATTAGAGTCAATTAAAAGGATAAAAACTAATAATATATAGGGTAAATTTTAAATCAACATTTTAAGTGATTACAATTTTCTGCTCATTATTTTCTTACTTTATTTTTATTATTTATATTCTCATTAAATAATTTATTTTCTCCATTTGTTTAAAAATATTAATTATTTAAATTAATAAAAGTACAATTTTTTAATGAATTCCATACCTAAAACACTCTAAATAATTTATCACTGTAATCTTGTAAGCGATCACAAGCCACGGCCATAAAATTATCAATGGATGAGATTGATTTGTGCATGTATGAGTAATTGTAAAGATGGTGAGGTGGCGTGAACTTTTTGTGAGTGGAGGGAGATGTGACTATTGACTGGAGAAGAGAAGACGAACACGTACATTCATACGTGTGCGTGAGGGGAAGAAATGAATGATGAGGTGCTGTTTGGTGGAACACGATGAAAACGATGAAGATGGGAGATGCAGCGAGATGCCAAAAAAACTAATTGAAAAATTAAAGAAGAAGAAGGAGAGGAAAGCTCTCTTCCCCAGTAAAAGAGGAAGAGAGGAAGAGAGGAAGAAGAAGAAGAGGAAAGAATGTAAGGAAAAATATCCAATAGTTAAAAAAGTCAACGTAAACTTATATTATATTTAAAATAAATTACATATTTTATAAAATATTTTTAAATTAATTTTTTTAATAGTTATAATTTTCTCACAAAATAACGAAACACTCAAATAATATATACTAATTTAAATTAAGTTTAATTAAAAATTGAAAAAAATTTAAATCATGTTAAAAATAAAAAATAAAATATTAACAATTAAGTTAAAAATTTTCATAATTAATCCAAAAATATATTATTCTTAAAAATTAATTAATAATTCAAATAATATATAATAAATTTAAATTAATCTAAAATTATCATTAAAATATATAAAAAAAGTTAGATAAAATATATAAAATTTATTATTCACCAACGTCTTTTTAGTCATTAAATTAAAGTTGTATTACATTTCTATAAATACAAAGTGTAAATAAAATATTCATCATATTGGAAACAATACAGATTTAGTTTTCTTTATATTGTTATCTCGATGTTTGGCATAAAGATCCTCTCTGTTTTTCATTTTTTTTTTTTTAAGTTGGCAAGCGTCGAAATGTTTGCAGGTGCGGTTCGAATCCACGATATAAACATCATAAAGAGGTTAAAACTAATGAAATTTTGAAATTTTAAAAAAGTACTATACTCCTTAGCTTAATTTAAATTTTTTCTTGAATTCATTGTTTTCGGTACTTAATTTTTTTTTATATTTTTGTACTCATCTTTCATAGTATTTATTCTTAAAATTGTTATTAATCAATGTTTTCATTTTTTTTAAATAGCTAACTTTAATTTGTTCAATATTCATCTTCTATATTTTCAATACTGAAAATATTAAAAGTGAGTATTAAAACAATTTAAAATATATGTTAAAAAAATTGAAAAATGAAAGATGACTATGGAATAAAATTAATTCAGAAAAAATTCATTTAAGCCAAGAACATAGGATTAAGGTTTAATTTTACTCCTGTACTTATTTTTTAGGAGCATTGGGCACCTTATACTTTAAAACAGAGCAATTTTATCTTTAAACTATTTTTTCAAATAGCAAAAAACCTTCTCTGTTAATGAACCGTTAATTTATTCATTTTTATTGACGTAGCATGTGCGTGGAGCCACACACAATGACATGTAAGACTTTGATCATGTCTTTTGATACTAATTTATCTCTAAACTCTTTTTTTAGGAGCGCTGGATATATTAAAATTTTTTTCTATGAGCAATAGATACTCTGAAATCTTGTTAAAATAAATTTTAATAAATATTATTAAAATATTAATTATTTTAATATTTAATAATTTAAATATTATTATTTAAAACATTACATTAATCAAATTAATATTTTAATATTTTATAATTTTGTATTAAAAATGAAAGGAATGAACCTCTAAATTAATAAAGAAATTTTTTCTTCTCATCTCTCTATTTTTTTTGTTAAATAACTTTTTTTGTAGTATTTTAATAAAATAAGTGATATCTTTCAAATAAATATTTTTGTTATTATTTTGTTGGTCTTGATTGTCATATTTATGATTTTACTCCTAATACTGCAATATATAGAGAGTATTAAATTTGGATAACGTAATATTTTGAAGGAAGATTATTAGCTGACCAAAAAAATTACGAAACTAAATCAATATTAAAAATATAAGCAAGTTTTGACACATATAAAAAGCGTAATGATTTGAACACTATCTCAAAAAAGAAGATTGAATATTAATATATATATATATATATATATAAAGAAGTTATCTATAAATTTATAAAATATTAGTTTGAGTTGTTAATATTTAAAAAATAATTTATAAATTTTGAATGAATGTTTATAAATAATAATATTTAAATTATTAAATATGAAAAAGTTTAATATTATTGAAATATTTATTAAATTTTATTTTAATAAAATTTTAAGGTACCCAATGCTCTTATAAAAAGACATTAGAATGCTCAACACTCCTTAAAAAAGTTCAGGAGCAAATGAGTATCAAATGATATAGTTAAAGTTTTACATGTCACTCATGCACATGTCACGCTAATAAAAAGTGAAAAAAAATAAATGGTTCATTAATGGAGGGTTTTCTTTTTTTGCTCCTCAAAAAAATAATTTAAAAATAAAATTATTTCATTTAAGAGTATAGGATGTTCAATATTTTAAAAAAATAAATATAAATGCAAAATTGAATCCAAGAACATAAGTAAATAGTTAGTGAGCATTTGTATTGTCATTTTTTTAATAGGGTATAATTACCAACAATGTTCACTCACCTATTCATATTTACAGTACTTCCCCGTGAGAAGGGAGGGCGCATATTACGTTACGCATCCCCTTTAGGCTCGCCCCTGTTATAGAAGAAGTGTCGGTGCCACTTAACTCAAAGGTTGTTGCGTTAGTATTGTAACTTGTCTATATCCTTTTGTCGAGGTTGAGAAAAGAAAAAAATGTGACCTGCCTCAGGTATCTTAAAATTTGACTTGTAATTAATTAGACCGACGATCCTATAATAATTTACATCAAGTAGGACATTTCCTGAGACGTTGATATCAGCCTTGAATTATTAAATTTTATAAATTGACTGTTCAGAGCAGACTATTTTATCCACACAAAAAATAGTCTAAAAGACGTTAATGATTACACACGAACTTTTTTTGTATTAATTTTTAAATATATGATAACAACCCATTATTAATGATTACACATTTTTCTATTTAAGAAAAATTAATACAACCCATTAAAAAATTAATCTTTGGTGTTCGGTTTTACTCGGTTAGAAGTTTAAGCTTTAAAACGACGAATTATCTGGTATTACTATTAAAAAATTGAATGATTTTTTTGAATTAAAATATTCCCCCAACAACCCCCCAAACACATCATCGTTTATGATTCCGGGAGAAAAACAAGTGACAGCACAACAACTCAAGAAAGAAATGAAGTTCTTATT
The DNA here is from genome assembly GCF_029017545.1 of Prosopis cineraria. Taxonomy (NCBI): domain Eukaryota; kingdom Viridiplantae; phylum Streptophyta; class Magnoliopsida; order Fabales; family Fabaceae; genus Prosopis; species Prosopis cineraria. The sequence goes on from NW_026555337.1 coordinate 4,374,831, forward strand.
TCTTCGTGTTTCTCTGAGAAGATGTTTTTTTAACATGTGATAACATAAAGTAATAAAACATGTTCAAATAATTTTCTCGAATTTGAATAAATAACAACTTTTCAGGATATTTTGCCTATATATATATATATATATATAACTTAAGATTATAGACCAGAGAGTTCTCCCCGGCCCCATGTGTTGGATATCACCTATTTGAATTTGTTGCCTCCAATGTTCTTTCAGATCAATTTACCACAGTATATTGATTAGGCTAAAAATTATTGAATCATTTCTGGGATTCATGTAATAATTTTTTATGTTCGTGTGTAATTCGAAAGCGTCATTAAGTTTAATGATGTTTCATTTTTCTTAAATATATGATATGATCACCTCATCTCATGAACTTTTTTTGAATTATTTTTTTTAAAAGACGTTATCATATAACCTTAGCCTAAAAGAAATAATGAATTTGGTACAGAAAAAAAATATTAATAACAATATACTCCATCCATAAAAACATATAAGGTATTTTTAATGTTTTAAAATATAATTAATGTGTTTTTTAAAAAAATTATCATAATAAATAAACTATTTTATATTTATTTTTAAGTGAAATAGTTTACTCCCTTTGTTATAAATTATAAGACAATTTTAAATTTATTTTATTGTTTTAAAATACAAAAAAATTTGAGAAAAATAAAGTTTTAATGATAATTTTTTTAATATTATTTTTTAAATAGAGAGAGTTGAAATGATATTATAGTAGAATGATTAAGTGTAAGGGCAAATTTTTAAAAATTAATAGATTTGTCTTAAAAAAAGTTTATAAAGTATTATTATTAAGTTTTATCATTATACATAATTTTGTATCAAATTATTTTATAATTTAAGATGGAAAAAATATTAAATATAAATAAATATAAAATATAATATTAATTTAAATATAATTAATTATTTTATTAAAAGTGAGATTCTATTAAAAATATAAAAAATAAGAAATATGTTACTCAAGTATAATAATTAGCCTAATGTTTCTTTTGGCACATCATTTGGCTCGAAACACCTTTACGATTAAAGCTGTGATCCATTTGGCAACACGAAACTCACAAAAAGAAGATTGAGCCTTTTAGCTTTTTTTGGGCCAACAAAGATTATACACTGCTTTACTTGCACGTTTACTTTTACATAACCCAACATTGGTGCTCCCTCATTTCTTTCTTTCTTTTTTAACAAGAATTACTCCCTCCGTTTTTTAATACAAAGAAAACTTTCATATGGTTGTTTTTTTTTATAAGCAAAACAATTTTCAAGAAACATTTATGATATTTTTCTTAAATGGTCTTCCTCAAATGATAGTAATATTAAATTAGAAAAAAATTAAGAATTAATCAGAAAGACATTTAAGTCTCAAGTTTTTAATTTCAGACATAATTATTAGAAAAAATCAACTTTATTAAATTTTGTAAGTTGGTTAAACAGTATGAGTTGTTTTTTTTATGTTTGAATTGAAAATTTCAATAAATTATTGACTCATCTTTAGCAAATTGAATTCCTTGCATATAATTCAACACAGATATTAAAAAAAAAAAAAAAGAACTTGGTTCCGTTTTATTTAGACTAAAAGTCATCCGTAGCCATTAGTAGGTGAGATGAATAGCATGTAATCACAAACTCCCCCACCACCCCCCCCCCAAAAATAAATAAATAAATAGACAAAGACTTGATTGTACTTCAGGTTGTGACTTGCAAGAAAGGTTATACAAGCGGACGAAAGTTTTAGTCAAACATGTAATTTAGCGTCACAATTCAACAAATAATTTGGTTACAATTGTTTGCAACTACCGTGTCAAATACTGAACCAAAGTAAAGGGTCAACATAAATTAGTTGAATAATTCCAATGACGTGGAATCCTGTCAAGTCAAATTATACAGGTTCGGAGGAGATAAAGGTCCTGGATCCGCCATATCAGCTTCAGACTCCGCCGTTATTTTTTTATCAACACTTATCCAGAAAACTAATCAAAAGCTCTTTTATCAACACTCAACTATTGTTTTATATTTTAGAAGACCAAATCTTCCCGAAAGATATCTTATAATTTAAAACTGAGTACAAGAATGGATTGAATTTAATATGTAATATACATGAATCAAGTTATTAAACATATATTCAGGTTGAGAAAAAAAAAGTTATTATACTTCAATAGGTAGCAACTTGAATATGAATCCAGCAATAAATAAATATGAATAGAGAATAAAATAGCAAGCATCTAGCAGACTCCAATGATGTACAAACCACACCTAGTGTTGAAATTAATAACATTGGTAGGGCAATAATATAGCAAAATCAACTTCACCACCCCAACAACATTCAGAAATTCAAGAGGACAAAAGGTTCATTCCACATCCTACACTACCTATACATCAGAAGCACAAACCCATAAAACCATGAAGAAGGGGGAAAACTTGTACAAGTCATCTGAAAGCTGCACTAACATAGAGTATCAGTGGAGACTGCCAGAGCATGACAAAGATATCTTGGCAGGCAACAGAAGAAACACTAAGGATACATATATAGGATAAGTGGATAACATTAATCTTGCGTCGTTCTTCTCTAACTAAACACATCCACCAACAAAATGAGGTCAGATGGCAAGTAAAACAGGCAAGGTTAAGTCTTGGACTGGAGTTGATGTCAGTCACAGCAAGTAAAACATCAGACTTGCTCCCAACACATCCAGGCCAATGAATCTATATAGCAGGTGGTTTCATTGCATGCTACTAGGTCTCCCAGTTGCTGGTATCTGAGTAGGTTGTGGGAAGGAGTGATAAACCATCATGTTGTTGATTTCGTTTGATATAGATGCACCCCCGTTCACTGTTTGTTCCAGAAGATGAACCAGTGACATGAATATTTCCATCCTTGTCACATCCCGATTTGCCTGCACAACTTGTGGGTAAGTAAACCTATTTATACACATATCACAGACTTTGCCTTGGAATTGGCCGAAAACATCAAGATTAACCGAGGCATAAGAAGAAAGTACACAGATTTATTGTATTCAAAATGGCAAAAATAAATCAATGGGATTCTGAGAACCATACCCATACAAGAAATGTTGCCACGACTCTTTTATTATTTAGTTGAACATTAAAGTTGCTGGACTCAAATTCCTAAACAATGGCATTGGCGTAACAAAGGCACAGCATTCGTGCATTTCTATCAGTTGATTTGTATTATGAAAAATCCCCCATGGTAAAAGTCAAGGCATTATCAAACATCAATACAGCATGCGAAGCTCCTAGCCAAACATATGAAGCAACTTTCAGTTCAGTGTCACATTGCAATTGAAGCTAATGTATTGCATTGGCATAGCATTTACAATTTGGAATACTGATATTTTCATACCAGTAATTAAAAATCAGATATCCTGTAATTCAAGATCCCATATCTGACAAGAACTTTTTCTTCAAAATCGTCTGAAATAGACTTTTGATACCCAAAAATGTGGGAATACTGGATTCAATGTCACCTACTTCTTCATTTATCATTAACTTATTGAGGACTGAAAACTTTTTCCCTCAACAGCTATAGACACTCGAGCATTAAAATCAGTAAGCCATATACGTCAGTATAACTTGCAATCTAGACAACTGGTAAACCAAATAGAATTGAAAGAGCAAGAACATTCCTTTAACTAGAGTATTACCTCCACAGCAAAGCGTGCCCAAATCTTGTCATTTTGAGCTTCCATTACCCCCTTTAAAATGGTCAAACCCATTCCCCTGATCAAGTCAGCTATCTCCAGAAAGAAACCCCGTTCTTCACAAAGCATCTGTTAAGAGTAATCAAGCAGACGGATCAAAGTGATAAAGAAATACTTTACAATCCAAAAAAGTTACAAATCAACATAACAGGATTCACTACCTCCACTAACATCTGACGAGGTGGATTAAGATCCTCAACTATGATAGGGCAAACCATTGATTGCGAGCCAACCTCATATGCCCATGTGGCCCCTCCTTCAAAATTATCTTTTAGAAGCAGCCCACCTTCCTTATTAATAATCTGCATATTTAGGAAAAGAAAGAACTCTGCTGTCACTATCTTTAATCTGTTGATGATAAAATATATGAACACGCAACCATCAAATGAAAACTATTCCACTTCGTTGCCAGAAATATTGCCTGGCATATGAGATAAGAAGTGGGTGTTGTCTATACCTTGGAGTCCCCTGTTTGTTTCAGCTTATCAGCATGCTTTGTTACGCTTTGCAAGAAAAGCATGTGTTTTATGGTCCGTTCAAGAAGCGCATCAATGCTACACTGTTATATTGGGCAATCACATAAAAAATTCAGTATCTGAATATGACATTATGATAAGAAACTATGCAGAGATAAGAGAGAACAAGAAAGACTTTACCTTTGCGCCATTTGGCACAATTTCCCGCAACTCTTTCACACGGTCTTGAATCATTTGGCGATCTTTAGGTCGAGGTCTTGGGTTCTCTCCAGGTTTAAGCCTTTTGCGATTTGATTTGCCAACTTCATCTGGTCGCTTAGAGTAACCAGTTGAAACACTGTTTTCACGTTTCACATTGCTAACATTCTCAGCCCATGAGCTGAGTTGAGACCCATAAATGGAAGAAGTTTGAGAGCAGTTTCCAGCATCATCCTTGTGACATTCAGACTGAAGAGAACAAGCTTCTGCAGCACTTAATTTACCCTCAGTCTTCGGAAAGTTCAACAATCCACCAAGGGCATGATCTGACAAAACCTTCCTGTGGGAAGAAGAGGGAACAGAGGCACTGCTGATCTTAGTCACTGTTGTCCTGCAAGACATATCACCAGAATCCTGTTTCACCGCAGATTGAGCTCTTGAGACCACAGCATCCAAAAGGTGATCAGAACCCCTCCCAGAGAATACGCCACTATCTGATACTGTCCCATTCACTGAATAGGAATCAGTGTCTAAGCCCTGCATATCCATACACACTGCCTTTCTATCCAGGCCTCTGGCATTAACATCTGATTCATCAGGAGGCAACTTATTCCAGTTTTCATGCAGTATTTTGTTTTTAAAATCCACACCTAAAACATCAAACAGGTCATCTCCTGATGAAGGCTGGGCATAAGTTTCTTGTTCTGTGAAAGATTGACCTGTACCATCATTATTGAGGGAACCATTTCCAAAACCCATAATATGATCACTCACAGGCACATGCTCCTCAAGATGAAGAGATGGGATGTTAAGGGCCTGAAGCAAATCACCATCTATCATTTGATCAGTTGGACCCAACTTGTCATGAGCACACTTTAAATCAAGGGGAAGATTCTTCTGATCAGAGCTTTCTAAAGGTCTGTGACAAGCGCCGAATTGATTTGCCACATAAGGGAGAGAAAAAGCCCCTGCTTTAGTTGAATCATCATTTAGAAGTTCAGTCCCAACTTTACGTGTTCCGGAAAGATCAGCAGCACCAACTTTCGGAGGTACTGAAACAGAGGTATTAGTCAAGCTTGACCTCAACAGACTGTGCATTCCACCATGAATTGGGATTCCTCCAAGTAATGGAGTACTATCAGAATTTTGATTAAGGTCGGCCATATGGACTCTGTTTGTCTTCAGTTGAGTCATGCTTGAATTACTTGAAGCATTTATAAGAGAATTGATGTAATTCTGACTCCCACTACCTGATAAAGTTTGTTGATCATTAAACTTCATGCTGCAGTCACTCAGACTTGATTGGCCAACACCATTCAATTCACTGAATGCAGATCTTGAATCACACAAAACAGAAGTTTGTTGAGGACATGAATTAAGATTTGAGGGTATCACTTGTGCCTCCACAACTCTATCATTTGATGGCCCAGTAAAGTTTGGTTTTGTCATTGGAATTGCCTTAGTTTGGCAGAGGTTATCATGGTACTTGGACAACATCTGAGACAGGCTAGGGGTTTGATGTGTCAATACAGAAACTTGGTCATTATTCATCTCTTCCCTGTGTAGTAGAGATTGGTGAAAAATGGAATTAGAAGTGTGGGGTGAATTGTTTTGTTGGTTGGAGCCACTAGCCACTGAGGGGCTGCAATTTGAGACAGGCACCCCAACAGTAACAGTTGCACTGAGCCCTTGAACAGAAGCTTTTTTTGAATAATCTTCAGATAGAAGAACACCAGGAACACATCCCAATTGCAAGATTAAACTCCTTACATCATTCACAAATCCAACATCCTCCATTATCTGTTGCAATAGGAGATGTCACGTAAGTTAAGACTAGTGGAGAGTAACCAATAGAAACTAACTTGTTGGGCTTCATGAATGATGAAGCATTCACCAAAATGCTCAAAACTAGAGAAGAGCCAATATAAACTAGAAAATTTCTGCATCAATACTAGGAACTATGGACTGATAGATGTTCCAATAGCAAGACAGATAGTAATCTAGTACAACATCAGCCACCTTATATGTTAAGCTATTGACAAACCAAAGGCACAAATTGTGCAAGGGAATCACAGGAACACACGAGCGCAAAATAATTCATAAGTCACTTGTGCAACATCGAGTTCATTTGGGGCTGATTATATAAGAACAATGATCTTATTAAACCATAAGGACTCGCTAAAATGATTTTGCAAATGTATGTCCTAGATTAATGCAAAGGATCATGTGAGCCATTTAAGTGAAAGGTGACTTCTATTTATTTGACTCACAGAATTCGTTATTAACCCAGGTGAAATCTTGACCTCTCACCTTCAATAAGCAGTTAGACATGAACTTTTAAAGTAGAACACGCACATTAAAATTACAGAACGAAAGAAAAAAAATACTCACTGTGAAGAAAGAACCAAGTTGAACAACCCCATGAGGAAGTACAGGAATAACCACTATGGTCTGCAAGATAATACAATATTGAATTATGATCCAGTATGATGCAGTTTATTTACAGCAAAATGTGAGGAATAAAGATAACCACAAACCTGCATCCCAAGTGAAAATTGATGATGCACTTCATTTTTTACCTAAGAAAAAGGCACCAATAAAAGAATCAAAATGAAATCCATAAGTACATATGCTCCAAGTCTATCCCTTCCAAGGGGAAAAAGTAAAGATACTGGTTACTATTTCGCCACCAAGGGGGCAAGCTCATATGATCTTCATTATAAATTGACAAGTTCATCATCATCTCAGTTATTGATCCAAAGACAGCCATGAATTCTTCAAAATTTTCCATTTCAGTTTCTAAATAAATACATTTTCCACAATATCGGGGTTCTGTTATAGCATCACTGAAATTAGATCACCGACTTTATACCTCTGGTGGGCATGCAGCTCTAATAAAATTGCTTAAAAGAATCCATTGATGGTTTCCTGTGAATGCTGCCCGTCCAATTATCCTGAACATTAGCCAAAAAAAGAAAAAGAGCATCACTTGAAATACTTTGAAATGACATAAAAAGCAGTTCATTCTCAGGAGTCAGGATGTGATATCAGACCGAGGGAGAGGGGGAGGAAATGTCACAAGAAAAAAATGTGAAAAAAGAATTTGCCTACCCCTCTCCCGCAATATTGACTGAATTATTCACCATCATTCTGTTAATCAAGGAACAAACTCTGTCGCCCTCCACACCTCCAAAGGACAAGTCAGATGTCCCAATTCTATCAACGTTTGGAGGAAAGGGGCAAGGCAAGGGTTCGTAATAGCATTCTTCCCATATTAATAGCCTGCCAAGTCAAACCACCATAGTAACTCAAACACAAATATTATACAGGCAGAGATCAAAATAAAATCAAATGTGAATCTTCTTCAGCATCTACCTGGCCTGCTATAACCTTATCGCAAGAAAGCAAAAGAAGACTTCATGAAAAAGCAACAACACTTTCATATATTTTACAGGGGTGAGAAGAATAAAAGCAAGAAAATGTCGCTGAATATTTCTGTTTCTCACAAGGAAAATCGCACACACATGCAAGCACGCTAGCTATGCAGTGATGGTTCATAATAGCATCAGCCAGTCTTTGCATGAGACAGATAGATTAACAGATAAACCTATCAGCAAAAGAAAAAAGGTAGCATTTTTTCCCCAGCAGAAGAAAAAGGATAGCATTTTTCTTAACAGTACAAGAAAATAAGACCAAATAGATTCAACTAAGGAAGAGAAATTCTTAATCAGTAGGTTCGTCCACAGATAATCAATCCAATAGAGAGTGAGTCTGTCAAACCAATGGACATGAACCTTTATTTATAAATATTCTCGTAGACAACAGAAGCAACCAAAGCATAAAATTCCAAAATAGGAACGAAGAGAGAGCAGCATACAACTTAAATAAGACCTTAACCTGTCCATCGTATCTTTAAAGCGAACCAACCCCGTAAACTCAGTCCTCTTGGACCAAAAAAATAGAATCAAATACAATTTTGTATAAGATACCCCTTTGGTTTTCAAGAAAGTACAAGTGCTAAAGGAGGTATATACCATATACACTTGAAAATATTTACTGATATTGATTTATTATTGATTTGAGTACTCGGAACCACAAAATTTCCATTGAATCGAGCCAGACAAATTCACAGGAAACCTTTACTTTCAATTTCTCCTAACTCCTAACTAAATAAGAAATACAAGGCAAAAACGCATCCAACAGATAGATACTTAAAAACAGAAAGTGTGAGAAGGAAAAGGAACTAATTCGGAGAATATATCTTTCTTTTCCTATATCTTTCAATTAATCAGACATGGCCCAGAAGGCACTTACTTAGGATTGTGGCAGCCGATCTTCCAGAACACAGCATACGACCATTGACTCCGACCGCAGAGAGTCTTCAAGGCTTCTTTCAACAATAAACCCATCGTTTCAACGACGGGATGAAAAAGCGCAAAAAAGTTTTTCTCCCGAACTAATTATGGATTAACACTAGCATGCAACACGAAACAAGAAAATGAGAGGAGGTCAAAACCGGAGACGAAGCATTTCCCGGCAAGTTTGACCCCCCTGTTCTAACTACCACGGCACGATCCTCTTCCCGCCTGTTTAGTTCTCAGTCCGCCAGTTCTTCTTCTCTCTGGATCCAAGTTTCCCGCGATCAGTGTTCGGCAGGCCATCCTCCAGAAGAGGAAGTTGTGGGGAGGGGGGGAAGAGGAGGGAGCGAGGTTGAAAAAGCAAGTTAAGGACGAATGAGAAAGTAGAGCGAGGAACTACGAGAACCTACACTAACCCACGAGCCTCAAGCTTGTAAAGAGCAATCATCTTCTCCATTCTAGCTCGAGGAAACTGAATCAGAGGGGGAAAAACTATAGAATACGAAGCAGCCAACAAAACGAGGTAAGAGAATACTATGAGTTTTGGTGGAGAGAGGAACAGGAGAGTGTGAGATTGTGATAGTTGATGTGTCGCTGAGAGGTTGGTTAGGTCGTCTTCAACTTCGGGTATCGCTGCGTCGACGAACTGCGTGCTATTCTCCTTCCCCCCTTCCTTCTCTTTCTCAGAAAATAAATGCAAGTGCTAAAGTGCGCCTCATCAGGAAAAAAGGAGCGATTTTTAAGGAAATTACAGGGGGGAGCCACTGGGTTCAGAGGAGGCAGAGGTTGCTTTTGTCGGGTTCTGGAATTCTGAAGCACAGTCCGTATTAGAGAGAGGGTTTTGGTTTGGTGAGTCTGAAATCCGAACAGATGGTGGGGTTGGGAGTGGTGGTGATGAGGTAGTGCGGGTTGCCATCAAAGCTGACGTCAGAATCATGATTGCCCCTGTTTTTTGGACATAATTACCACAATGGCAGGGGAGGACTTGGGATTCTGATTGTGTGTGACTCGTGCTTGAGAGTTACACTGTACGTCGAATAAGAACTGGGGAGACACGATCGATGATTAAAGTTGTGAGCACATGATGATGTGTCGTTCACAGCGAAATTACACTTCCAGCAGAACCGCATTATGTTGTTCGTTCCATGAGAATTATGCATGTTTTGCATATCTTAGACGCTTGAAAGCTGTACTATAAAGTCTCATTAATTGTACCTTAATAATTTTCATAACGACAATGATTATGGCTCATTACTAACAATAATAATAATGTTAGCACTACTCATTAAAGTCTTGGAGATAATCAAAATTGGACAACTTTTTTCACACTAAGCCAGCCTTTTCCAATTTTTTAAAAAAAATTCTGCCCAATAATAATATTAATAATCTTTGGTAATATTCGATGAGATCTATTGTGTTTTTACCCGTTTGTTGTAATGGCGATCATCGGATTCTTGCATTTCCAATTATATGGATTTGGGCGCGTAACGTGTTATATTATTATGTCTCATAACTAATGTACTCTATTCATTTCAAGACAACTTAAAATAAAATTACGCACATAAATAAAATACATTAATGACGCTTTATAATAAATTTTTTCATACAAAAAATATAAATTTTATTAAAAACGTACCTATATACTTAATCAATATTTCATTCAATTTTATTTATAAGTCACTTCTATCGTCCTCATCAATATTAATATAACAAAAATATAAAAAATAAAAATTAATAAAATTTTAAACATAACCCTTAAAAAATAAATAAATTATATATTATTACTCTTTCTCTCTCTCTCATATTTTAAGGATACTTTAGATATTTCATTTAAAATAAAATATCATTGTCAATCCAATAACTTATAAACTAGACCACTTCATCCTTATAAAAGATGATCAATAAAATAGATTAGAGGAAGTATGCTATAATATTATTTTAATTATCCTCAATTTGAAGGGTAATATTTAAAAAATAGTATAAAATTTTATTTTTCTTAAACTGTCTTATATTTTAAAATAATTTTTTTAAAAAAAATTATTTTATAATTTAGGACCAAATGACTATTTTATGGAACTGCTTGATTGTCCTCGGAATATTACTATATAAGTAGTATCATATCTTTCAATAACGGTGTTCTCATTTCAAAATCTTAAATACAAGCGTTCTAGTCCTACACTTTCATTAAAAAGGAGAGGGAAAAAAAAAAGAGCTGAAAAAATGTTGATTTGGAATGAAATCTGGTGCGGGCTACATAACAATATTATAAATTTATAGTTTCATCCAAAAAATATTACAGATTTATAGTTCTCTTTTTTTCTGTTCCCGTTTTATCCGCCTGAAATTTGTCAGGAGTATTTTATCAAGCGTAGGTGTGTCTAATCACAAATCCAAAAATATTGAAAAGAGTACAAGCTTTAGCGAAATCAAAGAAAGGGTAGGCATAAAAGACAGCAAAATCAATAATTTTTTGATTTTTGGTATAAAGAAAGCCTTGATCGTTATGTAACCAAACAAATCAAAAACTTGATGATTGGATTGATGGTGTAGCCCCCCCCCCCCTCCCAAAAAAAAACAGAGGAAATAAAAAATAAAGGTGATGAGAAGTTTTTTGGCAGGAGAAGGAAACCAAAATAAAAACAGAGAGAAGTGGCCACGGCTTGACACAGGTCATATCGGAGCAAAAAAGAGGATAAAAAAAAAGTGGACATGGAAGGATGCTTAACGCAACGGTGAAACCGAAAGAGAAAGTCTTGTAATGTAGATCTCTACTTGAATTTATAGATACAAGCCCCTCTCTCGGTATCAGTCACTAAACCTGTAGCTTCGTTCCTCTTCATCTGTTGCAATCAATGGACCACTTCAGGAGCAGAATATCTTCTTGTTTTTTTTAAAAAAAAATAAAAAAGTGAATGAACACATACATTGATTTGAGTATTTTCCCTCCCAGCTTTTTTGGAAGGAAGAATATGACGTGCTTGTGAGGATTTGAATTGGACGATAGCGTTAAGGAATCATATATTCAGGAATTATTGATTCTTCAAGGCAAAGAGCCCCCCTCCATTTTTTTTTCTTTTGTTTTAAAATAAAAGCAGCCTGCAATTAAAGTTTTTTTTTTTAATGACAACTTGGGTACTTATTTAATAAGTCAATATACTGTTCTGTAACCAGGAACTGGTCAATGCATCTCACCGTACATTTTTTTTTTTTTCAGTTTCTGTCCTTTTTATTTTCAGTTTTAGATTAGACAATGAACTACAGCAAGACTAAGAGAGGACACGTTTTTCGTGTTAGACTGGTCATCCTCTCTTCTCTGTTTCTCTCTTCTCAAGCTCAAGGAAATACTTTCACCGTAAAAAATCAAGTAAAAGACCTTAAATGTTTATAATTCATTTAAATAATCATTAAAAGTACATTCAAACTATGTTCGAAATGTATTTTTACTAAATTTAACAAATAATTAAATATTTTAAATATATTTTTATCATATGTAAATTGAAAACTAACATACACGTGAGACTTGATTGATAAAAGAGTTGCATTGATTAATTAAAAGTTAAGTTTTCACTCTTCTGGAGACGATTTAAATTGGTTTGGATTGTGTTAAAATTCTCCCAACTCAACATCAGACGAGCAGGGACAGGCTCGAGCAAGATGGAAAAATATTTATAATGAAAATCGGCCATGAAATAAATTCAGAAGACTGATTTTTTTCCCTCTACGAGTGGGTATAGTTGTACTCTGTTTTTTTTTTTTTCATTTAATAAAAAATGGCGACTTTGTCTGTGCACATCGCTCGGGCTTGTAATCAAGTGTGTGCATGATGCACCTCTATGCCTAGCCTACATACGTGGAGGGATTAAAGCATATCGTAGAATAATAAAAAGGATACAAGGACGTTAATGCAAGTGGCTTCCATTTTGTTGCCTAGTTTATTACTTCTCCTTCTTGGTTTTTGATGTCTTTATAGAACGCAACAAGACACTCTCCCTTTTCAAATCAAATGCAAGATATGCAAAATAAATATTAATTTAAAGTTTCAAAATTTTTTTTGGGTTTTTCCCAATTTCTTTTTTGTCAATTAATTAGCCACGCAAAACAATTTTTTACATATTTATGTGCTCAATGTACGTATGGGCGGTTCTTAACATCATGATGCGAGATGCATGCCTCATTCAACATCCTTTTGGTTTTGAATTATTACTAATCATGAAACTTCAAATAACTACAACCGTTCATGATGAATACAATTCCAAACTCACAATTGACATCGTCATTATGATTAAGTCAGGTTACTCGTTAAGGTATATATGAAGATATTATATATATATGATTTTTATTCTATGTTTTTTATACTAGAAAATGGACCCGAGTGGTAAAAATGACAGGGGAGGAGGAGTGGAGTGTCTTTTTATTTTGGGGCTGAGAAATAAACAAAGAGGGAAAAGGCATGAAAAGATGAGTCACTACACTAGTTGGGGACACATGAGAGTGTGCATTGCTTTATGTACGTGGTCTCCTTCTCGTTACTACCTTTTCATTATTTCACCTAACCTCAGGGCTATAGTAATTCTTATTTGCTCTCCTTCTTGGGGAAATGGGTAAAAGAGATTCCCATTCTGATGAAATCTGTGATATTTTGCCATTCTTAAATCATTTTTTTAAAAAATAATAATAATTCGAATTCTTTTTTGACTGCGGTGGTCAGTACTGTTTGCTTCTCCCTATGGTGGGATGCATTTTGAAAACATACAAAGAGTAGAATTCACTCAAATGAAAGTATCAACTAATGATGAACATTCCCTTCTGAAACAGAATCATGATATCGTCTCTGAATAATAATAATTATTGAAAAAAACAACAACAACGGATGAATCAGAATGGTTCTTCTTCAATCATGCAGATTCTTCCTCTTCAACCTATCATCTTTGCGCATTTGTAATATATAGACGACCGGCCTTCTTTCAGCGGGACATTTGAAATGAAGCCAACTTATGAAAAAAAGAAGAAGAAGAAGAAGCCAACTTACTCTGTTTTTTTTTTTTTTACTACTTGTCTTCTTCTCCGTTTACTATTATTTTAGAACCAATTTATTGTCACATAATTTGAAAGACTTTATTCTACTTCTTTCATTCTTTTTTGTAAGACATTTCTAATTATCTCATCATAAAAAAATAGTTAAATTATTAATGTTGTTTGAAGAAAGAATTTTCTCAATTTACACTCAATTACCCTCTACTCATAAAAAAAGTATGAAAAAGTGAAATTAGACCAGCAGAAGGAACAATGATGATCACATTTTAAAAAATGATGAAGAAGGAAGAGAGCAATGGAGGAAGTTGGAAGATTCTTGTTAATTTCCAAGCACAAACAGCCAGTGAGAATGGAGAATCATTATAGGGTTTTCGAGGGACAAGAATAAAGAAATTAAACCCTAGAAATTGTAGGGCAAACATATACACTCTATTTGGCCTGTATGAGTTTGTGTGTGCGTACACATCAATGTTTGCGCTCTGCTTGGCAAACCTGTAGGGAGTGTAGCAATCAATGGCCAATTCCCATTTACAGAGGCTTTTGACTTCTCTTTTTCGACCCTCTTTTTTCGTTCAAAATTATTCAGAGGCCATTCATATTTGACGACCCTTCGTGTCTGTATAGGGTTTTAGGGTAGTCACCTCATTATTATTAATTATTAATTATTAATTATCATTAAACTAAACTATATCATTAAACTAAACTATCGGTCTGTACAGCTTTAATTTTGCTCTACTATCATGTGGTTATTATATGCCTGATTCATCAAAATCAGTCCGTTATTTATGTCTTAAAGTCATTTTCTCTGCGATCGCTTGTTGAAAAGGACAGCAGAGTCTTTCGATCTCTCTTATATGTGTCTCAGGTAAGGCTTAATTAATTACTGGGGCTAATTAATCAATGCCTTTGTTTATATTAAAACTAATCATCATGGATCACGTCGTCAGTTTTACGTTTGACTATTTATAAAGGATTTCAGTTTAAAACACAAGAAACTTCTGTTAGAGTTTAACACTCAATCAGCAAGCAAAGTCTCTTTCTTTTGCGATGTAAAAGTCTGGGTTACATAATCGGAGTTTTTTTTTTTTATGGAAATAGTCTTTATTAACTGCGGTGGATCTTTTTCTTTTTCCTTTTTTTTTAAATAGCTATAAGTGCTAGTAGCCACTCACATCACGTGCATGCAAGAAAATTCATCAAGGTTCGGCAATAAAAATTTGATAAAGGCTAATTATGGAAATAATTAATTACAAAGGTAATTAGGAAAATGTATTGTTGTTATTTTTATGGAGAGGTAGCATATCCCTTAGATTTTGGACCTAATCAAGATTCTTGCCTATATTCGGATATGTAACCCACCAAAAATCAAAATGGATGTCTAGTTGATAGAAACCAAATCTATTACAATTGACTGCAAAGGATCTGCTTCGAATTGATTTGGGAATGGGTGCCCTTATTCCTTTCACTTTTAATTAGCAGATTTATCTTGAAATATCTGATAAAATAATTCTGATATATTTAATGCACAGAATTTTAAATATAGCATTTTAATTTTTATTTTAAAGGAAGTGTGATCCGAAACAAAAGCAACCTCTTGGGTGTCAACTCAGAAAAAAATCAAGTCAGTGAAACAGTGATAATAATAGGGCATGGATATATTGTTTAAATTAATTAAGTTTAAATATAATTAAGTAATAAAAATTGAGCATAATTGACATGTTTCTTGAGAAATTCACCCACAGGCCATTCACGATGCTAAAATTAAAATGTTTTTGTGAGTGGGAAGAATTAATGGTTTTGTTTTTTGTTTTTGTGGGCAACTCAAGATATGGAATACAAGCTTATTAGTGATGAACAAGTTGAAAGTTGTACGCGGAAAAGTAGAGAGTGATTGGTTTGTGCTTGGATATAGTTGTGTTGGTACCTAAAAATGGAGCCAAGACCTCATTGATAAAACTCCAAAAATAAATAAACCGAAAAAGGCAGGATCGATGACCGAAGGAACCTATACAAAAAAAAAAGAAAAAAAAGAAAAAAGCGGAGAGGGAGAGGACCCTACAAGGATAAGAAAAAAGTCAAAAATGTATTGGAATTAAAATGAAGCATCAGAGAGAGAAAAAGATCGAAGAAAGAGAGGGACAGGAAGATATTGGGACTAAGATATTGAGAAGGAGATGATGATGATGAGGATCATGAAAGAAGCAGGGAGATTTGGTGAAAGGTGGTGGAATATATAAATTCAGGATCTTATGATTTTAGCGAGGAACAAAGGAGAAGACGATTGAGATTTATGATAAGGCACAATCTAAACAAAATGGGACAAATAAGCATGAGAATCTTGACCTTTTTCCTCTTCATAAACGCCACATTTTCCCCATCTTGCCCCTCCTTTCTCTTTTTGCCTTTCCCCTCTTCCTTCACATGCTCTTCTTCGACACTCATTTCCACTGTGTTTCATCATTTATCCATTTCCATGCATACTTGCAAGTTTGATTCAGTTTTTATCTTCGTATGGTTACTATACACAAGACTAATTTCTCTTGTAATATAGAAAGTAAATAATAGACTCTTTTTAATTTGATATGTTTCAAGCACAATTTATGAATCATGAATTGTGCATGCGAGAGAGAGATAGAGAGGGGGGAGATTAATGTCTCGCTTCATTTGGTAGCATATGATAGTGTTTGATAAAACTAGAAGTAGAAGAGGAAGTAAGGTGGAAGTTGAGTTCTAAAACATATTTTGTACACACATAAAAATAAGTCTTTTTTTTTTGAAGAAAGTGAAGGAAGAAGTGAGTTTTTTACGGGTATGCAAGCAGAAGCCAATAGAGAAGTGAGGTCCATTCCATCAAACAATTTATTTTCAATTCTACTTGTATTTCCACTTCCCTTATACAAATTCTAACACTCCATGATATCAAACAGGGCATGATCTATATAATATCCAAGATCATCAATAACAGAAACTAATTTCTCTTGTAACATACTCCTTTCATTTTTATTTATAATATATATATATATCACGCAGTTTAAAAAAATTAATTAATTGTATTAATTACGTCGAGAAATAAAAGAATTAGATTAAAATACTCTTTATTAATTATCTTAATCAAACCTTTATTAGTTATTTATCATGATTATAAATGATAAAATTATGAAAAATAATTTAAAAATTTTACAATAAATGTTAATTGAAAACATGTAATTTTGTTTCTATAAAGAAAACAAGTTAAAAGTAACAATGTTTTTATTAAAAAATGGAGATATTCTCTCTGTTTAAAAATATAAGATATTTTTAGTCTTTCAAAATGTAATCATTATCATTTTTTAAGTGACTCTATTAATAAATAATTTTATATTTATTTTAAGTATTTAATATGAATAAATATAAAAAGATAAAGTTAATTTAAAAATAAATAAATATTTTATTAAAAAGTAAAATTTAATTAAAACGACTTTACATTTTGAAACGATAGTGTAAAAGGTAAACAGTGGACTCCTCCTAAATAGGAACGCCGGAGACACAAGGCCTACGAGTCATGAATTGTGTGTCTGAGTGAGAGAGAGAGATGAGAAGAGACGCAAAAGGTGGGGAATGAATGAAAGGTAGAACGCGGGGAGAGGACAATTCAAAGGAGAGGAGTCATGTCATAATGGGAAGAGGGGTCCTACGTATTCCGTTGATATCGGCTTCCTTCTTTCCCTTCTCTTATGCTTAACTCAATCATTTTTGCGTCAACCCTTTTCCTAATTCATCTCTTTCCCTATTCCTTCTCCTGACATTGTTTATTATTCACCCCTATCATCTATTATCACGTGCTGCTTCTCTTCTCAGTATTTTAAGTATCAAGCAATCTGTTATATATAAATTAATTCAGTCATTATACCAGTCAAAGTACTAATTAAATGATTAATAATAAAAATCATAATTGAACTATTATGAAATCAATTATAAATAAATTATTTTATTAAACTTGTTAAAATATTGATTAACAATTTACCTATTTAACTGAGCGTGTTGATTTGAGTTTACATACTATATATGCTATCAAGCAATAAAAACTTAACTATTACATACATCTATTGGGATATATAATTAACTGTTGTTAATTTTCATATAATATTTCCTCCATTCTTTATTATAAGCATCTTCGCCTTATGATTCTAAGCATACATACGTACAAGACTTCTTCATTTAAAATATCAATTTTAATTTCCCCGAGCATTGCTTGAATGCCTTCTTCCTTTTACGATATAGAGGAATCATAATTATAATCAACTAGTATTGAAATTAATTAATTATGTGAGATCAACAAGTGCCAGACGATGCTTCATTACCATGGACAAGAATCAAATGTTGTTAAAAACAATGTAGGCAAATGAAGATGATGGTGTTGTTTAGTTGGACGTCCATCTGAACCAACCACCAGCAACATTATAGTGCAAAATCAAGTGGAGAAGCAGACATGCATGTTTGCAGTGAAAGAATTGAAAAAGAAGTTTTGATGACGTTGATCCTCAACAATATTGTTCTTCTTTCTCTTAACATCATCAACAAAATGTCCCTTCGCATGCATCTCAATAATTCTTCATCATTCACCAACAACATACATCTATGCTCCATTTGGTTACAATATAAATGATTTTAATAAAAATAAAAATGAATATGAAAGTGAAAATAGATGTTAAAATAAAAATAGATATAAAGTTTAAAAATATGTTTAGTATGTACATGGAATCCTAATATAATTTTTAATTAATATGTAAATTTTTAAATGTGAAAATACTAAAATGCCCTCTAGTTAGGATAAGAAAAAATCCCTTGTCGACTAGCCTAAAGAACACCATCAGCTCCATCCTTAGAGGCGGAGGGGACAATCAAATCTAAAATCTAATTATACACTATTAGAAAAATGCAAATTAATGAAGGAATTTAGCTAGGAATTACCTATTCCTCACTAAAATACCAAATTAGTAAGGGATATTGATTTCATAGCTCGACTTGAAATTAGCAAGGAAAATGGTGAGAAACTATCAATCCCTTTCTAAAATAAAATAATTAATGAGAAAAATAGCAAAGAATTATTAATCCCTTTGTAAAGTAAGATAATTAGTGAGGGATCTAGTGAGAAATTCTATTCCAAGCTAATTACTAAAAAAAAAATTTGACTTTCGGCAATAAGTTTTAATTATATATTTAATTATTTTCATTTAAAAATAAAAATTACATTTAAAAATTAACTAAAATATTCATAATAAAATTATTTATTTAATATTTTCTTTATTTTAAGTTCATTTTCATCAATAAGATAATATTTTATTAAAAAATATAAAAAATAATTTAAATAAAATGAAACTATTTTTAACATATTAATAATTGAAAATAAAATTTAATATATATGTGTATTTTTATAATATATTATTTTATATATTTTTGTAATTAAATAATATATATTTAATTTTTCATATAATGACTATAGGTGCCTTTCAATTCAACTAACAGAGAAGAAGAGCATAAGGCTTGAAAGGTAAAAGGTTAAGGGTTCAAGTCTTAGCCTTGGCATAAATATAATGAATATGTGATATGGCAAGGAGCAAGTGATGTAGCATGAGGTGGACGATGATATGTTATGAGTTGTCACACAGGTAGCAAATGATGGGACATAAGATAGTAGATGACATGACGGTTGATGAGGTATGAGATTGTTAGTGACATATCATAAGTTGACAAACATATGACAGGTGATGTGGCATCATTATTTTTAAATATAGCTATATTTAGTGATGAATATGGTCCTCGCTAAAAATTAGCGAGGGATTGAATTCCTTATTAATTAGCGAGGAAAATAATCTCTCGCTATATTTAGCGAGCCCTTCTTTACTTACGAATTTAGCAAGAGATTTTATTCTTCGTTAAAATGTAATTTAGTGAAGGAAAATGACATTTGATGAGAGAGTTGTCTCTAGCTAAATTCCATTTTTCTAGTAGTGACAAAGGCAATGAAAAGCAGTGGAGGCTTCAATTTTAATGATTGCAGAAGCAATAAAAAGCAACTCTTGGATCCTAAAATGGGAATATGATCAATAAAGCCAGCTAGCACGATGGAGGAAGACATGAGGAAGACAGCGGTTCTAGATGCAGGATGGAGGTTCCAGATGAAAGAGTAATGTTTTCCATAATCCAAATTTGTTGATGGTTTGAATTAGACTTGAACTAGATCAGATGCAATGCTTCTCCTCCTGTTTGACCACTTTAACACTACAAAAAAATTATGATTTAGCGAGGACTATATTCCTCACTAAATTCATAGCTAAATGACGGGTCACTAGTAGTTAACGAGAAATAATGATTTCCTCGCTATTTTAGTGAGGGATTAACGAGGACTTAATTTTCTCGCTAATAGTAGCGGCCATAATTTCCTCGCTAATCTTATATTTTTAGTATAGCCATTACAAGGAATGCCCTCACTAAAATTCGCGAGGAAATAATTTTTCATTATTTCCTCGCAAATTGATTCAATTAGAGAGAAATAATTTTCTTATTATTTCCTCATTAAATTGCATGTTGGTTTTCTAAGAATTGAAATTTTGATTATAAATAAATCCAATTCAATCAAACAATTAACTTGTAAATGAAATTTTTATTAGCAAATAATTCAATCTATAAGCAAGAACTATATAAGAAATTTAAAGTATACAATATAATATAAGTTTGCCACATTATAGTCCTTGCCAAATTTAAAGTAGACAATATAATCCCTTTAAGCCAATCCTTGTACACCTTACCAAAGCCCTCCTCCTAATACAGACTCAACTCTAAAATTTCTAGTTGCTATCTTCAGTTCTTCAAAAGTGAAATCCATCAATTTTGCCACATCCTATACTTGTCCATTAGGAAGCTCCTCTTCACCTCTTACTTTAAATGTTTGGCTGATATCAAATCAAAGCCTAAAAGAGATGTATTAGTTACACTTCAATGCTAATTTGGAAATGATAAACTCTTCTTTGCCAGAAAAGTGTTTCCTTGAAAAATTTCAATGCGTAAAGATGAATAATCTTCCAACATCATATAAACAATCTTGTATTTCTTTTGGAGATAAAGATGATTCCTCATTCTCCCTTATTTAGTAGGATAGATCATTTAGGTGATTAAGTGCATCTGCAAGTGACAACAAAGATTAGACATGTGAACTTACCATAATGTCCACGTGGGGGGATTGATTGATTGGTTTAAGAAAAGTAGACATGTGAACTTACCATGATGTCCATATCATGATTGAAGGAGCAAAATAATGGACATCCACATACAGTCTTAAAAAGAGATAAGCATGAATTAGTTTAGGCAAACAATCAAATAATTAGCTAGTAAGGAAAATGATGGATTTTTGACACCAAATACAATACACAAGTATAAACAAGAAAATAAGTCAATTCATTTCATTCCATAGGGGATCAAAGCAAGGGTAAAGGACCAAATTTTATATATTAGTCAATGAGAAAACTGATCTAAATCTATATATGATGTGTAGGGGTTTTATATAAAACCCAAAAGATAACATCTTCAAATTACAGTACAGAACATTAACCTCTATATTTGCACGAGAATTTATTTTCAGATGTCCACAAATTACCAGAATACATGTGACATGTAACACACCAAATTTTTTTTTATAATTTAACTCAACCGTAGTTGGGTTACAGCCACCCAACATATTTTTATATCAATAATTTCAATATAAAATATTTTATAATTGGCTTCAACTCACACACTATAACATTTCAGATAAATTTTTACCTCCCACATGCCATTAGGCTAAATCACATTTGTCCATCCTTATACTCCCAACAAGTAAACTAAATCACATTTGTCCATCCTTATACTCCCAACAAGTAAAATAAGTAATTTAGTCAATTTTCAACACAAGCCAATTATTTGGCCTTATAATCATGCCAATTTAATCAATCCAAAGTAAACCAAATATTAAAATTACAATCATCCAAATTGTACCAAAAATAGAAATAGTTTGAAAGGCATGATTACATTTATATATTCATATAATTGACAATAAACAAAAAGCCCTAATATTGGCAATATAACACATTATAAATTATAAATTAAATACCCAAAAGGGACAGTGGATCTATACCACTAAGCCTCTGGGACTCCTCCACGTGTCACTCGTGGCTCTTCTCCTGAAAATTGTTAACCACATAATGAGACTAAAAAGTCCCAGTAACCAAAGCCAATTTATAATAGTGTATACAAACAGTTAAGTGTGTGCTTACTAAGTGAGAATTAAAAATAATATAATTCCAACAAATATAAGAAATATTACAATACACACAAACAACCATCCTTATATCCCTCCATTAACCTCGAGCCGTAGCCCTCACTCGGTGCTAAATTACCCGGCCAAAGGTAGATTAGCCCGAGCCCTTACAAGCCACCTATTGAGCTCCAATAGGGACGTACCACGTGGCACATAAATACAACAACAACAGCAAGTATCCCAACACCTCCCACAATAATTAAACAAATTCATAATAATATTGCATGATTTTATAATATTACAAAATTTATAATTTTCTCAATAATCACCCAATTAACATGGAGTAACACAAATCATAAATTAAAAGCATGGTTACCTTGTGGCTTTTTTAATAAATTATTCTTTAAAATTTCTCTCTCACCACAATCTTCACCAGTAATACAATCTACAAATAACATATTATTTATAAATATTAGTTTCAATTTTTGAAACTAATAAAATAATTCTAATAATAGAATTAAAAATATAACATAATTTCTAATCTCAATCTTAATACAAATTTAGAGTTAATACTATTAAGTAAAATTTTTAACTCCTCTTTTAATTATCAATAAACATTAATAATCTAAAAAATTAGCTTCTAAACTAATTTCTATTATCAAAATTTTCTTTTTATTTCATAAATTCGTACCTAAAATACCCAAAAATTAAAAATTGAGTCTCTAGCTTAGAATCATAATCCTATAACCATAATAATCCATTTCTCATCCCAAATAATCATCTAAACCTTAATAAATCAACATATATTTTCAGATCTAGTTTAGAATTTGATCCATAAACCACAAATTCAAAGATCATCAACAAATTTATACTCTAGAACATTTATTATACTACTGACAACTTCAAAAACCATATTTATTCAACATAAATTCATCCCTCTTTCAGATCTTAAATTTTCTACCATTACAAACTCAGAAACCAAAGAAGAAGGATGACTAAGAAAAAATTTTAGAACACATATTTAGTCTTGAAAAGCTTAAAATTACACCCTAAATATCCTATTAAAAACTCTTACCTTAAAACCCAGCACCGGCGAAATTGCGCACCGTCGCCCCCTCTATTCGCGCACGAAGAGAAATGAAAACGGAAGGAGAAATGAAGAAACGAAGAAGAAGGGATTGGTTTTTTTAAAAAAAAAATACTGTGGGTCCCATATTTTTTTAAATTATTTCCTCTCTCTTCTTTTTTTTATTATTATTATATAAATATAATCATTGCACCGGGGAAGAGCACCAAAAGCCGTTTTGTTCTCTTCTTTCTTTCCTTCTTTCTCATACCTTTTTTATTATTATTATTATTATAATAATATTTTAATAATAATATTTTTTATTATTATTTTTTTAATTTAGAATTATATCTTAAGTTAGATTTAATAATCATCTCCTACTAATTTGCTTACCTCTAAATATTTTTTAAAAATTTCTATTTACCAGAAATTAACTATTAAAATTTAAATTGGGATGTTACATGACATATCCATTGCACTAGTGATCATTAAGAATATAGAACATCCTAAGAATAATTTTAATAGATAGAACACTAACCTTCCTTAAAGGAATCTACTTAGAACCTCTGTTTCTGCAATTCTCTACATCAACACAATACACAATAAAATATATTAGAAAGTCATGATAAGAAAAAAAGAAGTGAAGTATAGGCAATAAGTAATGACAAAAAAAATTGTGAGCATGACGTGCATGAAAAGAATCAAGCATTACCCCTTTTAGGCTCAAAACTCATCTTTGGTTTAATAACTGGTTGGTTTTTACCTCCTAACCAACCTAGTTATAATAATAAAGAATAATTTTTGATAATTATTCCTCAAATTTGATGAACGTAAACCTTTTTAAAGGGAGAGAAAACCAATTAAGTCATGACCTTTATCTGAAGTAAGGAATTATTTTCACTCTGTAACAGTATAATTCTCTTTTTCAAAGTATTCTTTAAATTATCAATTAGTTAAACAAGTCAGTAGCCTAAACATACAACATCAAACACAAACGTAAGAACCAAAAGTGTATAAGAGCCTTAAAAAATAGTCATCAGGCTTATTCAGATCATATTGATTTACCTGTTCTTTTGCTAGCGAATTATTTTTCAATTCATAATCTATTGATAGCCTCTTCCCATATAACCTGCAAAAGAAACATACAGTTGCAACAAAAGCATGAGATATGAAGCAATATATAGAAAGATTTTAGATTTGCACAAATTTAAGTAACCATGTCATCTAAGCAATTACTAACACGACATATTTCAAAAATTGACGTAAATTTGACATCATCAGTTAGATCCACACCTTTCTTACTTTACCCATTACCTGATGTCAGGATTTTGAACCTCTTTTGAAACAAAAAAAATGCAAATATCTACGAGTGGCGGAATAAGCAGACTATAAAATGTGAAGAAAAACTTCAGCATCCTTGCTAGTTGAGCTAGCCATCCTCGAACTAGCACTATTCTTCTATGCTCCCAAACTGTTACTTTTTATAGTCTCGATTGGCAATCGATGTTAAAGATTGTAGAACCCTTGAACGAGAAAGTACATGTGGTAGTTCCTATGTATGTGATTACCTTGTTATTGGGTATTCATTCTTCCTCATCTTCACGGAGCCATCCTCGTGCCTTCGAACTGTAGTGCCTTCTCAAGTGTGCCTTTCTCCTATTATGGTGGGAGAGTATTAGGGCTAGGGTTGTTTTTAACTCTCTAGCCTTTGCCGCATTTCAAAAATTTTAGTGTATTGGGGGCTTTTTATTGATTAATTTATTTTTTATTAAATCAATATTATAGAAATACATTTTTACTTGTAATATTATAGAAATAGATAGATTTGAAAAGTCCTTTATTAAAATTCTAATTTCAATTATGATAGATTGATGATCTAATATATATATATATATATATATATAATAAAATTTAATTAAAAGAACTATATTTGACTAAAATACTTATAAAAAAAAGACACAATTAAAGTTACTTGAAGATAGATATTGAGAAACTCATTTCTTTTTATTTTAGATATCAAACGATAAACACAGTTAAACAAAGTTATATATATAACATATAATATTTTATTTATTTAACCAAGTCTTATTTAGGGCAAATTAAAAGACATAAATGTGAGACATAAATTTTCAAAAGAAAATACATGACACATAAAAGACATAGAAAAAACAAGACGAGCTTGACTGAGAGAGAGTGGCGATGGGAGACGAACTGGAGATAGTAAGAGTGGCAACCGAAGATGGAGGAAGCTTGAAGGAGTGGTGACCGAGAGAGCAAGATAAACTCAATTAAAGATGGAGTGGTGGCCACCCTCGTCGAAGAGAGTGGTAACCAAAGACAAACTGAAGTGACAAATCATAGAAAGCGAGAGACACCAAAGGCAAGACGTGGTCGAGTGAGAAAGACCAAAGGCAAGAGAGGTGTAGATCGAAAAGAGAGACTTAGCGTTTTAATATTTCAATTTTTCATTTATGGCCCCCACCAATCTACAAAATGACATTGCATATTATTATTTTTTAAATATACCTAATAGATTTTTTTAGTAAAATAGGTACTTTTAAAAAAATAAATATAAGTTAAAACCTTTCTGATTCTCATTATTATTATTTATTTTACTATTAACTTTTTAAAGAGGAAAGACTATTCCTCTTTAATTCCTCGCTAGTTAGAGAGGATCATATTACCTCATCAATTCCCTCGCTATTTAGACCATTACGAGAGGATTATATTATTCCTCACTATTTTTTCCTCACTAATCAGACAAATCATAGAGGAATATATTATTTTTCACTAAATTTCCTTGCTAATTTTTTTTAAAGCTGAAACAAAATTTCTTCACAAAATTTCTCACTAATGTAGTAATTTAGAGAGGAATAATTAAGTAAGTTCTCACTAAATTTTGTTGCCAACTTAACTTTTTCTAGTAGCGTAACTCCATCATGGATATTAACCCCATGAAGTCTTTGGGAAACAGCAGTGGTGCATTACCTCCTCACCCAAAACCTAGATGCACCATGAAGAAGAAATGAACCAAAACCTATGTCGTCAAGGATTTCTCAATCTTGCCATCGGTGACAATGATGGAGGTTAGAGGTTGCATCAAAGACGAAGGTCCTATATCTTTGAAAAACGCAATTGTCAAAATTTGGAGAGATGTTCCATAGATGAAAGCGATAAAGCTTGAGATCGTTACTTTAGGTGGTCTTTCTTTTTGGCTGGCTCCTTTTCTTATTATATTGATCAGAAGCATCCAACAACAAAGACCCATTTTTCTTTCAAAGGAGCAGGCCATCAAATTTTGTTTGTTGTAGGAAAAAAAGACCCAGATGAAGGTCAAAGGGGGAGGCTATCAGTTGTAATAAAATTGTCAACACATCAAATATCTAAGGGTATAATTGTCCCAAAAATAACAATTCCATGAAACTTGAGCCAATGTTTCCATGATTCCTAGCATGGAAGACAATTTCATCAATTGAGGTGGAATTGAGCTCCACATAGAATTGATTTCTAGCACACCAAGCTAATAAATTTTGAAATTTCATTTCCATTTCAATTTCAAGGCCAAAATTCTAGCATACTAAACAAGCCCTTAATTTCATTCTTTGCTTTTTAATATTTGATAGTCAAACCAATACTCACACATGCATATATAATATATATTGTAAGATTGATTTTTTGATAGTCAAACCTATACTCACATATCTTATTCAGAGTAACACAATATGCGTGTGTGTACATATACAAGGGGAATGGCATTCAAAACGTCGAGCTGAGAGAGTGAAAGTGAAAACCCGTCCCAAAGAAATTATTTCATAGAGAAAGTAGAAAGATCATAGTAATGTGAAGCATATATACAATGGTGTTGTTTCATTTTGGTTAATAATTACAACGCCATTCAAATTGTGGGTAGTCTTAAATGTAGTTACGTTTTTGTCTTACGTGATGCGTCTTTTGAACTCCATCTTGACTTATATTTCATCACTGGCAAAACAAAGAATTACGCAGCAAAGGGTAAAAAAAAAGGTTGTTATTCTAATTCTGGGGTCCACGCGTGGCTTTCCTTGATTAAGTTATAAATATGTAATCAATCCCTTCAAGGAATTCGTTAAGTTTAACTTCAATCAGATTCAAACCCAGACGTTTTATTTGAATCAGGAATATGATATAACAGAGAGAGAGTGTGTGTGTGTGTGTGTGTGTGTGTGTGTGGGTGTGTGTGGGCGTTTGTGTGTGCCATTATATATACAAAGTTACAAACTAATTATTCAATTGCTTAATAATTAATTAAACTCGTATATAACAAGTTGAGTCATTCACTTCATTTTTTCATGTCATGCAAATTAGAAAAGACTTTTTCTGTCGCTTGTATTTGGTACGTATGATGTATCTGATTGTCTGACTAGATTATTTGCTTAAATCACAAGTAATATATATTCTCTTTATTCCATCACCATCCTCGTCATCATTTTTGTTATTAAAAAAAAAGGACAGATAGAACGGTCAATTTTTTGCAGGTATATCCACGGTAACTTGTCCAAGGCCATGCAAAGTTCATGAAAACTCAAGCGAATTTTTTGGCAGTATATCAAAATTTATTAATTCATGGAAATAATTGAAGTGTTATAACAAAAATATTTCTGGAGACTTGGAAAAATTGGAACAACATTGTCGTATAAAATGATAAGCATGAATATGATGCTAGGATTACAACCACACAGCTGTTTTGAGGACATTAATTAGAAGCAAAAGAAATGGATAAGAGATGATAAACCAGCACATGGTACATTTTGAGGCACATATGAGTGGACGCAACTTGCTCGACCTGACATGACTAATCAATTCTAACATTCACTAAATATTTTATTCGTAAAAAAATATAAATATATCATAATAATTCCAAATAAAATTATACCTAGCATGCAAATTTTATAATTAACCAGAATTTATATATCAGCTGCTACACGCCAAAAAAAAAAATGTTTGTCACTGACAACCTCGCATTAAATATGGTACCAAGAACGGGAAGACAAGAACAGTGACTGAAGTTAATGGTTACTATTCTGAGAAAAAAAGCAGAAAACGGTTGGAGTAATTAATCTTAAGGCCTCAAGATACACTAAATATTATATTATTCGAACTTGGAAGAAAAAATCAACGCAAGCTGAATAACTCCGCCCGCGAGGTAAACCACATCAGCTATATATATTGAAATATTGAAAATCGATCATGTGTAATCATTCATGGGTCAACAATAGGAGACGTACTAATTTCATGCTTATCGCATAAGCTTTATTCCCATTGGCTCTTGAGAATTTACTCTGTTTTTTAATAATGATCTCTGGTGTGAACATGCATAATTAAACACTCCTCATATTTCTTATTCGGGACAGAAGAACCCCTTTTTATTAAACTGAATCAGTGTTTCGGCCTTGAGGAGGGCTCAACCTTAAACTTTATTCATAGTCCAGCCTTTGTTCTTTATAAAACCATCATTAGAAACGCAGGTAATCGAGTTTCCTCTGCAAGAGAATCGAGCATATTATTACCTCAGCAATTAGATTCTCATTTTTTTTACCCAAAAAAAAAAAGTAAAGAGGTGTTGGACTCTGATATACATGCTGGGGGATGATGACCAAGAAGAAGGGGGTAAAAGAGGATATATGACGAGAAGTAGAGGGCAGGCATGTACATTAAAAATGAACAGGAGATGATGGAGCATGATTGTGTCAACAAAAAGCATAGGTGTGCTTTAAAAGTAGGGATTCAAAACAGCCTTTCTTTTTTCTGATGTAGGGGATGAGCTTATTGCTTGTTTGACTTGTTAACTGAAATGATTTTTGTGAGGTTGATTCAACCAAACAAAAAAAAAAAAATTGTGACGGCAGGATAGGTGATCATCATAGTTGGGCAATAATTAACCCAAGGTCAAGGGGACACAATTAATTCACTCACTTTCATATGGGCAGTGAAAATTGAATTCTCCACTTTTCTCTTTTAAATATAATTGGATTTTTTTAAATCTTTATCGTTTAATAATATTTATTCAGGTAAAATATCATGCCAGTCCATGCACTTCAATTGTGCTTTTGTGTTTACTTCATGTAATTCATTTTCATTTTACATTGATCCTTATTCCTTCTATTCGATCCATTTACAAAGTTAATTTTTCTAGTTTGAAAAAACACTCACAAAAATCATGACGCGATTGAGACAGTATTTATTTTGCCGATATGAATTTCAGTAACATGTTATATATCACAATTCAACGTGCTCAAAGTGTTTCTTTCAAATCATGACCTAATTCAGTAGTGGCAAGTTCGTGTCAGCAAAATAAATACCGTTTAGGCCAGTCCACAGTCCTTGTGGGTATTTTTCAAATTAAACTGACTATATCGTTGCAGACATATCAAATAAAAGTGATGAAGAACAACGAAAATAAATTATATAAACTAAAAATAAAACTCAATTATAATATGAGAACCTAGAGTGATGTTTTTCCTGATTTATTCTCTTCAGCTGTAACATATATATAAAAAGCGAGCTATATCGTATATAAAATTTCTTATCTGTGCACAATATAAAAATTTAACTACTGGTGTTATTTGTGAGTAGTGAAAAATGTAGTTCATCTTTTCAACTTTGTATAATATACGTGACATATGCTGTAATTATTCATAAATCACGAATAGTGTCTACGGGTAAAATAAACAATGAATATATGGCTGATGGGGTTTGCTTAATTACACAAAAAAAAGAAAGAGAAATTGGGTGAAGGAAGTAATTTTTGGGCCAGAAAAAGGAATAATTGAAGGAGAGATGATGTGGGATGCACATAATGGGTGGGATGGGACGGGAAACGTTGAGAAATGAAAGTATTGATCGAAATGAAAGGAGGGAATTTAAATTGGGAAGACAGACACAGACGGGTCAAAGTGGAACACATCTTTTATTTCTATTTGTGAATCCAAGTAAGCACCCAACAACATTATTATTTCCCATTCCGCCTTACTATTTTTTTTTTTAAAAAAAAGAAACACGCTTTCACACTCACATTTCTAAACGCTAGCTAGCTTCCCTTCCATCTTCAATATATATCCCTGTCAACTATTTATCTCCTCTACCTACTATACATTCTCAATCCTTTTCAGTTTGCAGTTAGATAAAGCTGCTTTCCCATTCTCCCTTCACTTTTACATTTTTTCTTTGTGCTAAAAAGCATAGCAGACTTAAAATGACATCTGCAAATATAAATTGTTAGGAAACTCAAACAACTCTAAAGTTGTCTAATAAAAATTTTCAATGAGGGAATGTACGTTAGAAGATATACCTACACGACTACGAGCGGCGACTCAATTTGTATAAGTCGAATGTTTTATGTCAAAGGCCCAAATAAAAGAATGCAACAGAACAACGTTTGCACATAGAGGCCCGGATGCTTGGTAAAATGGTCAGCCCACTTCACCTGGGCTGTGGTATTCTTCTGGGCTTAACTACCAGACAAGCCCAAATAGAAGAAAAATGAGTTAAAAAATAGCTGTTGCTGAACCCTGCCAAGTGACCCGTGGGCTTCGGGGGAATGTGGGCCGAGAATCTAAAACCAACGAAAGACAAACGCCCAATGGCCTTTTTGATGGGCCCAAGGCACCACTCATTTGAAATGCAATGTCGGTGGAATCCTTTTAAAAAAGAAAATAAATGAATAAATGGATGCAGGATGCAACAGACGTGACCACTCCAAACGGGACAAAGGTGCCGCGACTTAGATCATGAAATTGAAAGGCATGAAGGGAGGGAGAGGCATGTGATAATGTCAAAAGTATTGGGGTTGGCGGAGCATGACAGGCCTTCCAGAAACACTCAGAATCACCACCCATGGTATGTTTGTTGGTCTTGCTTTGATCTGTTTCTCCATTCAACACCGCACGTGACAGGCACCGTTCAAGTCATCATTCCGCACCCCAGATGAAATCTCAATGCGTAATTAATTAACAAGGAATTAATCCCAGAAATACAATGAAGGAACGGGGATTAGCTCTGACAAAATAGCCGACCAGGTGAGGGTGTCAGAAAGAGAAAAATAGAATGTTACCAAGACAAAAACTAGTGCGAGTGGGAAGTGAGGCCTTTGGATCAACTTGGGTTCGACAGCGACGTTCCTAACGATTTTGATGTGCCCACTTCTCTGTACCCTTCAACATCTCGTCACGTTCACATTATTGCTTTCACAACTTCAATACAACTACACCTCCTTTCATTAATTGCGATCTCTTCCTTCTCACTGACTAACTAATTGTGGTGCCTATATTTAAGCTCCTCACTGTCACCGATGCACCTACATATTATTTACACTTTTATCTCTCAATATTTGCTTATATGCGCCCCCGCACATGCCAGGGTTTTATTAGAGTGATTTCTCATATTAACCCGTCAAGTTCCGAAATTGATTCGACTCTCAATTCACGGGAGAGAGATTTCAAACACACAGACGGATTGGGCTTTCTTGACCAATTTTCCACCTGTTCATCGTGTTCCAATCGCACTTAATTATATTATAGACTTTTGGAGGTTCATGAACCCAGCACTGCTCATCAATTATTTCAAGATCTCTAGCTAGTCTGCCACACAACACCTAAACCGACACCAAAAAGAGGTCTATCAATCATCGTCATCGTCATCATATTATAGATATCATATATGATATTATTGCTATATATTATTGTTACTCTCTTTTATATCCCTTGCCTGAAAGAGCCTGTTTGATTGGGGAAAGCAAAAGGCTGAGAAGACGCCTGTTCCTCCGGGGCTAGACTTTTGAGCCTAAGTATATATACATGTGCGGAACAATCAGCCATATCAATTTCTTGTTCCTTTGATCACTGTTTGATATGTGCTCAATAATTTCTGGTCGTCACTAGAATATTCACGTGTAAGGCTTCGTTCATAATTATAACTTTCTTTTTCATCTTTCGTTTTACCGGCCCTTTGCTTGGTTCATCCTTCACTATATCTTCAAAGTCCCATTCCTGTACCTTTTGTCTTGCTGGTTCAAAATATCTTTCCTCCATTATATGATTAGACTAATTACACCAACCAACAATTTTAGAGGAACAATCTTATTTTCCCTCTCACTTTCATCCTTTGAAATGACAGAAAGGCATTTGCTCTGTAGCATATAGCATTACTGATTTTTATGAATGAGGAGTTACTCATGATAAACTCCACCTATATATATATATTTATATATGTACGTACGTATGTATGATTCTCCTTGGCTCAAAAAAAAAAAAAAAAACACACACACACACACGCATTTATCATTGCAGAGACTGAACAGAAGATGCAAGTGCACTGCTTCCCTTGCAGTAGACAAAGAACATTACATGACATGACCTTACACAAGAAACTCGTTTGGTCGCATTTCTTTATGTTGACCCTCTTCACACACACACACTGTAGCTTTGAATGACGTAAATTCACACATTTGATTTTGATCCACATACATTGTATTAGTATAAGGTCCCACACTCGCGTTGCTTATCAAGCAACGGGCGCACTTGAAATGAAGAGTGTATAAATCATCGACGTCCCAGATTGGAAATCTCATAGTCAAAGGCATACTCAAGTCTATATCCTTCAATCATGTTTTCAGGGCAAATCATTCGAGCAAACTCTAATAATAATGAAATTTAAGTGTTTATACATTTCAGAAAATTGAGTTTGAAATACACGAACACACTTGATTGCAATAAGAAACGAAATAAAAAACTATATATTAATAAATTTTTACAATTTAATGTTACAAAATCATCATCATTACTCCCTTCTATCCTATAGAAGCCACTTCTATAACTATCTTATCGATCATAATCAACGAGAGATAATTAAATGATTATTATTAATATTATTTAAAGAGGAAAAATCTCTAATCTCTAATTTACTCTTATTAAATGCTTTACATTTAACAATATTTTCTCTCTCACACGCAACTTTTTATTCTAATCATAAAAAATATTAAAAGGAAAAAAATTAACAGCTCATATTTTTATGTAAATTAAGTGACTCATAAAAAAGTGACCCGCAAATAAACTTAGACATATAAAAAGGACCTCTTAGTAAACTCTTTGACATTTGTTTTTATTAATAAACTTAGATTATAAACACATATAATTAATTAAAGTGATATAGACAGGTAGAAAAATTTCCGACAATGATGACCTAATAAGTTTGCTCGCTAGATATTCCCATAGGAGTGCATGGCGATGATCTGAAATATCCTGAATAGTTTATCTCTTACTGTTACTGTCTAAAGTTTCAACGAGGATATAGTAGTTTTTCCATACTTACCTATATAATAAAGCACTAACATAAAATTCAATAATTAGGAGCATCTTTTTTAACTTTAAAACCCGCCGGCACTGCCACAATTCAATATTGTTGGCCATTTTCCAATATACATGGGTTTGAATTCAATGACAGCATGGGGATTAATTAGAAAGAATAATTTAAAAGTGCTTTCCCCTCCACTCGTTTTCTTAGCTTCTTTTGCCTTTGAAATCCAACTATAATGTTCCGTTCGTCTTATCATTTTCTGCCTTTTCCTTTGGAGGAATGAGTATAAGGTGACACTTCAATAAATCCCCACACTCCTGCTTCTCTTGTTTCCAATAAAGCCACTATAGTGCCAACTTTATAATAATTTATACCATCTGTTCTTTATAGTCACCAACTTAACATATATAATATTTGCCTGTTAGTCCCTTTAATTTGTTCGGCTTTTCTTTGGGGATGTTATCAAATAAACCATCATTTTCTGAGAAGGATGGATTCAAGTATAACTAATGTGTCAGTGCTTTTAAATTTTAATACGAGGAAGAGTAGCCCCGAGGAAGTGTCTCTTCATCGTGACACGTCATCCAATGGCAGGTGGACAAGGATGGGATCGAAAATGAGAAGATATCCAGGAACAAAATTTAAAAAAAAATGAAATACTGATAATGATAATAACAAGTGAATTTTGAAATTTGTACTGGAAGCCCCACAAGAAGTTTTTCTTTTACTTTTGGGTACATCACAATAAGTTAATTGGTTACACCATTGACCTATCAACGCGATGGTCCCAGGGTTCGTGGATTCACACGCCATGCAGCCAAAAAGTTTCGGTTGATTGGTCACCGC